>NC_053419.1:19053000-19360500 GCF_016859285.1 Xiphias gladius | reverse complement strand
TCTGAGAAGTTCGTGATGCAAACAGGGCATCTGTGCCACAATCCCCTTAGAGCTGCGCCGCTGTGTTGTTCTGCCGTTAGTTTGCCCACGGACTAAGTGCAGCTGAGGTGATGGCGATCGACCTGAACTGAAGGATGTGCCGGTAATGATTTCACCTGGGAGCCTGGATGAAACCGGTGATGGGTGAAAGGCTGGGTCACAGAACAGGAGTGATGTTTGAAGTGTCAATAAATCATGAACAACACCGTGGCAGCCCTCGACAGCATTATGTTTTCTCTTCTTCCAAATGCCGCTGAACAATTTTGAAATTAAGTACTTTTGTTAGTCATTTAGACAAACTCCACCTTATATCCCCTAAGTCTCAAGTCTCAGTCTTCATTAATCACTGCTGGTGACCTGTCACCATGAAGGACTATCATACATCTTGGTGTGGTGTAGGCAGGGGGTCCAAAACAAAAATAAATATCAAATTTATTTTGGTGATTTATGTTGCACGTACCAGAATTTATCTTCCTCTCCCGTGGGCTGACCAGCAAAAGGCTCACAAAAAATACGAATATGATATATGCACTGTGGTCAACTCGGGGGAGGACAGGAAACCCTGCCCAAATGAACAAAATTAAGGAGCAAAACATAAAAAATGCCAGGTCACCAATGTGTAGACAATTCAAATTGAAGAGACAAGATGTGAAAAGACATAAAACTCAGAGGTAATAATGGTTTCAAGCTGGACTGGCAGAAAAAATGGCACAAAAATAAAAATAAATCATTTCGATAGTGTCTTGAGGTAATAAAGTAGTTTACTCTCATAATCCAAAGACATGCAAGAATGAATACTTACTATCTGTTTTTATGAAGAACTGGCAACACATACAGGTTATTTCCCTGCCTTCTACCCAAAGCATGCTAGGATAGGATGCCCTTCAACTCCCCCCCCCACACACACACACACACATACATACAAATACACACACAAAAAAACCCGACTATAAACATGTAGCTATTTAGTTGTTTAAAAACCGTGACAGATGTCTTTGAAAGACATTTTTGCTGTTAATCTTCAGTGTCATTTAGAGTTGAAACGTTGAAAAAAATCAAATTATCCCTTCACCATACAGTAAGTCTCATTATTTGCTGCTCTCCAATTTTTGTACTTCTCAGAAAGGCTCACACTGATTCGTCCTAATGAGTCTGATGCTGCTCAGCGAAGAAAATAAACAAGTTCTTATTATAATTCTCCTGATTTTAAATGCAATAATTCTCAGAAGTATGGTATAACCCACCATCCAGTTACTGTAAATCAAAGTCAACTTGGAACAATGAAATGTGAACTCCAGATTAACATTTTAATGGCGCTGGTCACATGAATTACATAATGAAATAATCATGAAAAATGAGTGTGCACTGTCTAGTTCCCAGCTCAGTGCCCATCAGGGTTGTCCAGATCACCAAGGACAACGATAACCTCCACAGGCCGGGGCACAGCGCATGTAATCAGATTCTTCCACAGGTCAACAAACCGAACGTCTTGCTTTGATCTCTCGCTCCCTAAACTTCATGTATGTGAGCTAAGCTGCCATTGCATTTAAATTATGCTGTCTCCATAAGAGGACACTCAAAACAAGACTTTGCTGATCAGGACAATTAACTATAACATGCTAAACACGGTGTAAGTTGAAGGAAAACAAGGAGATCCCAGCTAAAGTAGCACAAGCCTTGTCATTGTATCTAGGTCAGAAGAAAGCAGTATTCTCTACTCCGTGTGTACTTTCACAGCTGTGCTTTGGATGTTAGGCAGTCGTAGTAGCAGGAGCTACTCCACCTTAATGTACTTCCTCCAGCACTGCTATATGGAAAAAGTGCACCTCCTGTTTTTCTATAACAACAGTCATCATGGTTATCACCTCTTATAGCACAGCACATGTACGCATGGGCATACAGAAGAGGAAAAACACACAAACAGGAAAATAAATAGATGGATACAGAGAGAGAGAGAGGGGGGAGAGATAATGTGAGAGAGAAGCCAGAGAAAAGGGGAAAAAAAAAATAAGGATGTGGAATTTAATGTTGACAAAGAGGGAAACAAGATGGATAATGATGCAGGAAAAAGGAGGGATGACAGATATGCATCTCATTTTGCATTTACCTGGCAGGGAGTCAGAAGACATGCTTTCTTGCTGCTGCATCCTGAATGCTGGCTCCACTGTGAGACTGTGTGTATGCGTGTGTGTCCACAAGCTACAGCGAGTGAGCGAGCCAGCATGCCTCACTGTGTGTTTTGATGACGGAGTCCGCGTAGCAGCTCAAGGAGGGGGCGAGCAAGAGAGCGAGCAACAGAGCCGGGAGAGAAGTATGGGAGAAGAAATTACCTTGTTTATCTCGCCAAGTGTCTCCAATCTCATTCTCAATTTCCCTCATTCTCCTTCTCATTTTCTGCGAGTGTGAATGTGTGTGTCTTACACAAAGCATATGTGCTGCAGATGAGGATTTATGAGGTACACAGAGGCAGGGAGATGGGAGGAGCACGAGGAGGGAGGGATTCATGGAGGTCTAAGAAGTGGAGGTGCTGAAGAGAGGAAGAAAAGCAATCACCTTTAGTGTAGGCTCACTCGCTCAGGCACTGAGTCATTACTCTTCCCGTCCCTCCCCTCCACCTAACCTTGCAATACAGAACGCTAAGCCAATTCAGAGCTTACATTGTACCGCAACATCTGTCTGGCTGTGTGTGACTGATCTTAACTTTCGTGAATTTGCAGCGCAAATGGCAAAACGCTACAATGTCTACACGTGGACAGACGAGAAATCCAAAATGTAGCTCACTATAACGTGCAACAAGTACAAAACCTCTTCCTGGTCTTGAGCTGGTTTGTGCAGGCAGGCATCTCCAAAATCATAAACCCTATCTTAAATTTTCTTTGTTTACTCGGTGTTAAGATGCACGCCAACGCTCTACTTTGAGTGAAAATGAATATACTCGGTTAGTTGAGCCGGAGGTTCTTAATAATGTTGCCCTTGACTGCTTGTGAGATAAATGAGAGTCTTCTCTTTCAGTTGATTGAAACCCTGCAGCCACTGGATGACACCAGGTCTGGTATGTGCATTCAATTTGCAATTTATAATTCAAGGAATGCGCTGTGTTTCCAAAACACTATAATTATGCATGACTGCTAACACGTCATTATGACTGCTTTTGTACCTTTTTAAAGGAGAACGTTTTCCCTTGGATTTCACAAAAGGTTCCTCCTTCCTTTGCTCAGTTAGCTGTCAGTTAGCTTGGCATCACTTCAAAGTCCTAATGTTCATTTTCAGAGTTTACAATCTTGAAAAGGTCTCCCCAGTGGTAAACCCTTGTTCTCTGCTGTTTGCTCTCCCTGCTCTCGTGTTTCTCACACTCCTGTTTTCTCTGCTCATTGGGCATAATGATTTTTTTTCATAGATTATTTCTTTTAGCTCTCTGCAAAGCTCCTCTTCATCTATGGTAGGTAAGAAGATCTAAAGGGGACGGTAAACACGGTTGCCTTTGTGACAAGCGGATCTATGCTATGTGCTACACTGTGATAAATATAAAAGCGCATTCTCTTTAAAAGTTCCACCTTGGTTTACTGTGAGGGCATATTATTCAATACAGTTAGTTTTGCTCTGAGGCAGAACTTTAAGAAAGCACGAAAGATATAATTTGATTCTAAAATATGCATTCAAATTAAAAAGGGTATGTTTTCTGCCCTTGGAAGCAGGTATTAGGTACTGCATAGTCACGTTGCATCTCCCCAGGGAAGAGCATTTTTCTGGAGTACATGGTCAGGACTCTCCTCCCAGCCCATTAGTAAACTATCTTCTGCATATTCCTCCTACTTACAATGTATCCACCCTACTAAAGCACCTTTTCCAGTCTGTGCCACTCTGCACCAGATTTGCACTTTCACCTGTGGCCACATAAAATGCAAAAAACTAGTCAGCCACAATCCCCTGCGTCTGCTTGCATTCTGCGTGTGTGTGTGTGTGTGTGTTTGTGCTTATACTCAGTGGTAGCAATAACGGCGCTAAAAGTAATTATTTCACCTTGACAGTGTTTTGAGTAACTCCTCATTACAGCACATATTCAGCAAGACACCAAATGACATAGCTTTCCATTATTACCTAGATCGGGTGACTACAGGTCTGTACATTAACACCTAAGGAATGTAAAATAAAGGAACACAACACATAAATGGCAGCTGCTGTAACTATTGCAACAACAGCACATGAGACACTCATGCTTATGAATTCATTTTCAGAGGAAGTAAAATCTTATCTTTCATGCTAATAATTTGCAGATCTTGATCATACAGTATGGGTAGCCTTAGGGGCAAAACGGTGTGGTGCAAGCTTTTGCTGGATCCATGCATCTGTACTAGACCCAAGTGGAGTTCATGCACTTATATGAGGTAATATGCAAATGCTTTGAATTTCATTACATGTCACACTGTCATCTTTACACTGCTTGTGCCCTTTGTTGGGGAATAGAAACAGATTTAACCTTATTAAAATAATCTTGCTAAAAGAACAACTCCACTTGGCTGATGTACCTTGTTTTTCTTTTATTTTGTTCATCAGTTTTCTATATCAAAATCTGTCAGGGGATGCACACACACGTTATACTGGTTCACAAGGCTTGGGAACCTTGAATGTCCGCAGGTGAAAAAGATCAGTTACCAGAAACAGTGACATTTCAGACACGTGATTGCTAAACAGACTGTTAAACACACAAAGTTATAAAAGCAATAGCATGTCTATGTAGGTTCGGCAAGACTTGTTGAAGAGCCTCCCTCAAGCTGAGCTCATTTTTATGACGAGAGCAGCCTGCAGTAGTCTTTTGAAATGCTTTGTCTCCCTGCTGCTCCTCCCGATCAAAACTTGGGTTGGAGCACAACACTGCTGGACTACTACTGCAAAAGTAATGCAATGTAAATTAGAAAAAGCCAGGTGACGTGGTGTGCTGAATAATTTCAGTGCTATTGGATTCCAGTGCTGCTATTCTAATGTCCAAAAAATGGGACATGGGATAGCAGTTTGTAAAACAAATCGATGTTATGTAAGTAAACAGATGGTAGTAAGTCGTTAATAAAGGGTCGTGGGTTTCTTGCTTTCTAATAAGCATCCAGCAAAACCTTGTGAAGCCACCTGCAGTTAGAAATGTTAATAAGCCATTAACAAAGGGTTCTTATACTAATCCATCAAGTCTGCAGCTGTAAATGTTAATGAGTTGTTAAAAATGGATGGATCTTTCTCCCAGTGGCCTGAGCCCTTTTCTAGAAGCTAAGTGGTCAAACACTCTATTGGAGAGGGGTCTTCTTAATAAATTAAAGAGCTAAAAAAAACAAAGCAAGCTTGATGCTGCAGGAGGATTTTCCACAACCTGGCAGCTCAAAGTTCTTTCTTATTAATAGCTGAAATGATGTATAAAGCATTAGTAGATGATTTATTAACATTAATAAGCCACTAATTACAGCTTAGAAGGGTATGAGGGGCAACGAATACGACCTAGGATACAATAAAACTTCTTGCAGTGGGAATGCGCATGGATGACAGTTGTTTGGAGTTGTGCACAGTATTCATATGAACACTATAAAATGGAGAAAATGTCGTTGACCTCACTGCTGCTGTAACCATCTAGATATTCCTATGAGCTACAGACTAACTTTCATTGCAATGTTATTTATAAGTTCTAGTGCAATTCAAAGCAAGTGTGTTAGAGTGTGTGTTTGTCTGTGTATTATCCTCAGTTTATTGAATTGCTGAGCTTTATCTGCAACAGATGCATGTTATCTGCATCTGTTTCTTACAGCTTACTCTTAATTATCCCGCTCCTACCTCTGCAGGATTCCTTGGAGAATTTAATAAAACACAGGAAGAAAAAGAGCCTGCCATACGTCTCTGTGTTTACACAACTCGGATAATATTCATGTGGAAATGTACACTATGGTATATTTTACAATAACACAACCATTAGGTTTTGAATATACTGTATAGAAGGTCTTTACAGAAAAACAGAGATTCATTCTGTCTGATTATTTACCAGATGTATAGTAACCAGTGCTCACTGAGGTTGGTAGTCCGTGGAAATATTAATGATACTAATATAGAAAGACATACTATACACTTAATGGAACTTATCTTCACACCAACTCATTAAGGTTGAACTTGATTTTGCATGAACATTGCTGAGACACGAATCACGTACAGTATCTAGTTATAGTTATGGCATTTGTTAATTCTGTGGCTTATTGGACTGGGGTGGAAAACCAAAGCTCCAAAAATCACTCCTCGTTTCCTCTGCGTTCCAATACATTGGTGCTAGTGCTGCATGGTACTTGTTTCTAATGACTTCTTAGGAAGAGGGGTAGTGAGAGTCGTAAGAAGAAAGAAAATGAAAGCATACCCCTCAACCTGGAATAATTATATTGGGCTGGGAAATGACCAAATTGTTTTGTTTTACTATCTAAGTGCAAAGATGACAACTAATTCAACAGGATTCACGAGTCACGTTTTGAAACACCACCATCTAGTGAACATTTAATTAAATTGCAAGATACAGTTCCAGGTTTGCAATATGGACTGTAATATTTATTTCACAAACACACAAACACACACACACACACACACACACACACACACACACACACACACAGAGCCACCAAATGGCCTGACCTCTGTACCTGATGGGGAGGATTATTTTGGCTCCACATGACACAACACCCAACTAAACTATGTCTGCAGTTTCTTTGTTGGGGCCTCATGCCGGAAACTCTTTCTGCAGACTGAGGCTTAGCGCGTATTTTTGTTTAATGAGGTAAGCATGCATGGCTGACGAGTTCTCTATGACCACCAGTATGACATGGTATACCTAGAAGACTTGTTGTCTCTAACAACATCGATGCTCTTTCTGAAAATGAACAGAACATTTAGCGGCACATCATAATAATCGTGCTGGGAAACTGATGTGCTACATCTTTGGTCATGTGCCATATGTCCAAATCATATTTGTTAAAGCAAACATGAATCGAATTGCTCAAGTTGCTCACTGCGCAAGTGTTACTGACACCTGATTAGTTTGTTTTTGATACTTAACTTGGCTTTTATTTGGCAAGACTATTCCTGGGGAGATCAAGGAAGTGTTATCCAAGGGAGACGTGCTCTGATCAGCAGCAGTTCTTTTATATTCAAACCGAACAATAGCTCTTGGCCATACATGTAAGAGACACAGGAGGTGAAGGGAAACAGAGGTCCTAGAATGGTCAAGATGTTCAATAATGCAAAGTAATGTCAGTCATATCTGTTTGTTAATTTATCCACAGTAGTTGTGTGTAGCTTTATTTGAGGTTATACACAATGCTCGTAAATGTTTTATTAGTATAAGCTGAGCTAACCTGGAGCAGAACATGCCTGAAATTCAGCATTATTGCCCTTTTAGTTTTACTTGTACAAACAATTCACAAGGCAAACGGTTCAGCGTCACTAACTGCATCCTTCACACCGATAAAGGAAATTTTAACACCACATGTGCACAGGTGTTTGTGTCCCTCTTCTACAGCCTGACAAATCAAGTACTGATTGCTCTGGCATGCTGTTCTTCTGAGCGTTGCTGATCAGGTTTCTTTTCGTTAGGACTCAGCGTTTTTAAGAATTCGTAACACTAACTATAGTTCTTATAAGCGTAAGGTAATATGTATGTGTGGGCAATGTTATGTTCAGTAACAGGCAGTACATGACTATGATAAACCCTAGTACTATAGTTATCAGTATAGTATAGTCTTCGGTATGCCTTCAGTGTGTTCAAGTAGAGACAATTACCATGTTAAAGCTCAAGGAAGAGTGATGTCCTCTTAAGTAAGTGCATAAAAAAAAGGAAATAGAGATCATGTCTCATCAAATGCAAATACTCAATACACAAATAAGGATGACTGCTATTAGAGGATAGTCTTACCTGTATAAGAAGTGCATATAAGCAATGATGGTGGTGAGGTGGAGAAAAAGAACTGCGTAATACCGTTTTTCATTCACTTTTAAAAGTTAGCTTGTGGTCAGTTTAATCCAGTTTAATCCGCGTCAGTTTTACCGGTGATAATGAACTGATAATGTACTGTAGCGGTCGACTGGAACTATGCTTCACTTGTCCCGTTATACGATTTTAAGTGACAGCTGGCAATCAATCAGAAACAAGTATTTCCTGTGGCTTTGGTATAAAGCTCTTTGAAGGACTGAAATCAAATCTCCACAGTACATTGTGGAATTTACAGTGAAAGGGTCAGAGCAACAAATAATGTAAATGTTCATGTACTGAACTTTTGTTCAACAGAGTGCTTTCCGAACCTTCAAACAACAGCATGTAAACATGGCTCAGTTTCCTTGTTCGGCTGCAGTCCATGCTGAGGTTTGCTTTGATTTTAACGATGTATCAGTCATCTGGAATGGCTTCATCCATCCACTTCATGTAGGCCAGACTGCCGTCCTCCACCGGGAAGCTGAGGACTTCTGGGTTTGCATAGGGGTGGACAGACCTTGAAAGGGACCCACGCAAACACAAACAGGTCACACAAACCGAAGAATTTTGGTTATATGGATTAACACTTCCGCATGTCTGTACTGGTTCAAGTCCTTTTCAACCTAGGCCTTTTTTCCTCGTTGTTGCAATTATGGCATTTGACTTCTACACTTAATAACTTCCTGAACACATAGCTTTTTACCTCTAGTTTGTTTGGAGTGAGGCTTCCCGGTAAACCAAAATCAGGAAAAGCAGGTTCTACCTGTTGAAACCAACGGGCCTCGAAACACTTCACAACACAACCTTTAACAGAATAACGGTGACCCTGCAAAGAAACTCGTCTTCATCCGATGTTGCCTGAAAGCTGCATATATTGAGGTGGAAGATATGCTGTATGACTATTTGATAGCAAGTTTAATGCTCTATTGTTGAATTCACCAGTGGCCAAAAAAGGAAAAAAAGCCATTAAGGATTAATTCCTAATGGTAATTTTCATGTAGAATATGTGAGATGTAGCACCTGACATTAAAAATTGTGGATCTACCAATACTGACAATGAACGTAGCATATCCACCAGCTTCTGCAATTCCATTAAAAAAAAATCTAATTATCAGTTACCTCCCATTTTTTCTTATGAAGGTATCTGCTTTGGAATGTGGATCTTTTATTAGTTCAAATGTCTAAAAATCATTTTCAATCTGAAGCAACTAAATCTTCTACTTCTTCCAATTACACTTACACACAGCAACAGTAATGTAGGAACTATGTGAGCAACATAATTATACTATAAAATATGCTTTTTATGAATAAAATGTAGTAATTGTTTGATCACACTGACTGCTTTTCCCGAGCAGTGCTACTGGAAAACTCAAGGTCCTCTTTGTTAAGCCACCAGAGTGAAGTAATAAAATTTTAAGCACACAATAAAGCCCAAATTGAAAATACCCACAGTAAAGCTTTAATGCATATCTACAGAAGCATTCACAGCTTAAGCTTTAAGTAAGTTTGAAACCATAATTCCATGTACATTTGGCAATGGCAATACTGAAATAAGCATATATTACATAAAGAAAAACCTCACCTCACATAATCTATGACTTGGTGGATCCTGGAGGTCTTTGTTTTCACCAGCTGCAACAACAATGGCATCTCATCTTACAGTTCTGCCTTCTACTTCAACATGCCTGTTGACTTCATGTTGATCACAAATTCTCAGTGAGCTTACCATCAGAATTTCACTTGCATCCTGGATTTCGCCTTTCCAGTAGTACCTAAAGAACCAGAGAAGACGAGACATTACAACTGTTCCGTGTCCTACACTCGTACATGAAGGAGTTTAAATTACTAAAGGACTAAAAGTACCACTGCATGTACACGGTGTTCAAGAAAAAAAACTTTATTTTCCGGGGGAACACAACAAACATTTCCCCCACCATTTATCATGGCCACTGTGATTTACAGTGGTATTGTCAAACTGTTCCTGACAGGCGTTTTAATGGTGTCAAGTGCAAAACTGCCTCTTCCCTTTAGACGTGGTGTTTTTTTGTGGACTGTGAAAACACAAACTGAGAACCCATATTTAAGCAATTTCCATGACAAATGTCAAAATAAATATTGAAATGTAAGACTAAATAAGCCCGGATGTAACTGAAATGTATAAACGTACACACTGGCACTCACACATACACAAACATCTGACCACCCCCGTCGCCACCCTCAACCCTAAAATAATCCAACCACCTCTATTTTTAGGCTAATCCTCTGTTTGATTAACAGATTTAGTGCTGCCTTTTCAATTCAGTTAGCGTCTGTCCCCTACAGCCTGAGTTTTTCCTTCCTTGTCCCTTTTTGTGGTTATGCATTAACAGGAAAGCTAATCCACGCATACAAACACACGACAGCTCTGAAGGCTAACTGCCATTCAGCTTGTAGCGATGGGAAAATTGATAAAAGCATTCAGATGCAACCCATTCACCTTGTGGTTTCCTCGGTAACAAGTTACGCAGTAGAGAGGATAAAAAGCACATATGTGTTCATGCGTGTAAGTGTCTGCGTATGTGAGAGACATAACAACTAAGCCAGCCTTGGTGGTTGTGCGTCAGCTGGGTAGAAAGCTGTGTTAGATAGGGGTCATATATGATTTACATTGTGGAGGTCCTGGAGAGAATGTTAATACTGGCTGCCAGCCGCCTCTCCATGATCGCCCTGGAAGAGAAGACAGAACGGTCGGGAGCGTACACGGACACGGAGGGGGCATACATGAAAGAGAGGAAAGAAAAATCAAAAACTTACACAAGCCACCAGCTGTCTATCAATTACACCGGGACACTGAGCCCTTCATTATGGTGCTCTTCAAGTGAACTGCAGGAAAATACCTTAATCAATTCTGAAATAGACAGTAAACTGTGCTTTCTGCCGCAGCTCAGCTGAAACGATAGCTTATCACCAGCTCGACCATGCCCCTTCCTCACACAACGGGCTCTGGAGGAGGCGATTTACATATCTGGCGCCTGCTCCGCGGCTACTTTCCGTCTTGACATATGGTAAATAGATAGAGCTCATTTACATGCAGCTCAAATGCCAACAAAGGAGATGAGAATGGAAACAGAGCGCTCTGGCAGTCGCGGGTTGGACAAGATTGTATCACTTCTCTATAAAGAGAAGTCACTTATGTCTGACTGAACTTTAATTTGTTCAAGTCACTCTAACTAATTTTCAAACCCAAAGTCACATACCAAAGCTAAACAATTTAATTAGCATCCCGATTAAAGCGAAAGCTCTACATTTTGGGAAATACACTCATTGGCTTTTTTGCCGAGAGTTAAGTTAGATGAGAAGGGACCATTCATTTCTGTACGGTCAATACTACGGCAAGCTGGAGCCAGCAACCGGTTAGCTTAGCTTAGCGCAAAGACTGAAAGCAAAGGGTAGACAATTAGCTTGACTCCAGCTTGACCACCATCAAGTTTTCATCTTGTTTGCTCAATGCGTATAAAAAGGCTAACTATAAAAACTGCACTGGCTCCAGGAACTTAACCATTAAACCACATTCTTAGACTTTAACTGTTTTACAGAATAGGCAAACAAGATATAAGATGATGTGTTAATTGGTGAGCTTCAGAGGGGCTGTTAAGCAGATAGCTATTTCCCTGTTTCCAGATTTTTATGCTAAGCTAAATGGCTGCTGGCGGTAGCTCCATATTAATCTGAGCTGCAGCTCCACGCACGAGAGTGGTATTGATCGTCTCAGCTAACTCTGCCTTAAAATGTCAAACTGTTCCTTTGGGTTGGTCCGTTTTATTTTTTTTGAAACACTGGAACATGTGACCTGATGTGACTGTGGTGGCCACTCGCTACTGCACCTGCCAATGTCCCTGGCTGCCTGTTCGTTGGGACTGTTGAGGAGAAGGACAGAGTGGTGGCCCGGTACGTAGCTCCCCGTGAAGGCCGAATGAAGCTGGACGCCGATGGACCACAACCCGGGATAGATGGACACGGACAGGACCAAGAGCTGGAGAGGACGGCGGTGTGGTATGGGTGCAACAAGGGACAAGAACATCTCAAAGTGCTGACACGTCAAAGTTCACTTACAGACTTCAAAAGCATGATTGGGGCATCCCAGGGTGATGTTTGTGTCTGTAATAAATCACTTGGACATGTGGTTGTTTTCAGGTTATTTTATTTTTCTGGATGAAGGGACGTTATAATGTAATTAACTCCTACCCTGTGAAGGGATCACCACGTTTTGATTGGATTGGATTCAGTATTTATCCTCTTATTATTTTGTCGCTGTCTCTCACAGATAAATGAGTACAGGTCTTGTCTTGGACACTGGGACCCATTTATAATCTGTCCTACTTTTCAGCACTGCACAGCATCACAACCAGACATAGATGCACGTAAATCAGAAAAAAAATACAAATAAAAATGATGTTGGAAAAAAGTACAATTGGTAACATTGTAGTATTTCCTACCTCCGAGGCTTCTCGTTACTTTTTCTCAAAGTTTTCATGTGAGAAATGGTTACCAGTCCATAAAACAATCACAGCGGCTCTTACCACACAAGACACGAGCAGCACCGACCGAACGAGCGAGTGGAAAACGGCCTCTTTATGGCATCGCTGGCACAGCCACTCCATCCTGTCGGTGGCAGCAAGTGTCACTCCCGGAGTCCGGCCGGCGCAGAGCAGAAGCGGGACACGCTGTGCCGAACTTCATTCATACAACCGCTGAGTCTTTAGCCCGGGACAAGTGGGGTGTGCTGTCGCTTTTACGACCATTGCGAAACCCCGGTTGAACTGCCGC
The DNA here is from genome assembly GCF_016859285.1 of Xiphias gladius. NCBI lineage: Eukaryota > Metazoa > Chordata > Actinopteri > Istiophoriformes > Xiphiidae > Xiphias > Xiphias gladius. The sequence continues at coordinate 19,347,674 of NC_053419.1, read as the reverse complement.
TTCGTGAGAGAGAGTGTGGGAAAAAAAAAAAAAAAAAAAAGAAGAAACAAACAAACACAGAGAAAAACCGCTCCGGAAACCTGCAAAGGAGGCGAGCATGGTGTTGACAGGTTCTGTAGGTCGTGCGCTCAAAGACGAGGGGGGGGGGGGTAAATCTCCGCGCCCTGCCATTGGTTGCTTAGACTTCCTGACGCGCCGGCGACCAATAAAATTGCCCGTTCGCCTCTGCTGGGTCACCTCCGGGGTCGTAATCGGCTTTGGTGTTTTAACCGCATGAACATGAACTTTTTTTTTTTTTCTTCTTTTTTTTTGAGCCTCGCGGCGTGTTTGTGACGGTATTACAAAGCTGTGAAATCACGAAGACACTGTTTTACATGGATGTTCTTCAGTAGTGGAACTCGAAGTAGACCACACGGGTGTGATGCACCGTAAAGTTATATTTAGGCATCATAGTAACACGTTTTCTTTTATGTAATCTCCTATATTGTGCTGATACCTTGCTTGTGTATTCAATGGTGGACTGTACCATTGTTTACGTAGCCTACCTGTACTTTGAGTATGTCCATTTAATGCTGCTCTATACTTCTACACCATTACCTTTCATGGGGAGATATTTTACTTTTTACTCCACTACGTCAATTGATAGCTGCAATCGCTCTGCAGATTAAAGTTGTACACGCAAAACCAACCACCGTCTTATAAAGCTACCAGTTTGATGGGGACCTGGCGGCAGGGGAGGGCTTGTTTGCGATCGCAGTGCATCACCGGTGCAGTTTCTCTTTCGAACCCTGTCCATTGTTGGTACCTCGACCACTAAAACCAGTCCCGCTACAGACCCGCTGCAGAGGCCGAACTCCTCAGACAGAAGGTGGGGGTCATGGGGCAGAAAACAATGAGTGGCTAATCTTTTGCTGCAACATGAGGTTTTTTAACTGTATATAAAGTAATGTAGAAGTTTACTCTACAGTGTGAGAACACACAAACTGCTGCTGCAGGCCGGGGGGCCTGCCTGCATTGGCCCTGCACTGATAGCCACTCCATGATTGCTTTTCAGCCCTCACATTGAGTGTTTGACCTCAAAATTCACTGAGCCTCATAAGCGTAGAGCACGCAACCCCAAACCTTCCACGCAGTCCTCTAACACCATGTCCATAATGCCTAAGAGTCACTCGAGTCCTTAACTCTTTCACCTGGTTCTTGGGCTTCATAAATCCCTAAGGATCGAGCCTACAATCTCACCCAGAGCTAGTTGTAACGCAACGTTTGACCCCCTTGCGAGTTTACGTCAGGTGTCGGACTTCGGGGTTCAGTGAAGCACCGGAGGATTGAACCCGAGGCTTCAAAACTTCAGAGTACGAATAGGGACTTGACAGCATCACAAATGTAAATATTTCCTGTGTGCGCTTGGACACGGCTGGGCATATGCAGCGGCAGTGTGGCAGTGCAGGCCAAATGCTGCCCATTTACTGCATTGGCTGCATTAGCTCCGCACTGCAGGCCAAGGGAATTATTTTTTGGCAGTCAAAAGGAATATATATGTGTCAGTGATTACCGATATAACACATTTAGCCTGAAATATTTACTTACTATTTAATATTTGATAACTTAAAAAGCTTTATGGTAATTTCTGTATTTTGCCAACTTTATTGAATGTGCAACGTCAGTTTGTAGCAACGGGAACCGTTACCACTTCAATACTTTTCTACATACACTTCTGCACACTGAATTTTAATGAGGTCAGAAGATAACAAGAATATATATTTGAAGAAAAAAAAGTTCCTCCACTACTGCCTATAAACCATGGGGCAGATAAAATGAATACGATAGCACAATGCAAAGGGTCGACATACTCTGTATTATTCATTTTGGAAAAAACATTACAATCAACAGTCTTCCAGAGTCTGTTATAGGAAGAGGAAGTATTAGCTTTGCGTGGTATGTAATAATAAACACTTCAGCACCTGGACTAGACAGATGTGTGTTTGTTTTCACACTGACAGCACAGACTGTTCTGTAACAAGATGAAAACGTGCAGATAAACGGCACGGAAACAAATAGATGCGAAACTACAGTGCCAAAGGAAAATGCTATGTGTTCTCCTGTTCTAGTGACAGAGACAAGGCTCTCTGATTTTCAGAACCTCTTGTAGGCAATAGGACAATGACGGCCACGCAGATGTAAGGATGTGGGTGCACGCAACCCGCACACATCAGCCACACAGTAGGCAACGCAACTTGCCATTTCAGATAAGCTGCACAGAAAAGCGATGGACTGTGCAAGTCTGCATAAGAATGAAGAACATACAGATAAACAGGACTCTTAAAGAAATATGAATAATTCATAGCTGGATTGCTGATGCAAGAACAGACCCAACTGATACAGCCTGCTTGGCGTTTTATTTGCAGATATGAAACAGAAGTATGGTGTAAAACTAAACAGGTTAGTAAATACCAAGGATTTCGGTGTTGCAGCTAAATTTGTTGATTGGTTGTAAGGCGCACTTTTAGGGTTCCGTTGGGAGTGTGTACTCGTAGAAAGTCAGCTCATTGAAATCGAAAAGTCAGCTCAGTGAAGCTCGGGATTTTCAAAACAGTGGTTTCGTGCAGGGTGTCCACATGGGGGCGCTGTGGGTCCACGCAGTTCTCTTTTCTTCTACCCCCCCCCCCTGCCTTCCATCGTGAATAAATAAAATGTAGAGTGTTCATTTAGCATGTATAAAACTCTTGTTGACTGAAATGAAATGTAAATTCTCCAGCACAGCAAGCTGCATGACTCATCTCCTTCCCCCTTTTTTTTTTTTTTTTTTTTTTTATTCTTGACCTCTTCCCCGCCAGCCTTGTGTGCCTCATTTCGCCTGTCCCCACCCTCCTCCTTCATCTGACAGGCACAGATCGGAGCGCAGACAGCAGGGGGCGCCCCAGGAGTCACGAGCCCCAGAACAAACCAGTTTATTTCCCGAGCTCACCCAGGCTTCGTTTGAGAGCCCATCAGAGAACTCCGATAGAGCCACTTAAGCCACTGTTCACTAACATGAAAGAAGGCAACCAAAATAGAGAGATAGGAAGAAAGGCAAAGAGCCAGAGGAGAGGCGTTTGATCTGCTTGTTCTGGGGCATCACTCAGAGGGGTTCGCTTCCCCTAAGGAGTACTGAGGCCTGTTTGTCCCTTAGAAGTCTAATGTGAAAAATAGGATAAATTTTATTTCTGTCTATGCTTCTTGTGTATTTGTGTTTTAATGAGGCCACAAGGTCTACAGTAAGAGTGGAGAGGAGAAAATTAGCGATGAAAAGAGGAAAGGCACGAAGGAATCTGGCAACAGGTACCTTGCCTAATTTACCATTAAACTGCACTTGATGGGATATGTAAAGTTGCCTTGCTGTGAAATAAAACAAATTCTACCAGGTAGAATTAGAGAGATGACTTCGGTGAGGCGTGTAAACATGGAAACAGAGGTTACGGAGAGCGAAAACTCTGAAGGGCTGGGTACTCTGTTGACTCTCACTTCTGTTGTCTCCCTCCGTGTGTGGCGGTGCCATTACGGCATTGAAGGGGAGGTAGAGGATGTAGAGACAGAAACTGTGGACAATACTGGGCACACAGAGGTCAGAGAAGTCCTAATGAAGGGACTTTCCAGGCTGTGATTATCTCCAAAGGAAGAGACTGGTCCTCCCAAAGAGGTTAATTAAAAAAGTCACGGAGGCCGACCAGGGAAGTGTCTCCATAACTGCTGTGAACCCCTGTGACCCTACCATCCTCTCGGACAGACATAGCCATCCATCACAGGTGATTCGTGGGCTGTCTGGCTCCTGCCGGTGCCACCGAAATCCCTGAGTGACTAAAAACACAGAAGTCTATGTAGCAGCGCCACAACTCTGACAAGCAATGAGAAAAAATACACCACCGCCAAGACATCCCCTGCTGAAGTCCCTCAGGTAATGAAACCTCTCCCCTCTCAAGGATCAGACAACCACCATATCTTGTCATCTTCCTCCCATTCTCTTCCTCAATGTTCTTTTTTTTTTTTTTGCCCTCTATGTCACTACTATTGGAGCACACAAGGCCATTTATTAGAAGACTGAACTGAATGTCATGCTGTTTATTTCTATTCTGCTCTCCAGAAAAGATTCCAAAAATAGAGTATTTATGTTTATTTGGCAACATAAGCGCGCTGTTCATATCCAAAACCATGAGTAGGCATTTAAGCACAGTGCTTGCAACAAGAAGAAAGCAGAGTATAAGAGCATTGCCTTCTCCAACCACAGCATGAAAGAATCAGCCACCATCAATGAAACAATCCCTCCAGCAATCCCTGCTGAGAAGAAAGATTTGTCATCCCTATTTCCTTAGTTCTTGGAGGCGAGGACAAAGGTGTGATAACGTGCAAAATGGAGAGACACAGTAAGAACAAAACTGAAAGAGAGAGATAGAAAAAAGGGAGGATAAGAAAAGAGACAAAGAGAGACAAATGGAGCGTTTTGGTTGATTGCTTTTGAGAGCGGACAGAGAGCCCGGAGCTGTCTTACAGGAAAAGTTAAACATTTTCATAAATCTGATCTTGTGGAGTTCACCTGCGGCGGCTGGAGGCTTAAATCAAGTCATGCTTGATTGGTTGAGAGGGAGAAGCCAATCCTGAGCCCCCCCCCCGCGACAAAAAAAACCCCGTGCTTCCTCATTACACCTTCCTCACCGAGCCGTCTGCAGCATCACCATTCCTCGTGCTGACGCAGGTAGAATAAGCTCATTCCTTCTCCATTCTCAAGCTGAGTGTACCAAAATTCAGAGAAGGGAGAGGCATAATAACTTCGGACTCCCAAGTTAGAGTGCCTGTGGGCAATAAAGTAGAGGACGAATGGTGGAAACTTAATGGAAGAAGATTGTGTGTTTGTTTACGTATGTTGGAAAGGGGTTAGATTAGAAAAAAGAGAGAGACACTGCTCTTGACTGCACTATTTCTTCACTTGAATTTCAAAGATCCTCCTATAAGTATTTGTTCTCAATATTTTCCACAGGGATGCTGTGATTGATGACCCTTACATTTAAAAGGAGGAATTGAGATACACGCACATACACTTCTGCTGAGGAAGATGAAATGATGGAACCTGAGCCATGCAGGTGGGTTCATAGTTCAGCTCTGCAGAAATTCTGTCTGTAAAAGCGAGGTCATTTGGAAAACACGGCAGTGGGAAAAAAAAAATCAATACATTCATTGATGCGCTGTCCAATGCAGATCAAACTCTGAGCCCGGTGTATAGTTAGGATGTGAGTGTGTGTCTGAGAGTGTGTGTGTGTGTGTGTAAACCTCAGACACTCAAACATCAGAAAGTGGCCTTATGGAAATGCAGGAATCACCCTGAAAAGTGCAGCCAGTGGCATGCTCAGGGCAACAATTTATATACAGCACCTAATCAGCCAAGCAACTGCCTTCGTGCCTATTTACTCTATTTATGAGTCACCCTAAACCTGCAACCACTTCATCTAATCTCCTCTCCTCGCTCTTCATCCTCTCTGGCAAAAAAGCAGCAGCTACTTTCCTGTATTAAATGTTTTCAACCTGGGCCTTGTTCAACTCAGCTTATTATTCAGACCTTCACTGCCAGCCAGCTGATAACCTCCAACTGCTGTGTGCAATTAACAAGAGTTCACCTACTGTATAGCGTCCAGAAGGAGGAATCCTCTTTTAGATCCAGACAAGAGACAGTGCAGGAAAGGTTAGAAAAGAACCGGGATGGAAATAGAACAGGAGATAGAGAGAAAGAATGGACAGAGGACCATTTTATGGTCATTCAAAAGGAAATCAATGCTAATGAATGGGTTGGTTTGTGCAATGTGGTGATAAGGAAATGACCAGCTGAAGAGGACGCTGCTCTGATGTGCATGTTTTAGTGTGTGTGACCAGAAACTGATAAGGATGTTTGGTATCAAGGATGGACAACCCAGTCTTCGAGGTACAGCAAACACAGGTGTCCGGACCCATTAGGAAGTGGTCTAAGCTAAAGAGCTGGCCAATATCCAGGGTGTTGTATTGATTAAGCGACTGTGACTGGTTTGCTGTGGTTCAAGCGATGCAGCCAATACAGACAAAGCGTCAACACTTTATCTCCCCTTGTTGATAAATGGCCTGCGGAGCGTCTTTAAAGTTTTGGGAAATATGTAGCAGAAAGTGTTCTGTAGCCTGCGTAGTGCTAAAATTTAAACCGCCAGACCAAACATGCAGCCAATACTGAAATAAGATATAAGCTATAAACTATAATTTTAAAATAATTCATTCATAACACCATTTACACCTTGCAGTCTATTCAAGGTGCAGCCATAGTTGATTATATAGTTAAAAAAGGGTGTTTTTTAAGTCTTATCTACTCCTCAAAAAAAAAAAAAAAAAAAGAATACTGTTGATTATGTTTTGTCATGTGCAACAAAACGTGGATATCCCTCCAGCTGCAGTTCTTTCATAACCAACATTCAGGCTGCACCACGCCACTGAAACATAATGATACCACAATGCATTTATTCAACTAATGGGAGATTTGCTTGGCTAAACAAGGTTCCTGCTGAACGGGATGAAGTGGATATTGTGAGTAATTACAAATGCGTTGAGAAGTAAGGCAAAGTCAGGTGAGCAACTAGGTGGTAGTGGTAGGGGGTAGGTTGTTATCCAGAATGCTAATTGAAGTGGGAAGGTGTATAAAAATGCTACAAATTAGCAGTGCGTCCCTGGTGATATCAAGTATTTTGCAGGTCGCAGACATATTTGCTCTGCCTATTTATCTACACATATTTTTTGGGCTCCACCGTTTCACAGTGCTACAATGAGTATGGATGGCAGGGTGGAAGTTTACAGCAGATAACAATAGATGCAGGAGCGGCAGAGATCAAACGATTTTATTTCTGTTGTAACTGAGAGAAGGGGGCTCCTTCGGTGTCTCTTCTGGGACTACTGCTCCAGATTCTGATATCCATTTTCCCTTTGTTTTCTCTCTTGGCCCCTTTGAAATATGTATTGAGAACCCTAATAACACATACACACATATTGACTGTGTGTGTGTGTGTGTGTGTGTGTGCGTGCGGGCGTGTGTGCGCATGCGCATTTACACTCACTACGCTCCCTCCGGGCATCAATCATCAACCGTGCACTAAACATCTGGATGTGGACAGTCCTTCCCTCAGGACAAAAACACTTCAGATCTCTCCATTTTAGCATAGAGCTCATCCTGAGGGATTGCTTCTCCCAGCCCACCCCTGGCCCCTCATTTCATTTTACCACTGGAGGTTCCACTGAGGAATCTCTCTTAACAACTAACCCACTCCATCTCTTTATTTCTCCATTTATCTCTTCCTCTGTTAGGCCAGCGCTACCATAACCTTGTCCCATGGGTTGGACTTTGCCTTCATCTCCAATAGTTTGCTCTCTTCTTCTGCAGATGTTGACAGAAGTGACAAAATATGCAACCTTACATATTACAGTTTTAAAGGTTGATATATTTACTATTAGAAAAACAGGTCAAACATGATCTATTTTTAGTCAAAAAGACACATCTTTAAGCTAGAGCTTGCTACGTATGACCTCCCAGAAGAGTATAATAAACCATTATCTCATGACATCAGATAATGCTACTGTGGCCCCAGAGCCCCCAGTATGGCATTTAACCTCAGCAGAGCGCAACCTCTAAGAATTTCTTTGCAATCTGTACCACCTTGTTAGTGCACACACACCATATGAGGCCTGTTGTATTAGTTATTCTAATGCATGTCTTGTTATCCATATAGATGAGAGACAGAATAGAACAGCAGATGGCCAGGGAAAGAGGGAGTCACAAACACAAAATCATCCTCCAGGAATGTGAGGATCACATTCATTGCCTGCACACACCCAGAGACCCACAGACAATACTCTCTGCCACCAAATACTTCACCGCTCTCCAATTCTGCCCAATTCTCTGAGATGTCTTGGAAAGGAGCCAGTCAGCCGATTGTATATAAAAGTTGCACAGGGATTGCCAAAGGAGATTCAATCTCTGCTGTGTCCGGGAGTTTCCTGCTGGATCTCTGTTACCTCCTGGTATGAGAGGAATTAAAGAGTATCAATAATATGATTTTTTCACAGATATGAATGTTCGAAAACTATGAATTATACAAGTGTGCCCTGTTGGCTTTGAAACTACAGAACATTTCATTAACTATTTGCACACACAGCTAGCGCTTCCATCTCTAGAGGAGTTCCACATCCAATTTCAGAGCATTTATTTTCTAATAGAAAGCATTTTCAAAGCTAATTGGTGATATATTTGTAAATGTAACATCACCTGGTAATTTATTTCTTTGTAACAAGATATATGCATATCCAAATGAGACTCTAAGTAGATAATGAAGCAAAACTGGAAAGGTATTGTAAACTCTAATAGGCATGTCCGTTTTTTTTTTTTTTAAATTAGATGAGCACCTAATACGCATTGATAAATGTTTATTATTTCATTTGAAATGAGATATTTCAGCACTCACATCCCGTAAAAAAAAACAGCCTATTAGTCTTTTTGAAGACTGATAGTCATAAATTGTTTATTAATTCTCTATAGGACATTAGGTAAGAAATGCTCTTAGCTGGATAATAGAGCCATTACTGTGTAACTGCATGAGCGGAAGAGGGGGGAAAAAAACCCTTAAAAGGCCTTCCTATTGCATTAGTTAGCTTATATTTGTGAGAGCACCCTGGCAAGAGCGAGACACAACAAAAGCAGGGACAAATAAAAGACACCAGTAAGCAGCAGGTAAAAACCCAGGCTAGGTAAGTGGTATTCTTTAGATTTTTCCACCATTGTCCACATGACCCCGATTCCATGTTTGTGCCGTTGCCCGGTGGCCTGCTTCTCCCATCTGACACAATGAAGACAGACGAGCTGCTCTGAGATGTGCTCTCTGTGCTCTGTTTTGTGCAGTTTTTCTCTCTGAGGCTTTCTTCTGACTGTTTCACACCTGCATGGACTACATTAAAAATGTGTCAGTTTCTGTACCCTCTTGTATAACCATGCACTACTGTGCACACTGGGATGTGAAGAACATATGCCACCATCAGCAAGGTCAACAGAAATGTACATGATCCTGTTACACATGTGATTGGTATCCTTTATCAGTGTATGTCCGGCTTCTTATACAGCAGTGCCCGTCTGCTTTTATGAGTGTAAAAATAATGTCCAATCATGAAGATATGCCACCTGAATACATGTATATGAAGAGGAAATTATGTGGAAAAACTTGTTCCCCTTGCTTGATCTATCATATTTAACTTAGATTAAGCTCCATGTGTTATTAATGCCTCAGATAATCAACCTGTAATGTAGGCTGAATAATGACTGAATGTAAGTCATTGGCTTTGAGTAATGAAGTGAGGCTGTGCTTCACACTCCAAGGAAGTAGCTGGGCACCAAGTATAGCATTTGATTCATGTGTTTGGCCTACTCCAAGCCCATTGGGACTGACTACAGAGGACCATTACTTTTGTTGTCCTTGCTAACTGCATCACACAGGAGACTTCGCTATATAGAGAGAATATTGCTTTTCTAATTTCCCTCTCTTTTCGATAAATGGACTGCTGATATACAATGAATTCATTGATTTTCACTCAAACCTTAAAATAATCCGGAAAACCTTGCTAGTAAGGACAAATTGCAAACAGAATGCATCAACAGTGTTTCATTTGCCCTCACAGCTTTCTCCTGTCCGTCCATCAGTAGCTCATTCCACCCACTCAATCTCTTCACTTGTCAAAACACTTTGCTGACTTCAGTGGTCCAGGTAATAACCATTGTGGGGTGATGGAGTTAATAATATCAAGAGGACTTGAGAATTCCTGCCAACCCCTCTTCATACGTATTGAAAATCAATGTCTATAATAATGAAAACTTATTGCCACCCCCGGTGCATTCTGTATAGAGCAGAACAAATTAACTGACCCAGTGTCAAACATATCAGTGAACCTTTATGACACCTGAACAACCACTCATTGTTTACTGACGCTCTGAAAAATGGGACCACTAACACAAATTCCGAGAATCCGATAGCAGGGAAAATTTTCGCTGATTTTATTGTCTTCATCTGCAAAATTTTCAGTTTTTGGAAGGAGAAAAGTATCAAACTAAAAAAAGAAGCATGTTTTCAGGTTTAATGAGACGAAAAGAAATGGGGGAAAAATATGAAGCCCACAAGCAAATATTCTTTATTTAACCAGTGTTGTAGATTTCAGCTTCCTTGTCAAGTAAAGCAGCAAGTTTCACCGGCTCTTGAACAGAAAAATCTTTGTACCAAATATCATGACATAAAACTGGAATAAAATCACTATCCTAGTGAAAATTAGAGATGGCAGCACTCCCTGACTGGCCTATAATAGGGTTTTTATGTGCAGCTTTATAAAAAAAAAAAAGTAGTGATCTGTGAAAAAGGGAGAAAGGGAAGAAAAATTACAAAGCGCCTCCAAGGGCTTGTCTCGTTATTATTAGTTTTAGATGAAAACCACAAACGCTACCCAAGAGGCAGCAGGCAGGCGTTCTGTGACATTTGAAGGGGTGGCCGATTTGGAGTGGCAGCAGAACTACTCCATGAACGTAACAAAAAGTAACTATTCCGTGAATGAAAGAACTTGGCAAGTCATGGTCGGGGCAACATTTTCTGGAGTCACACAAGAGACTGATCTAATGACAAAAATGTCTCCTGATTTCAGTGCTTACGTTTAGTAATCATTATGTAAACTGTGTTATAGGTATTCATTCAATATAGAGCTTCACTTTTATATCTATGATCTAAGATCTACTTTTGTATCTAAGACATATCTTTAAAGCTATAAACGTTTATTTTTAAAGTAGAGTACATCCGCTCTCCTATATGCACCCATAGAAAGGATACTGTGCATTGGATTTCCTTGAATTTACCAAAGTTCACAGAAGGTCTTCAGAAGTTCACAGCTGAAACGTCTGCAGTCCTGAAAACTTTATGGCATTAAGGGATGATGGTTGCTCATGATATCTCGCCTGAAGACGTACTTTGCCAAACTCTTTGGAGAAGGCAATTGCATTAGTCTATGCTCTACATGGAATGGTGAAGACAAGAGTACAGGTGAGCAAGAACAGCCAGCAGGGTAGAAGAAGGGGCAAAAAAAAAAAAAAAAAAACTGCCTGGCTCATTGTTCAACTGCCATGGTTTCACAAATAAACCTTAGATATTTCAGTCAGAGATAACTTGGACCGGGGGACAAGTGAGTGGGAGAGTGGATTTGAACCATATGTAACATTTTTTATGACATAATACATATTCATCAAGCCAATGAGCATTACCGAATCATTACTATTCACAAAAAATACAAATCAACCCATGTACTTGACAATCTAACGGATATCCACAGTGTACTCAGTAAAACAGCACACAATCCACAGTGTCAGTTACTCAGATGTCAGATGAACGTAAGAGGCATAAGACATGCCAACTCATTCCCAGTTTACTCTGCAAGACTGGCAGCACAACACTCAGTACCACCCATTCTGTTGTGTTGCAACACATAATGACACGATTGACACGTGCAGATGAGCAGATGATGACTGTCAGTTATTTTAGCCAAGACAAAATATAGCAAAGACGAGTATACATCTATTTTAGTGACTTGCATATAAATAACACTTATCCATGGCAGAAAAAAAATGTGAGAATAAATTTGATGATGATGGTTAATCTCCTTTATTTATTGATTCAAGCAAGTTTCACTGAGAGCCAATCTCTCTTCTGCAGGAACGCCCTGACACTCACGTAGTTTCACACATTCCCACCTGGAAACTGCCCGGTGCAGTCCTAGTCTGACCCGCTGTCCACTGGGCAGCAGCTGGGATTAAGGGCCTTACTCAAGGGCACCTGAGTGATGGTAATGAGAGAGGGGCAAACTCTGCTTTTTCACTTTCCCCACCTAGATTTATCCCGCCAGTTGGGGATTGAACAGGCGACCTTCTGGTCATAAGCCAGTGTCTCTAACCTTTGGGCCACCACAGCCTAAAGTTGAAAAATATGATATTAGAAGGAAAATAGGTTTCAGTTCAAAGGTCAAGAACATATGTAATCTCATAAATCAGTTGTTAATTAAAAAAACAAACAAACAGAATTTGAAAGGAAAGAAAAAAGACACAACATAGGCCATGGCTTTGCTCCTTGACATTTAGTAAAATATATACCCCTTGGCCCAAATCAAACCCCTGAGAAGAAGGTAAGTAATGTTACGTGACTGAGCCCCTGTAGGCAAAACTGATGCATAGATTGGAGGTATAAGAAGTGTTTTGACAGCTACTACAGAAACAGTAATTCCCATGCTAATGCAGACAAAGACAAAGTGACAGGTGGTTCAACATGTAGCAGTTCTACCCCTAATCCATGTCTCATTCAGTCTTCCCAGGCAATTAAAGCATCTTGGTTCAAGTTTAATCTTTAGCAGAGCAGTAAACAACACTGTGTCCCATTCCCAGTCAAATGTTGTCAGGTTAAGCTAGCAGTCCTGATAGGAACAGAGATAGACGTTCATTTTAACTAACTGCATCCCTGTGGAAAACATGATATGGTCAGTTCGAGTATCACTGAGGTGAGTTGTAGATGGATTAAGAAAGACAAGAGGGTAACAGGAATAAAATGTTATGATACTGAAGGAGTGGTTCCATACAGAGTCCTGGAATCTCATCATCACACACATATTGCGGCACAGTAGAGTCACATGTATGTCCATATGGTAGAAGTGTACAGCATAGTCAGACTGCACCAATATCACATATATATACAGTCTAAACAAATGAAACATGGACAAAGACATATCAAACACTGATTTTTTTCAATTTACACTAAGCAAAAGTCAAACGTGTGTGTGTGTGTGTGTGTGTGTGTGTGTGTGTGTGTGTGTGTGTGTGTGTGTGTGTGTGTGTGTGCCTTTCCAACAAGTCAATTGAGAGTAGGGAAAAATATGCTATGTTGATAAATTATGTGCTTTTTCAATTTGTCCAAAAAAAAAAAAAAAAGAATTGTGTTTTTCACGTATTTCCTGTAGAGATGTTTTCATATTATTTTTGGACAGGTTACTTGTTATTGGCCCAATTTATTTTTGTATTAATCCAGAGTTTCAGAATACATTCTCATCAGCATTTTCTGAATTTTCTGACCCCCTTTGACTACAGTAAGATTGAATTTAAAGTCTATGTCAGCTGCCTCTCCCTTTTTCTCATCACTGACATTTCTAATTGAGTCTTTGCATTTCCTGAAAAAAGGGGCCAGATCCTGTAGGGGTCCACACTTGTCTTTGAGCAGCCTGTAACTCTGACTGATGTTGGAATGATTGATGTTCATGTGTCTGATCATAAATCCATGCTTTTCAAGCTACCTCAGAGATCCTGTACTTTCAGCTCTGATTCTTCCAGCGTATTTTTTGAAGGCTTTGGATGAACTTCAGCCCAATTCCCTTGAGCATTTCACTGATGACATGGCTCACATTTTAAGAAAAGTTGCCTCGTTTTGTTTTTTATTTTTTTGCATCTTAGAAAGCTAAAATTGACAAAAATCATGTTGGTCCACAATTGGAGTATCAAAAAGCAGTCTAGGAAAGTTGAAGAGCTGAAAGCTGATCTACCCAGTTAACTTTGCCATTTTGAACCAGTCACTTAATTATTTTTTATAACAATTTCCTTTAAAGCTGCTCTAAACAATATTTTTTTCTTTTAACAATGGATCAGTTGACTGTGTATGATGGAAGGGGTCACCTGTAGTGATGGACCCACAGAGAATTAACACCTGACTCAGCAATACTGAAATTCTCTCATGTCTACAGAAGATTTTCTTCTGTAGACATGAGAGCTCATTGTTTTTGAGAGCTCATTGTTTTAGTTTTATGGTGCACCTTTACTATTTTGGACCACACTCCTTATCAATCTAATCAGCTTCTTTTTCAGTTGCATCAGGCACCTGTTTTTAGTGAGAAAGCATAGATAAACATGCTGTACACTACTCGCTAGGGGAATTACACTTGCTAGGTGAACAGAAACACAATTCCATATGAACTCTAATGTTGCTCCTCGTTTGTAACGTGAAGACAACTGTTTGCTAATTTATTTGCACTTACAACTTTATAAGGTGATAAAGTGTCAGGGTTGGGTTTACAGCTTGTTCCAGCGACACAAAATGGTCAAAAATTAAATTCAATTAAGTAGCTTTATACAAAATCTTCTGCCTACCAGTTAAACGCTACTTCATTTTCTTTTCCTCAAAGTGCTTGGCTCAGCTACTCTAAAATCCTCTCAAGCCACTTGGTGCTTCTCCCCTTGCTTCAAACATGCCTTAGTCTACCTTCATTCAGAAAGACAGGCCACGATTCCAACATTCAAAACATACCAGTAAATTGTGAAGGCTTCACTAGTAAGTTAATCTTTGAAAAGTTTCCAAATTCAGAGCCCTCTACAGTGACTTCCCTTGCCAAGGTTACTAACTTCTTACATTTTGAAAATGGACCCGTAGCTGTCCATTTCTTGCAGTTTCAGATCTAAGTCCAGCATTTAATACAGAGGGCTTTTCTATCTTGTTGCATACTGTGTTGTGGGGAGTAATAGGTAGTTTTCTATGGCCCTACTCTGGTACTGTTGCAATTTTACCTTTCAAACAGAACTTGTTGTGGTAAATACTTCTTTTTAACTGCTTATTGTGGATGCATTTGCATTCATTGCTGTCTGCCTCAGTGTCTCTTTTTGATACTACGAATGATAGATGCCGAAGTTGGAAATCTTCAAATCCTACACACTTTTGTTCATCAACGCAAAATAAGAACTAGCCTGCATTCAACCATGAACATCAAGCTACTCTCTGCATTGGCACTGAAAGTTCTCATCGGGCCAAAGTCATGTACTGCAGAATTGTCCATTATGAATATTTTTCCTATGGAGGCTGGGCTGGTCCTTCTGTAGCTGTTGACTTTCTCTGATGTAGCAGTGGCTTTGTGTGTTTGTTAGTGAAGAGGGAAGCTGGCTGCCAAACACCAACACCCAAACACCACCTCCAGCTAAAGTCCCAGCTCTTCACCCAACTCTTCTATTTAATGGGGTAGTATCATAAAATATGCAACCCATGCAAAAATTAAGCTCATCTTTTCTTTGTGCCTAGATTGGCAGGAGCACCCCAACAGAAAGGGAGGTAGACAAATGGGGAGAGGAGGGCATGAGAGGAGGAAGAGTGAGGAAAATAGAGAAATGAAACAGTATAACCATGGGGGACTTCCAGAGACAATTTGACCATTTGCATTTTGATTCCGCTGTGGTACTAAATGCACCACAAAACGATCAATAGCAATAGCACATATCCCTAAGTTACCTGTTGAGTCAGTTCACTCTTGTACAAATCCAGCCAAAATAACAGACTGTTGTATTTCTGCAGCTCAATATCTAAAGCCGTATATGTCTTAAAATAATAACTAGACAATAATACTGAATTTAATGTTAGGGAATGTTGTAATGTCCTGTCCTTGCGTTAAGTGCTTGTGCCTGACATACATAAATGATTAGATATTATGTTGGTTTACTCTGTAGCATATCCGTACACCTCTGGGTTCTTAACAGGGTTTCTTGACCATCCTATTATGTATGTGAAAAAAAGCACACACATGGCAGGTTCCTTCATTCAGTAGGTTTGATGGGATGACAACTCTTCATGAGAATGAATCACCAGCATCAAAGCATCATCTAAAGCTCATGCCTCTTCATTTACATGCCTGTCTAACACAAGCGTGGCACACAGACACACACACAAACAAAGGGAGAGAGGCGGGAGACAGGCAGACGGAAAGAAAGACCAATAGAGCATTACCTTTTAACATTTGCATTTCTGAGAGCAGACATGCAATGCTGCAAGAAAAAATTCAAACAGCAGCCAAAGACATAAATGAGAAAAGAGGGAAGACAAAAAAATAGTGAGAGAAAAATGCCTGTCACAGTAACATGTACTTTGGAAGCATGAAGTGCACAATGACAGGCATTTGAACACTTTTATTCATGCTCACCTTTAAAATATCCTCCAGGACATAAACAATGGCAGTTCATCTTAAACCACGGGTATGCTGGGTTAAGTGCTGTTTAGATGATATGGTACACAAATGGCACAAATAATCTGTACAGGCTCCTGACATTGATACAAAGATGCACTTGTAATGTATTTGCAATTTGTGCCCATTTATAATCCTTCTCTGCTCTCAACTGTGCTATCCGGATTATAGCACTTATTTTATTAAATAAAAAGATGCTAAAGATTAGACATTCTTTCACCAATCCCTTGTTTCCTGTCTGCCATCAACCATGACATTTGGATTAAAGGTTCACTCCAGCAATTTAGTATTGAATTTAGATGAAGTTGAAGGATTTGCAAGAGATAGATTAAAAAAAACATCCAACATCCAACATCTGTGTATATCCTGACTTTTAGTTAAAGTGGCCTTAATCAATATTTTTATCATTTCAATTTATCAAATGACAATGTGAAAACAATGTGACAAAGTGAGAGGGGTCACTCATAGTCACAGAGAATTATCTTTCAAATCTGCAGGTTTGCTCAGTTTTATGCAGCTTTATAGTCAATTTAACCTTTCTGTTTAGCTGTCTGGCCTGCAACTTTACTGATTTGGGTCATTGTCGCTGCTCTTCTCGTGTCGATTTCGGGTGCAGCAGGCAGTTGTTTTTCAGCAACAAAGCTCTTAAAACCCACTGTACACTACCTGCTAAGCAGCAAACGGCAGACAAACTGTAGTTATCGACTAGCCGGTGAACATAGTCGGGCACTTTCGTAGCTAAAGAGCCAGATATTTCCCTCACTCCAAATGGTAGAGACCAAAAACAAAGCTAAAAGGAGACTGAACATTGTACTTACGTTCGTCAGGTGGTCAGAAACACGACTCCAAATAAATTCTAATGTTGCTCCATAACTGCTATGTAATTAAGAACGGTTTGACAACAAGTTTGCCATATTAACTATCAACTTGTTAATGCTGCCCACAAGTGGCCAAAAAAATCAGTCATTGCATATTTAAAAATATGAATCAAACTTCTAAGACCCTGGATCCTACATTTCCAATAATGCAATGGCATCTTTATGGTATCTTTCTGTAGATCCCATCTAGTGGCTGTATGTTTAATACCAAAAGAATGCAGGAGATTTCTCTGTGTAACTACCTGAAACATATTCCAAGCTTTGTTGAACTACACACTGTTCCACAAACCCCACGGTTCTTGTCTGCCATCGGCGGTGAAATTTGGATTAATACCATAGAACATTTTAGCTGTGTGATGTGGACAGATGAGACTGTGTTCACAATCTTTTTCGACGTGGGTGAGCGAAACACTATTGATTTCCCATCTGCAGGTGGATTAAGAAACATGTATGCCTCTCTTAAGAGAGCAGTCTTGGGATGACTTCAGTGTAAATATGAAATACTTGTGTGTACATGTGTGTGTGTGCGTGAGAGAGAGAGAGGGAAAGACAGATAGAGAGATAGATTGCTAGCTGGAAGTCTGGCAGTGACATTTGGCTGTTTTCTGTCTGACATTTCTGCAGTCAAACAAACAAGGTCCAATCTGTCAACAGCAACAGATCAGCATGTTTCTCTTGATTTCTCTTTAACTTTTCAAATTCCATCATTTCTTTCCTTGCTGTCTTTCATCATCTGATCTTACATGTTTTCTACTTCACTACATTCACTTTCCTTTCCATTCAAATTTCCCGTACACTTTTGTGCATTACAATTATATTCTCGACTTTTAAATGCAATTCAAGGTTGGCATATTATGTAAATCCACAGGAATTAGAAGAGTTTGACAAAATCCAAGAACATTGCGTTATTCGTCCAACTGAAGAAAAAAAGGCTGTATACGGAGGAAGGATAGGAGGTTATAATCTACACAGGATACTGGCTCCGTGGCTTTGGCAACAGAAACATAGTTCTGTTACAAAATTTCTGTCCTAATGGCAGTGCAGATAAATTCTAGTTGTCTGCCTGTATTTTGCTGCCTCTCTAATGCTTATTACCAGCTCCCCATCCCAGAGGAAAAGACCCCTTCTACCTGTGATCTCCCAGTGCTGACACTATCTGCACAGTGTCTCTGCTGATGCCATGCAAAATGACAGCCGCAAGTCCTCTGTTCCACTGCCAGATAACAGTGCAGGGGGCCCATAAAGCAGAAAATACCAAATCACATTCTGCTAATACCCTTAGTGGTGACAGCCTCCGTCTTAGTTCACTTGAAATCTGCTGCAGCAGAAATACCAAGGGTTGTCCTACTCTGTTGGCTCTGCAAGTTTGCTGGAAAAACTCTTTTGAGTTTGCATTGAGATGAACATAGAAAATCCCAAAGAAGGCATCAAAGCTGAAACCATATGCAAGAGGGTTGTATAAGAGGTGACAGTCATTCAAAGCAGCAGCTTTGAATGATTTTTTTTTTTTTTAGCCAGCTGAAGTAGTTTTGCTGTAAATCTGCATCTATGGATGAGTACCTCAAATGCCCAGAACAAGCCTGGAGTACAACTACAGCGCCCTCATGTTGGAAGGAGTCTGTTACAGCAGTTTGGGCATCTGATCTGATCAGGATGTCTACCAAATGCCTCCCAATGGAGGTATTCTGGGAACGTTCAACCATGTAGAGACTCTTTGGGGCACACCCAAAACATGCTGGAGTGATTACAAATCCTTTTTGGCTGGGGAATGTCTCAGGATCTCCCAGGAAAAGGTGGTGAATGTAGATGGAAAGAAGGATGTCTGGTATCCTTTGCTGCCATTGTGATCCAGACTGAGCAAGCGGTGGAAAATGGATGGCTGGGCATAGGGGTGCTATAGGCTTAATTAAGTTTCTCCAATCTTCCCTCATATTTGTGAGCTTTTAACTTACTATCTGCATGCTCAGCCAATCAGGATAATCTTGTGCACTTCCTGCCCGAGCCTGGTCATCAAGGTTGACCCGTACTGGCAGTGTTTCATCTCACTCATCAACAACAACACCAGCTGGCAGTGGCAGGATGCCAGCAGTGGTGGGATGACTTCCAGCAATCTCATGTGGTGTGCTATGCTCTGATGACAGTGAGGCTGTGTGGTGGCAGCTCCACCAAGCCCCTCTGCCCTTGTGAAAGTCCCACCAGTCCTACTCTGCTGTCTGGACAACAACAAACATGATGCTCAGTGGCCTTGTCTTTGTTCTCCAACTTCATATCGCAGTGCATCTTGGCTGACCTTAACTACTCTCCCTCTCATGAAGAAGGCCATGAACACTAGTAGGTGGATTGGATACTGTATCACTTTCTCTCAGTACTTGTTCCACTTCAGGACTTTTCTACAAAGAAGGACGAAACACTGTCAAACACAATGAGAGGTATGGGCTTGGCCGTTTCAAATAAACAACCCATCTATGGCTTTCTCATCATCGGAGTAAATGGGAATATAGTGTATGCTAAGCGCTCAGTCTAAACATAGGATTGCACGCTGTCGTTGCGATGCCAAAGCTTAAATTTTGGCAGGCAAGGACCAACCCCATTGGCATCAACAGGCTAGATCAGTGGAATGTGAGCAGGACATATGTGCAGCATTGACAAGACCTGCCTTTGCTGGCTTACAATCCTCCCACATTCTGTTTGTAGGAAAGATGGATGAGGAGTGGAAATTTATTCCTGACTGTCTGGTGTTATGCTCAGGTTTCCTTCCAGGTTCATGTTTAGGACTCAGAAGAGACCAGTGGGTGTGAGATTTATTGTGCAGAATGCATAAGGAGCTGATGCTTTAAGAGCTGCATATGTTGGCTGTGCTGTCTCTCACCTTATTCTTAGGAGGCGGATTGGTTAGATGTGCCAACTCTGTCCCAATTGACCTGTTGTATGGTGCTTACACTCAGTGTAACACAGCCCTGGCTGGCCATGCGTTGAACCTAAAAACAGATTGGATAAGTAGAGAGTAACAACTTGCTATGGGTTATATGTCTTAAAGGATAGGTTCAGATTGTTTCAAGTCTATCTCAACACAATATTCACATGCCATATCTGTGTAGAAAAATTAACGGTAGCTGTAGTCGCTCTAAGCAGGTTCCTTCTGTCTTGGCAATTGGGTATAGGTTTTTCGCTGGTGTTGTGTCCTGACAACAGACGCGCATACAACTATCAGGTACCCAGACTGCCGTAGCCTCACACTAGCTTTCATTGGACTTCAGAATGCATTTTTGCATGGAATGAGGACTGAAGATTTTGTTCCCTATTCCCCACAGTGAGGCCATTCTAGAAACAGATTGCTACAAGGCCAGTATTGACAGGAGGAATGATTACAGTGTCCATCTAACTCTTTCAATGTACTGTACATAGCATGTGAGTATTGTTATTAAGAGAGTTCTATAATGTAACTTGCAAATACTAGACCTTTGTATGTGTATCATCGTCAGTGCTGGATGAAGGCCAAATCCTGAATGAAACAGAACAATAGCTACATATTCTGTCCTTTTGAGATCACAAGCAAATTTGCATATTACAACACTAGTTCTGTGATTGCAGACAGAGCATGCCAATGGCAATGACGAAATATCTCAAACTCAAACTACTGGAGCGATCGTCATGCAACTTTGTTCAAACATTGACATTCCCCAGAGGATGTATCCTACAGACATTGCTGAAACTCCCTGACTTTTCCTGTAGCACCACTGTTACTCTGACATTTTTGGGTTTCAATGAAAATCCAACCATTGGACGGATTGCCATGAAATTTGTTACAGACAAAAATGTTCCCCTCAGGTTGAATTGTAATAACTTTGGTGATTCCTTCACTATCTCATGGGTCAAAATTTTAAATCTGTTCAATATGTTGGTTTATGACTAAATACCTACTAATAACATGCCATTTAGCATGACCTGTTCTTTGTATTTAGTGCTAATTGGCAAATGTTAGCATAATATGACACACTCAACTAAGAAAGTGAACATAGTAAACATTTTACCTGCTAAGCATCAGCATGTTAATGTTGTCACTGTGAGCAAGTTAGCATGCTGACATTATTATCTAGCTCACAGCACCACACTGCCTAAGTACCATCCTCACAGAGATGCTAGTATGACTTTAGACTCTTAATTATGTTATCAGATTCCTATTTACAAAAAAAGTAGACAATTGTTTTATGTATAAATATATCAAGAATGATTTTATTTTATTCTAACTTAACTGAATATTGTCAGTTCTACGGCAGTTATCTGACTCCTCACTGCTGAGTTGATCCATATAGTTTAGTAAGTAGACTGTTTATTACATAAATTGTTTTTTGGGTTTTGTCACTTTTTTATGTCAGGACGTCACATCCTTTGACATTAGCATGCTTTTTGTGGCCTTTCCTTTTAATGACTATTTCATTGGTGACAAACCATTGAATATGGATGAATAGCTGCACTAAAGAGAATGACTCACCGACAATAGACTGTAGATTACAGTCAATCCCTCAACTGAGGCTGTGCAATGTGAATGTCAAAAAATACAAAGGGATGAAAAGAAAAAAAAAACACATGCCAAAACCAACTACATGAACAAACAAACAAATACACAAACAGACACAAACAACACCGCAAATGCTGTCATCTTCATACAAAGGCACATTCTGCAGGCTGTTTGGTACTTCTGGTGCAAACCTCTCAAGACATTAATGAGTAAAATTTTAGGTCATGTTGAGTGGATGGATTTTCACACTAGGCATATTCTGCTACAGAGGTTTCACACAGAGCCATTGTTTTATGATTCACACATATCAAAGGAATACACACACACACACACACACACACACACACACACACACACACACACACACACACACACACACACACACACACATACACACATACACAGAAACAAACACAGATTTAGGGAACACTTCACATCTTTAGAAGTAGCGTACTACAGGCATGGGACTCTGAGTGTCTGCTGTTCTGTATTCAGTGGCTGCCTATGGTTTGGATATAACTCATTTCTGAAAGCAAAAGCCTGACACCCCACTGCGTCTTCTATTGGCTTAGTTTTGTTTTTGTTTTTCTGCTGCTCTAATATTGCCTTCCCCAGCTCGCTCACTTGAGAACAATCTGCCTGAATTTACTGCAGCTGTAATGCCATTTTCCCCAGGAAAGGTGACCTCCACCCCAGGTGTGGTGAATCTGTCATAGCTTCTCTACCACTTCCATTCCTGCCGCTAATGACAACAATGTGTGTTGTGAGTCTTCAGCTTCAGCTGGGTGACGGTTTTCTGCAGCTGAAGGTATATGTCAAGATGACGTCTAATAATGAGAGATATAAATAGCCGTTCATTTGCGGTGAGTTATATGTGTGTGTGCACATAAAACATTCTGCATACAGTATCTTCATCTATTTAATGAGAAAAATATTGAGGACACTAGTTACAGAATCAGAATTATTAATTTGACATTTGCTCATAGTACCAAAAACAAGTGTCCTATATTGTATGTTCTCCCATACACAGCGAGGATAGGCATGTGAACACTCTGTGACCCTCACTTTGCAAAAGCATATGTAAAATTCATGTTTTTTCAATGGGAAATATTACAGTCAGTGTTAAACGTTCACAAGCCAAATACGACTTTTTGTGAATTCATCACATGGGAAATGCTGTTTTACATTAATGAGCCACATGTACCTGTATTTAATTTTGTCATGTGTGTTTAACCTGTAATATTACATGTGAAATGGATATTTTCACAAGTGATGTCTTATACTAAACTTTGAACATTGTGCACAGGAACAATGTAGTAGACAGTAGAAAATAGGTAATGAACCTGTGCTTTTAATACAAATTTTGGAGGTTACTGTATATCAAAATGAGAAGAGCAACAAATTCAAAATAGATATTGCATTATAGATAAAACAGTATGGAGTTGTGATAAAGTTGGGAAATAAAAGTTTCTGAAAATTTGAAACACATTTGGAAAACCATTTTGACATATTTACATCAGTTGAGTAAAAGTAAATCTTTTTTTCATTTTTCCCCACATAGCGACCCAATTAAAGTGAAAGTACACCGTACATTTTTAACGCCAGTCTCCTCAGCTAGTTGAAGACCCAGTTTTTGCGGTAGTCACAGCAGCAATGGCACCCTGCTCTGTCTGTTTGCTAAATTAAACAGAGAGAGACAGAGATTATGAACGTAGGCTTGAATGAGAATAAATGTGATTCTTAGGGTGTGTGACTTGTCTTATGCATTGGAACAAGATGTTTTCCACTGTGAGTTAAGCATAAGAGAATCTTTCCATTTGGATTATCAGAAAACGCACACACCAATTTTGTGAAAATGGGGTGACACATGGAGGGAACACGATCCGTGGTAAGATGACACTGTAATTGAATGTATTTTGAGAAAACACGGACTCCTCACAATTTCATACCATTGGCGAACGACAGTATATTCTCATTAGTGCATTTCAGCGGCAGCGGAAAAATTGAGCTCCAAGAAACATAGGTAAAACTTTCCTTTCAAATTACAGGCACATATTTGTTATGCACACTACTTCTAGATATAATTTACATCTTGAGCCACTAGGTCAGCATTAACATAGCATATTCAGGATGAGAATACTGAACAGTAACTCCAATACTTTTGTGGACAACCAGTAATGTGCTGACTAAGGTAGAGAACACCAATGGAATTACTCATAACTTGGAGCCTAAATATCTGTAATGACCCTTGGTTACCATACATCTGATGTGAAAAGGGCTGCAGGGCCAGCCAATGTAAAATGGTTGACTCCATCCATAAAACAGGAGCTGTAAAGCTGTCACTGCCACTCCATGCTCTTCCCACATAAAGCTGATTTGTGATGGCTCCAATCCGCCAGACCTCAGTCTCCCTAATGATGGCGAGATCCATCACACTCATTTAATCAGAGCTGAAAGGAAAGCAAGGAAGATGGATGAGGCCATTGTGTGCCTCAATAGGTACTTTATAAAGTCACTCTCATACCCCGTCCCACACTGCCAAAAATGTTGATGACAATATAATCAACAATTTAGTGCAGCTGAAGTTGTTTCTTTTTTTTTTTTAATCACCTGCTTGGACTGTTGATGCTAATGAGAGTGTAGCACAAACAAACCACTCTCCTGAACTAATGGGTCCATTTGATACAATGTCCATTCTTCCATGAGCAGTTAAGGCCATGGAAAAGACAATAGACAAAAACAGAGAGACATGAGGTTGTGACTGATGAACCTACATCCACACTTGACAAAATAAGCTGTTCATCACTTTATTCCAAAAGGAACCATCATTACAAAAACAATTAACATGCGTGTATTCTGATCTGGCTCCCCCTACTGTCAGGGCAGAATTGTTAGTCAGTGCCTTCCAAAACCCACACGAACCTGTAATGGTTACAGAAATTATTCATTAGTGTTCCCTGATTTGCCTCCACTGTAGTTAAGGTTTGGTCAGGTTTAACCAACTAAAATTTCTCGGTTATGGTTATGGAAAGACTGTGAAGTCAAAGTCAGATGTTATGAATTCCCAAATATCCTATCTCATCTCTGAGAGGGCAACTTCTGTCTTCGCCTCTTAGCGAGGCGACATTACTCACACGGCTACAAGAGTTTCTTTTCCAAGAAAACTTTAAAAAATAGGCGATTTGAAGTTTTTGGATGAAAGAACAAATGTGAAGAAGAGCGTTCTGATAGGCAGACCAAAACACAATCAACTACAGACAAACAGAGACAGAGATAAGAGGAAGAAATCAAACAATAAAACACCATCACTAGAAATCAATCACTCACGGCTGATGCATAATGCATGTGTAGTGAGTAGTGGCTTCTTTCTGTGTGTACATTACCAAAAAATTCTCTGTAATTAACATCTGTGCTCTTTTTCTGTGCTCTTTATTTCCTCTTGTTATTTCTTAAGGAAAACACAACTTTGTGTGAGAGTTGTGGGAAATGCACTTTAAAAAAAAATCGAGGCGAGCTCCCCCCAAAGCCCCCAATGTCTATACCATGGTAGCGCCCTTGCTGAGTTCACTGCTGGGTTCACTGTGCAGTCAGCTGTGCAGGAATGAGGCAATTAGTGGGGAGAATGGGAGTGATGTAAAGAAGTATGTAAATAAGTCTGTAATTCTCCATCTCAAGGAAGGTCAGTGCATGACTGGACATGAATAATCTGTCATGGGACCTGTCCTTGCACTCTGACACTCTGTGGTGAGACAGAAATGGAGGGAGGAATGGACATGAAAAGTAAATCAACCCCACGAAAAACCACAGATGAAAGACAAGTGGATAAAATAAAATCTAAAACTAAGGGAACATGGTACGAGGTTATTTGCTTCTTTCAATTCTTTATTAAAGAATAATGTATATAATAATATATTTAACAATTATAATAATATAATAATGATATATAAAAAAGTTTTTCCTCTTTCTTTCCTCTCTTTAATGCTCAGTCATGACCATTTCAGAGGCTTTGCTGCAACTGGCCCTTACCTGTCATGAGTGCAGCCAATCTCACACCATCAATGATGACGGCTGTGCTGTGTATGGACATTAGGTCTGCAATTCAGCAGAAAGCTGACAATGTTATTCTTTTGCCTAAAGCTATTGAACCATATCCGTCTGTGCACAACAAGCCACTAAACCATCTGTAGATGAATGTGTGTGTGTGTATAGTCAGGGGTGGGCGTAGGGTTGATATATTTGGAAAACAAACGGGTGGGCAGAGGTGGGGGTGGACAGTGGGAGAAGGCAGAGGGGTATATGGTTGTTGGAAGTGTGCAAGCAGCCAAACAAATAGCTGACTCTGTAGCCCTACAGCCAAAATGAAGTTACTTCTCCGGCGAAGCTGCCCAATAAACTCTGCAATGAGGTTAGGGTTATAGCAAGACAGGACTCACAGCTTATCACTTTATGTATGTGTAACTGTTTGTGTGTGTGCAAGCGTGCGGTAAGCCTGATGTAAGGATTAGATGGGAGAAAAACAAGAGGAAGGGAAAGGCAGAATAGCTGAATACGAAAGAGGCAAAAAAGAGGAGACACACACAGAGTGAAATGCCTACCTTCACTGTTTGAGAGAGCTTAGCCCAGTGGGACAGCCCATGCAACCATATTAGATTTTCTGCCTTATTGCTTCAGCCAAACTCTCTCGCCTCAGGTCACCTTCCTGTGTAAGGGGACGCGCATTACTCCAATTTCCTCGAAACCTCCCAGATATGTTGATCCAAGACCAAGACTTTAATATCAGCCTGCTAACCTCTTAAGAGCCACCCCAAGTGAATTCAACTCAAACAACGTTAACAGTGAACACGTCAATATTATTATATTATATCAGTAATACATGTGGGTATATCCTATTTCAAGAGGCAGTTGTCCTGAGACACCAGGAGGATTCGTCCTAATGGGGAGTCGCATCAGCAGCCACATCGTTTAGTTAATAAATGATGAGGGGTGTGTTGCTAGAGATGCTTCCTTCACCCTTTTTTATTCAGTCATGGGGTGAATGAAGGCTCTGCAAATGATGAGGGAGGGAGGCTGTAATCTGCAGCTAAGACTGATGAGATCTCAGTGGTTTAAAAAAAAAAAAAAGAAGCGAGCAGTAATAAAAAACAAAAAGGAAGAACAAAAATCTATATAAATACAGAGATAGGGCAACATTTTCTTTCAAAAATTGCTTCATTTCCGCCTCTCCTTTTCAGCTTCTCCACCTGCTTACCTTGAATGATAAATGAAATGTAATTCTTCTGCAGACACCCACTACACAACTACAAATATAAACATGACATACCCAAATACTGCAGCATCAACACCCATACCGCTCATGCCATCACTATAGATTTGTATTGTGGATAGGAATGACAAATTGAGCTCCAGATGTGAAAAATACATCTTGTAGTGCTGCATCTAAACCTTTCAAGAAAACATCATTTTCCCAGAAACACAATAAACTTGGCGGGATAAAGCATGCTCATCACATACTCCAACTTCTTATGCAGCTAACCTTCAGCACCACATCAGCAGTCATTCAGCAAACATGGTTTAGAGGATATGATACAGATGAACGCCTGACATTCAACAGCATGCCACAGACGGAAAGAGGGCTTTGCAGGTGATTGCTGAAGCTTTGAAACAAATGAGGAATTTCGGAACACTCACCATATGACTCATCCATCACAAGTATCCATGCAATGGCGCAGCACGTGTCGGTGTGCAAGAGTCTTTGTAATCATCCTTATGCAATTTCATATACTGAGCTGTGTAGGCTAGTTTTTTTTTTTTTTCATATCACTCGGAGCTTATCCATGAATCAAGATTTGCAGAGGACTCAGCCACTGCTGCACTACGCCATTCTCAAAAGAGGAACAATCTACACCAAGTATTATGTTTGTGTTTGAAGTCCATAAATTGAACATGTACCTGAATGAACTCCAAAGAAGACTAGGAAGGGCGTACACAAAAATCCATTACTGTTCTGTAATTTGCATTTCTTTAAATAGAGAACTAAAACAAAATATTATAACAGCAGCATAGACAGTAAAAACACGGGCTGAACTCTGCATCGCATGATATGCAGAGAAGCTGAAGGGACAAAGGAGAAGTATGAAAGAGCAAAAGATGTTGATGGTGACAATGTGAAGTTCTCAGAGAAAAAAATAGGTCTTTGCCAGAAACGGTGAAGTCGTTCCTAGGTCAAGCAGAGAGGAGAAAAACAAGATGAGACTGCTTTTGAAACTGTATCAGCTCTAATATTATCAGCCCTGGGACCAGTAACAAGCTTTTCCCTCATAAAGGGACAAAATGTTGATGTCACTAAAGTCGGAATTCATCGATGGCGCTTCCAGAAGAATGGCAGCTTCAATCACTTGAGATTCTTGCTTTAATCGGAAAAGACTTAATTGTGTCATTTAATTCTCTCTGCCACATTTAAAGTCTACTGGCCTTAATCTTGGTGCAGTACAGAGAGTTATCCAAGCTCTGTGACACCAGCAAGTCCCATCACTCTTGTGGCAGTTATGATGCAAGAAAGAGCAATAAAATGACTCTGCATCATCAGCAAAGGCAATAATATCTTTTAACATCCAGGGATTGTTTAATTGATCCTTGTCTCACATACTGGAATGTTGGTCTATGAGTTTCCTTAGTCGAGTAAAAAGAAAATAATATGAAAAGCAGGACACTCAGTGCCACTTTTTTTTTTTTTTTTTTTTTTAGAGATTTACTTAGGATTTCTTTCAAAATAAACTTTTGATTGAACGAAAAAGGTTCACATGTCACTCTAACATAAGCACCAAACCAAGTGTTTCATCACAATATACAACAACCTTCAAAAAATAGCATGGAGGTTTCTGCGTCTCAAGTTACACACTAAACTTTTGATATTTACGAGTTAATATTTTATTTATTTCAATGAATAAACCAACATAAAAAGGACAAACAAAAATTGAAATAATATCTTGACTGTTAACTTTTAATTTGGCCCATCTTGCAGTTTGACAGAACTGCAGCGAAGGGTGCTGTAGTTTCTGTTGCATCCCACTTTATCAGTCTCATCAGATCAGTTGGAGGATCTAGCAGTTTTTTAAAGAAAGGACCACATCGGATGCTAGCGTGCAATTTCGCGCCAAGCTCCTCTGGAAGCCTCCCCCGAACTGAGATGTTCTTAATGATGACAGACCTTGATCAAGTTCTGGGTCGTGTATGGTGAAGATGTGGAAGATATGAAATACGCCAGATATGATTAACTACACAGCCCTCATGTGCAGATGTTCAGCCTTCAAGAGGTGTCTTTATGAATAATGTCGAATCCATACTGTTACCTGGTTGAAAGTGAAGCAGAAATCACCTCATCATGCAAAGCTTCAACTCATGGAAGGCTAATAATCCTATCTAGCATCTTTCGCCTCCAAGCTAAAGAGGAAAACAACCGTAATGTACATTATCACCCAAAGGCTCATATCGAGTGAACACATGAAGCTATCAGTGATGGTTACATTTTCTCTGAAATCTGCAAGGTCAAAAGCAACAACCGAGTCAGCATGACTCTGAATATCTGAACCATTTTCACACAATAATGGTTCACAGAATAGTTAAAGATAATAATTCAAAGATTTATTGTACCCTCTAGAAAATGTATATGCGCCACAAAACTCCACGGGACTGTATTTATAACAACTCTTTTTGTCTTTAGGTTCTTGTCATGTATAAGATTAAACGTGTGTAATACTGCATAAAAGAGATACTGTGTATATGACTGTCACCAGCCTCTTGTTTTGATTGTGCTGACTCCAGTTATATGCAACACTTACGGGTATAGACTCAAGCGAACAATGCTTCTGCTCTGAGTTAAAATGAAAAGGCCAATGAATGCGTCTGGGCCCGAGAAAAAGGACCAGTTAAATGGAGAATTTTTCAAAATCTTGTCAGAATTAATTAGTAAGTAGCCAGTTTAAGTATTAATTATTGGTTGACCGAGGGATTATTACATCACTAGAGGCAATATCTGCTTTATGGTATGTGAGACTTCTTGTATAGTTAAAGGGAATCGCTTGACCTGATTCACCATCTTAAGGAATTATGTAAAAGAACTGTCAAAAATATCCGAATATAATGAGGCAATGACATACACTTAAAAAGCCGAAAGAGAAGAAATAAGAACTGGAATTAGTACACATTCTGCAATGGGTTTTTATGATGTTTAAATTAGTTAATTTGGTAACTTCTGTCTTTTTCATGCATGTGAAAATGATACACTGTCCTGTAATAGACGTGCTGTATAAGGCACATAGTGATGACAGAGGATGGACACAAAAACAGTTTTACAGTGCGATGCTATCCAAGAGGTACACTGCCTTCAAGACACATACGCTGCATTTGTTTGTATCAGAAAGGTGTTGATTCACCTCCAAAGCATTTTTGAAGCCAAAAATTAAGGTGATACTAGAGCCAATTCAATTTTATTGTAAAGTGTTTGTGTTTCTCTCCCTCCTTTATGAACAAACCCCGAGCTTTCTAAATGTCCCACTGTTACATGTTACATCCAGGGTGTATAATGTAAATCAATTTACCATTCAATTCCTACTAGCTCCTCTGACCGAAAACTACATCTTGATGCAATAGGACCTACAGAAACATTTGGTCTGGATAAAAATTGCAACTGCCCCTACACACACACAAAACCTCTAGCTTTTGGAGTTTTTGCTTTCTTCCCAGGCATGTCT
Organism: Xiphias gladius; assembly: GCF_016859285.1. Lineage (NCBI taxonomy): Eukaryota > Metazoa > Chordata > Actinopteri > Istiophoriformes > Xiphiidae > Xiphias > Xiphias gladius. The sequence continues at coordinate 19,317,441 of NC_053419.1, read as the reverse complement.
AAACACTCAGTTGTCTATGTGAAGTTGACCGTTATATGCGTAGAGTCAGGCGGAATTTGAAAAAGTCAGGCCATGCATGCTGCTGTATTCACAAGGGAAGCTCACCATTAATGGCATTTGATACGATATGACAGAACCTGGATGGCACACTTGTGCAGATCCCTGCCGTAAAAAACTCAAGTCGGAGGAATTAAACTTTTTTTTTTTTCCCCAGCTCAGGGTACCTCATGTTCACATTTTGCCTCACGGAATTTATCCACACAAATCCTCTACTGCAAGCGAGTTAAAATCAGGAAATAACAAACACCCTAGACACCACTGTAATGATGAAAATATCAAGAAATATACAACAAGGAGTCATGACTCTAACAATTTACTGACAGATGCCGCTTTGTCAGTGAGGACTTTGACCAAGGAGTTGACTACAAAGGAGGTTTCCTGTCACCGAAAGGGCCATTGTCACATACATAATATGGAGAATGTGCACTTATTTGGAACAAGGGTCCTTAAGCAGTTTGAATCCATTTTCCACTTTACCGTTTTGAACATTTGTTATGTTGTGTTACCAGTTCGTCGGCAGAAATATATATATATATATATTTTTTTTTTAACTGAATGGGATTAAAGCAACAATATGACAAGGTCATAGCATATTGGAGGCTTCCTATTCAAAACAGGCAATGACGGATTTTATCCTTATGCAAGGATACAGATACATGCACCCAGATATACGCACACAGTACTGACAGTACACAGATCAGCCATAGATCTGACCTGAGGAGATACTCTATAATTATCTCTGGCTAGGAGGCTGTTTTTGGTCCCATTTCTCTGTTTGTCTGTTAACAAGATATTAAAAAAAACTACCGAATAGATGAAGGGACTCTTTGTGGGATACTTTATAAAACAGATGAATAATGTTAAAGACAATAAAAAGATAGTTGTGCAATTTTAGAAATGACTGTTGCAGATTCATTCAGTTATCATTTATAGATTTAGTTATTTTTCGTATAATGCATCAACTGCAAGAGAGTAGATATAATACTATAATAGAGTAAGTCATAAGACACAATGCCTTGGATGTAATAGGTAGCTCTTCCATCAAACAATTGCCCTTTACTAAGTCTCCTATACAGTATAACAAGCAACCCTGCAGATGTTGATGGAGTTTCAAATGTAAAGGCCAACAGCCACTCACTTGTCTTTGGGCAAGGCTAAGTTTTCCAGGATCTAGTAATTCACCGAATATTTGTATAATTTTACATCATTTTGGCTATTTTGATGTGGGTAACCTTCAAATTATTTAATATCATTAATTAAATTAAACAGATTTCAAGGATTTTACAGCCTCAGCAGAGCCACAGTATGTGCTCTTTTTTTGTTGCTTGTTAAATTCAATGAATGTTGTACTTTATTCCTTTGTTATGGAATCTGTGGCTATAGTAATTTTTAACATTATTAACATTTGCCATTAAAAAAATCCATATCTCCACCTCTCCGGGCCCTTACCAGGGTCCTGGTTCTAGTGGCAGCAAACTAATAAAAGCTGCTCAGGCATCCGTTTCCTGAGCCATGTGCTCCAGGGTTCTTCTAGGGGATCCTGAGGCATTCCCAGACCAGTTGGAATACATAATCCCTCCCAAGTCTTCTGGGCTTCCTCCCAGGCAGTCGTGCCCAGAATACCTCTACAGGGAGGCTTCAGGAAGACATCTTAATCAGATGCCCCCACCACCTCAGCGGGCTCCATTCAACATAAAGGAGCAACTGGTGCAAGAATAGGTTAGGAGCTTAGAAAGGGTATCAGAGAATCTGAGCTCCGCAGCCTATCCCTGCAAAGAAAACTAATTTCAACTGCTTCTATTTGTAGTTTCATCCTTTTGGTCACGACTCAAAGCTTGTGACTAAAGGTGAGAGCTGGAGCGTAGATCAGCTTTTAAATCCTAAGCTTCACCTTCAGGCTCCAGGCGAGGCCCGAAGGTGAAGCCAGTACAGCAGAGTAAATTGAACACAGAGAGAAAAAGGCAGAGAATTGCTCAGGCGGACAAATGCATTCTGTGGAAACAGAAAAAAAACGGAGGAAGAGTAAACATTTGCATTTGCACAAAGGACATGGCATTAATGTCCAATTTGCTACGAGCTGTAACACAGCTAAATCGCAGTCATAATCAATTAGACATGAGGCTAATCTGCAGTGCTAAATCTCAAATTCATTGTTTTACAAAGGACTGAACTTACAATCATTGGGAGCATAAATGTGACCGGCCATGCTGAGCTGAGAGACATTTTACTAACCAAGCTGTGAATTAATTTAAGTTTTTGGAGGGTTGCCAAAGTATCACATTGGAAAAGTAATTTTCACAATAAGACCCTCAAGCAGAATAAAAACGAACTTCTAAATCCGTCATTAGATGAGGTCAGTATCAGCAAAAAGAGTTTGTTTTTTTTTGGATTTTAGTAGAGAGACATATTGTTGACTGCATTATTGAGTCAAGTATAATCAGATGGCTTGCACAGTTGTAACAATCTATTAAATGACTCTTAAGTTAAGAAACAACAAATTGCACATCAGAAGCTGTGTAAATAAACAAAGGGAAATTTTCTTTTTCCCATCCCTGAGGTGTATCTGATTTTAGCTGCAAAAACCGTCTGAAAAGCTCACATCCTGCTGTCGTAATTCTGTGAGGAAACAGCAGCGCGAAACACATGAAAATAACACCTCGAAATAAAAAACTTTGTTGCTGCAGTGCGACTTTTGGCTGAATTGAAAATGCCAGGTTCACAGCCATCGTGCCAGCCGTTTTTCGTTGATGGCAGACCGTGTTTACAAATGTGTGAAAGAGGAAAGGCTGTGAATAAGAGACAGAATGTGGAGGAAAAGTAGACAAAGGGGCATTGTATGCAGGGTATCACGAGGCTGGAGTGCATCTTGAATCAAGTGAAATGATATGCACATAACTTATCACTTCAACAACACCGTCCCGTATATTCCATATATATGGACGGAGTGAGGAAATAATGTTGTTTTGCTTGCAAACCACTTGAGAATGGGTTGAGGGTTACACTGTGCTGTAAGTGTTTGTGAGGCTTGCAAAGCTGCCTAGAGTCACAGTATATAGCTGTGGTGTGTGTTCCCAGCACAGTTTTCTCCTTCCACAATTCTGTCCGAAGTGAAACTGTGTCAGTATCCCACCATAAAGCTGTATTACATGTTCCCATAGCTCTGAATGTGAATTCAGCCATATTTTGTGGAAAAAGCTGAGCGTACAGATGGACCGCAGAGAAGTGGATTATGCTGCATGATACTTTTTGATTTTGATACTTTTTATTTGGGACTCTATGGTAATCGGAATGAATTCTATTTGACAATAACTGCTTTGCTCCACTGAAAAATAAACTTACAGATGCAGTGCGCTTTCTGATATGCCCCTGTGGACTGCATAATATCAGCGAGTCAATTGGGTCAACAGTGCTGCAGAGCCCGGTCCCCTACAAGCGTGAAGACTTCAGTATTTCTTGCCTGAGCTCACACTGCACATGCAGCTGAAAGCAAAGAGGAAACTGAGGCTCCAAATGTGCGCATCAGCTCCCCACTTTTGCACTCTAATGACTTCCAGCAAATGACTGTGGGCACGAAAACAGCGTTTCTCAGTCACGCACGTAAACATGTCTGCTTCAGATCCACAATTGTGTTTAGTCAATTAGGTGATTTGCTCGTCAGATCTACAAGGTTTGTCACATTTAGTGATCTCTGGAGTTTTGTGTGTGTCAGTTGTTTACTTCAGTATCATGACAGATTCCACAACATCACAAATTCCGTCAATGACCCTGTGTTTGATGCCTGATAAAAGTGAGAGTGGAATTACAACTATTTATTACGTATGAGAAACGCCAACAGGAAACGATGTTTGAAAGATAATTGCGTTGCCCATGAACATGCTTTCAAATGCAAATGCAAAAAAAAAATGAAACTCGCGCTGTGCAGCGGCAACCTCTGTGGGGACCAGTCCAGACAATATATATGGGCGTGATGGCACTCCTCAATGGCGCAAATAATTTGAAAACAAGACAGTGATTATCTAGTCACTCAGTCAAGGTTTAGCTTCAACTCTGGACTAGTGCAAAGCAATGGATTGACGTTGAGTATTGATTAAATAGTGAATTTAAAATGTTGGCTACCTGGGCATACTGGGCAATATGGATGAACATCTCTTAGTAAATAATAATCAGCCAAGGCATAGTATAAATAGTATTTTTTATTTGAAAATTGTTTACATGGCTCATGCGTCAGGTAGGAGGACCCCCTTAGCAGAATTTTGCTCAGGGCCTCAGGGAGGTCAGGACCGGCTCTGGACCAACAGACTGACAGTCCAACATCGCCATCATAGTGTCATACTCCTAGCATGGCTAAAAACACATATATACGTATAAAGAATCTTATCTGATTTATTCTCTCTGCATCATGTTTCTTTAAAGAACCAAAAAAAAAATCTAGGTTACAAATGGAGAACTAACTGAGTAACTATGCCTTTTTACAATTATTACTGATGTAAATGACCCTTATTAACATCAGAATACATTTCAGAAATTGCCCCACTCCACACTGACATGACTTAATGAAGCGCTTCTGTGTGCTCTACAGTTGTTTGTATCATGGAACATCTTCCATTTCAAGTGTGTCAAATCTCCACAGACCCCCAAAGATGCTCTTACGAAGCCCATATGACTCACGTCAATGTCTGCCCTCTGTCCTGTGGCAGCACAGTGCAAGCGGAGGCACGTAGGTTTGGCAATACGAGACTAGTTCGTCTCTTGTATCCCAAAGCGTCAGCAAGAACCCTTAGTGTCATTTCACTAAGAGCCTGTTAGCTGAAACCTCACTTTCCTCCCACCAACATCCTTCCATCAAAGGCTCTCATGGGGTCTGCTTAGTTGTAAGCCACTGCTCCATATTTGTGAGGTGTCAACAGTAATAAGCAGGTTCCAGGTTACCTCAGCCTGCGTCTGTCAGGCAGGATATTGGATCCACAGCTCGCACAAGGCCCCACTGGGACCTTCTACCTGCCAACACCATCAATTAGCCTAGCCCACTATAAAGTCACGTGCCATTAGAAAATGTGGACTCCTGGGTAGGAGTTTGGAGACTCGATTATATGGCCTAAAATACTTTCACATATTGTGTACCTTCATAACAGAAGAAGGGGAACTGCATAATTTCATTCTCGCACAGTGAGGGATGGATAATTCAAGCATATAGGGACAATTATTTTGCATAGAATATACTGAAACATTTTGAAACTGGTTAAAAATTAAATAGCTCACCACTCGGGGGCAAGGATTGTATCCATTCCTGAAAAAAGAGACACAAATGCAAGATCAAGCAGTAAGAATGCATTACTTAAAAAAAAGATAAATTGATGAAAATGATGTTGTAACTTCTGCATTAATTTTCAAAAGTCTCGTTGACAATTATTTCAACACTAACTGATGCACCGATTGAGTTGATACCACGGTAAGCATAAAACAAGACTTTTAAAGCCTCTCAAAACTTGTTTTCAAATGACAGTTTTCTGTGTAGAATCTGAAGACAGTTGGTGGCTTGTTTGTTTACTCTCACTCAAATCAGAAATGTCACTAATACGCTTGTTCGTCAACAGCAACAGGTTGTACTACTGATGGTACAGAAGTCAAAGACGTTTCGTAGCAGCCCACTCCTGCACTTCATTTGGCTGCTGCTAAACCCAAATTGCTCCTCACGCGCCTCAAATTGAACCTCGCTCGACTTTCTGCCTTTTCTGAACATGGTGAGATCTGTCCTCCGGCATCGCTCGGCTCTTCTCCGTCGCTCTTCATGTCTGAGCACTCATTTGAAATGAATGGCTACTGCTCAGTTTGTCTCTCGATGTCACCGCTGGGGTGAGTGTTTGGTTATAGGGGTTGTCAGTGTTGCTGCCAATGCTGAACCCTCTAAAAAGTTTCCAATCGCGGTTGCGCGTCTGATTTCTGTTGGAAACGGCAAGTGTCAGAGACAGGCTGTCTCAGACTCTGTTGTCTGGAAGGTTCAGTTGGATGGTCAACAACCGTGGGTCAAGGCCGCTGGCTTTTTCAGCTACAGGAACATCAAATGGACACAGGTAAAATGCGCCTTTTTCCAGAGAAAGCTCTCTTGCTGAGAAAAGACGGTTTCTGTTGCAGAACGAGTGTGTAGAGTTGTTTTATAATTTGGCCTTTCATGGTGGCTAATATTAAAGGTAAATATTTTTACTTTCTAACATTAAAAATACTACAAGGACACCATTTAAAGTGTTGTACATAGCACAACTGAAAGTACAAAAAGCAGTTTAAAAGTTTGCAAGAATGGCAAAAAGCACAAATTGGGAAGAGCAAAGGCAGCTAGGGAGACAAATTTTCCCTCAGAGACAAAGAAATCAAATTTCTTGTCTGTTCACCTTTCTCTACCATGTAATACCAACCCCCCTACAAATTTACAGTTTGTTTATAATGTACTAGTAATTCATGTCATCAACCAGACATTTCCTAAAACTTGAAACAATTATAAAGCTGTATAAATTTTGCCAGTTTTACCAGTTTGCAAGACAAGAAAACTGAAAGAACAAAAATTATATCAAAAAGACCAACATTTCAAATCGTCATACAGAGGGTCAAGACCACAATTATGTGCATCAAATATGTTAAATGCCTTTTTTGCTGACACTCAGCTAAGGCCAGTAAAAGCCTGCTTAACTGCTTATAAACAATGCATTCCAGGGATCAGTGTCCACCATTTTTATCGTATAATACTGTCTCTGCCTTAATTAATTCAACATTATATTGCAAAGATGTTTTGAGTTTTTGGAAGTTCCAATTTCCTCACAAAAATATGGTACTGTTTCATCACTGTCAAGAGATGAAGCCAGTCAGAAGAGTAACTCAGGGGTCGTGCTTTCCTGATTCTGATTTATAAAGAAAGATGGCTGTCAGTAAGCTGGAACAAAATTGCCAGACTTGTACTGTTGTATCAGCTTTTGCTCACCCGTTCCCATTCTCTCCTCGGATTATTACTGTAATTAAGGTGCTGACATGTCAAGAACTGGCACCAGTCACAGTACAACACAATATGAGGGGTAATATAATGTGTGTGGTTTCTCCCTGACGGTTCCAGTTTGATATGACACCCCCGAAGAGCTTCAGTAGAACAGAGCTATTTTTTTCCAAGAACCAAATTCATGAAAGTTTCAGCACTGAAACTCTTCATGAGATAATAAGCTCAAAGGAACCAGCTGTGGCATGAAACGTCTCTGCTGCAGCTCTCATTAAGAGAGGTAATTTATTACTTGTTTATGCTCTGTGGGAGTTTGAGAAAAATAGTTTTGTTAAATAGGCTGACAGCTAGTTTCTTTTTTTTTTTAATCATTAATATTAACGAAGCGAATGACACGACGACAAACTTAAACTGTCCCTCTGGCTTTCCACATGCCGCCAAATGTCTTCAGATTTACAAAACCTTTAGATGGACAAAAAATGTTAAATCCTGATTTTTCATACGTGGGAGCGAGTGACTTGGAATGAAAGTGACTCTTTAGTATTACAAATTGTTTTCTAGTATTAGACGTCAGTATTCTTTGACACACATCAAAGAATACTACCGAGGGTTCTCTCTGGCTTAAAGTGCGATGAACATTTACAGATGCAATATCAAAAGAAACATTTAAAAAAAAATGTTTAAGTCTAGAGGACACACTGATATGTATCAATGTTTTACCTGTGATATGTGAGTGTGATGTGTTTGTTGTCAGCTGAACAGAGGCCAGGAAGTTACATTTAAGAGAAGAGACACCTGTTTTAAATGATTGATTAATAAAAGCACGTGGTATTGATGATGACCATGAAATAATCTGCACCATCTCCATTAACACCATATTAATGTACGTGGATGGTTGTAAACAACTTCTGGGACCTCGGATTTGATGTAAAAACGCTAGAGGTAGGAAAATATGTAAAAACCTGAGCTTGTGCCGCATGTGCTGATTCTCTCTGATAAATGGAGCAAACCTGCCCTCGTATAGTCAGAATGGTGTACAGAAGGACAAGAAAAGTACAAAAGGCGCTGTGCATGGATCAATGCACCGAGGAGCGAGAGAGAGATGATCACAAATCAGTACATTTGCAGTGCTCATGGTATCGCAGATAGAGTCACAGGTAAAACCCTTGTAATTAAAAGACACACTCCTCCCAGTCATCAAGTGGATGACTGCATGCACTATATGGTTGAAAGGTGATTGCAAAAATGTTGTACTTTACTCTGCGGCTGAAACTTATTTTCATCATTGATTAATCTGCCGATTATTTTTGGGATGAATACATTATTGTTTGGTCTATCAAATGTCAGAAAAAAATGTGCTCATCACAAATGCAGGGCCCATGGTGATTTTGTCCGACCAGCAGTCCAAAACCCAAATATTTTAATTTTTAGTAGCAAATGTGACGAAGAAAGGCAGAAAATGTTAACATTTAAGAAGCTGGAACCAGCAAATTCATGGCAGTTTTGCTTGGTGCAGATTCATTTGTGGTTAGCTTGAATTCATGGTGGTAAAAACAAACGTCCGTAGTGACAAGGTTTCACAGCGGGTAAGTATAAAAAAAATCCAAATTAAATTCTTAAATCGCTCTTGCAGCATAATTTACTTCTCTGCCTTCCCTCTGTATGCTCAGCATGCCCCACTCTCACCAAAATATGGCTAAATACATTTTTTCCATTTGTAGCCTGCATCACAGACTGCCTATAGCGATGCTCGCTTGCAAATACTCAATGTTTTTCTCACATTTGTTGACAGCAAAGAGGAGAGACGGGAGGCCTGGGCGGTTGCATTTAAAAAAAGAAAGAAAGAGGGTGGCAAAGGGTCACTAATGCAGTTAGCAAGGTAAGATATGAGCACCGCACAATGAAAAAGTAAATACTTGACTTTAAAGGAAAGGAAAAACAGGCACTATCTCTGCTTGAACGCAGCTGTACTACTGCTGGCAGAACTGTCACCAACTTGAAGGAGACACTGGTGCAGGTTGAAATGGGTTATTTCATGCGCTGAGGAGAGCGTGATTAAATCAACTAATTAAATTAAAGTCACCTCAAAGTTACAGTAAAGAACAAAAAAAAACTTCAATTACTGAGACTGCCATGCGACCACACTCGCTGCCTGGCTCAGACTGCAGGAAAAGCAGAAAGCTTGCAGGTCCACACAGAAATACACACAAGTAACACGCAGAGCTCTCGGAGAAGTTTGAAGCGCTCCATAAGCTATTAATTGTTGTTTGTCGAAATGAAAAAAATCAGCATGTTTCACTTTGCAAGGTCTTTTAAAAGCACTGAGCCGCTGAGTGGTCATTACCGATTGTGTTGGTGTATTCCTTTATTGATCACACATGAAGAAAATAAGAAGAGATGGCATAATTATCTGTCTACGCTACATTCTGTTAGAAGAGTTCTGCAGTAAAGCTGTAATTGGGAAAAACATAGTACGGCTAGTATTCAATGCAAGTAAACTGGCAATATGTAAGCTGGAACCAATCGCACGACATTATTGGCCAGTTGCAGGCAAGGGTTTGGGAGCAGTGAACAAAGGTGCGTAAAAATGACGACAAGTGTTGCAGACCTGAGCACGGCAAATTTGATTTTGCTTGGAGGACACTGCCGGCCTTACTCTGAGTTTTTTTTCTTTTTTTTTTGTCTGTGCATGACATGACCCAAGGCACAGACTCTGCTGTCCCATCATCTTATTGTTAAGTTCTGATAACCTGACAGCTTTACGTCCTCCTCATACAACTGGAATTGTGCACTTCTTCTGTAAGAATTGTAAAGCCACGTAAATATCACCTCCCCGTATACACAAACGTGCCAAATACAAAGGACTGTAAGTGTTGTTTTTTTTTTTTAATATATGATTTACTTTTTAACATGCTTGCAAATGGCTGTGGCCATTTGCACACTGCAGGATCATCTGTTTCGGCGGTGAATAAATCAAATCGTATTTACATTATTATACACTGACTGTGACTAAAGACAACACAAAGCACCATGTGTTTAATTCAGTCTGACAAACACCAGTTAAAAGATAAAACCTCTTACAGCAACAAATAGCAGAACAGTTCCATTTGACATCCGTGTCTCTGCAGCAAGCTGCCCCCCTCCCCGCCTTCCCAGTAAGAATGCTGAAGATATAGCCATGCTGTAATGCAAATCCCCCCATGGGTGTTCACAGAGGGAAGCCAGGGCAACAACAGTACTGTGTTACTGGTGTCAGAGCCACTGGATAGAGTATATCAGATAAAGGGTTGGGGAGCTGGAAGAAAAGCTTTACCGTGCAGCAAAATGGTCGCAGCAGATTATATAGCAACAATCAGTGTACAACAAGTCATTTAAATAGACTGCTTTGTCATGACATTGGATGGAGATTGATGTGTGTAGCAATTAGCTGGTAGATTAGCAAAGCGTGGCATTTGTGCTCTGCCTGAACTAATACGATGCTCTCTTTCAGTCAGGTGTTCATTTGTTCAGTCGGTTTTCATAGCTCTGGAGTAATCTGTATGCTTACCCTGCCGGCATGCTGAGAAGAGATGCAGTGAAGGAATGCTAATACCCCCAAACCCAGAACTACGTGTTAAAGGTGGATGAAATGATTCTTAGGGTATGAGGAGTTGTTGCGAGCTTGCTAAGAACAAAATAGTGCAATTTCAGAACGACCCTGGCCTATTTTTATCAACCATATCTTTTCAATTTTCCTCCTCTCTTGCCTTTATGCTGGGCTGCATGCATTTACTGGCTTTGTGCCCTAACACACTGCCAATCAGTGTCCAGTGCTCAACGTGGTTTTTGTAGGCCATTTCGTTTTTCTTTCAATTTCTCCCCATGCAATTCTTTTTGCAAATCTGACACATAATTCAAGATTTGAGGGCAAAACAATGGCCAAGTTAATCCTGTTTAGATCAATCCTTCAGCAAGATTAAAGTTGTGACTGGACATCACTATACCTACCTTATGGCACAGAAATTCGGTGGGACAGGAGGCAGAAGTGGACTTGAACCGGACAGAGAGCAGTAGCCTCCTGCTGGAGGAAGTCTGGAAACTACATAAGAAAAAATAAATGGCACAAAATAGTATCCTACTGTTGTACCATCCTTCCTTCAAGAATCTCCGTATGAGCTGTTTGAATGGTATTTAAATACAATTTGACACTGCTCTACCGCATTTTTGCTGCCAATTCTGCACATTGAAGGGACTAAGTAGATGTCACAAGCAGCACACACACTGTCAAGACCAGACTTGAATGCCTTTGTGCACCTAGTGGATGTACAGAGATAGGATCTCAGTCACTGACATAATTTCCTGCCTTTTGAACTGAAATTAATTGAAGAGCCGGGTCACACGACTGGCATCCCTCCTCTGCGTTGCTCCTTCAGCACACAGCTTAATATCATGACTCACACCCCTTCGAGGCAATTAGCAGATGCACCATATTGGCCTGGCTTTTGGCCGGGTGCAGACACTTAAAATCTGATCAGTGTCAGGTTGCATTGTGTTGCAGGAGCTCAAAACACCAGGGGATTATAGGAAGGATGTTCAATATTAGGAATTATTTGAGTTACCCTGTTACGCTAGAGGTGCCGGATAGTCGCTGTCATACAGCCTACTGTCAGCCTGCTCTGAGACCGCACCCCATAGCTGGATTTTCCAACAGACAGACAGAACTGCATTTTATGTGAAACGGGATGAAACTGTTGATCCATGTGGGTTGTTGGAGTTGCAACAGAGTAGGCTAAAGGATGAGGAATCTAACAATGCAACTACTACATAAAAAGCAATAGAAATAGTAAACAGAAAGCAATAAGGCAATAACATCAGTCAAGTGAGACTTGAAGACTACATATCTGTGGAAATATAGAATTTCATACGTACAAATACTTGCTGTAGCCAGCATTTTCAATGCTCTAGATGTGAGTGAGAGAGACATGGACTAACATTGCAGAACAAACTAATGGATAAATATCACTAATGTGTCCACAATAGAACAATTAAAAGTAATTTTTATGTTGATGGGGCTGCGGAGCATTACTGTGGGAAAGCTAATTTCATTAAAGAAGGGCTTGAAGAAAAGCTAATCGGAAAAAAAAGATCTCTGTGACATAAATGTTATGTAAATAAATCAATGGGAACTAATTATCAACGTGAATATTTGTTCTTATCACTGTCTTGGTGGCATAGTAGGTATACTATTTATTTACAGAATAATGTGACATCTTATTGAGTCTATAAAATGATCTTTTTAAAAGGTCTACAGTATGCTTCCCAGGGCTGCAGTGATAGGGTATGAATGCAGTTGGCTTCACTAAACCAATCACTGCTGTGCATCCTGAAAGGTGCGTCAGCGTAATTAGCATCCAGCAGTTTATTTTATTTAACAATTGTCCATTATAGATACTGTATGTTCAATCGGCTACCTGCTATTAAATAGGAACCCTGTTTGGAGGCAGAATGAGCCAGGACGGGGATTCAAATGTTTGTCACCTCTATATAAGTGAAAGTATGAAATAAAAAGGACTTCTATCTCTATCCTGTTTCAGTCTCACCACTCTCCTTGCAACCTTGTTGCCTGCAGCAGCACGTGGCTGTTTTTAGCAAAAAAGCTCTAAAAATCCACTATACTACCTGCCAAGGTTACCAATGGGCTGGTAAATGACGAGCCAGTTGTTTACCCCGAAGAGTTGGTGAAGATCAAACCAGAGCTTCAGTGAGAGTGAATATTGGACTTACATTGGTGGGCCAGAAACATGACTACAAATAAATACTAAGCTACTCCGGGACCGCTGTATCTGTAGTTGTGCAACAGTTTGCCAAGATGCTCGCCATACTAACTCAATGATAACAAGCCAATGTAGTGTTTACAGTTACACATTTTGAGCTAATCCACTAATCTTGATCTGCTCTGGAACAGGCTACTAATATCCTGGATATGTGATCAGAGGTTATACTGGTGACGAAAGCAAGTTAAAAGTGAGCCATCTGAGGCCCTGAAAGCCAGAGTTAAGCCCAAAGTTATCTGGCTAACCCGTTAATCTTGGAACTGGTGCAGCCATTCATTCTACTATCAGCCTATTGGGATAGATCAATAATCAAATGACAGAGTGCAGCTTTCACACGTATCACTTGCTGCTAACAAATCCTCCCAAGTTACTCTTTCCAGTGACTATATCCCCTTAGATTTGCTCTTACCCACACACTGACTCAATGGGCTACTTTTTAAGCATACATATCATTTGAAACTTAGTGGACTTTCTAGTGGTACCCTAAAAAGTGGGACCAAAAAAAACTACACCCATGTCGCTACCTATCAGTAGGGCCAAGTGCAATTCTCTATGAAAATTAAGATAGTACTAGATTTTAGAGAAAGCTAATTAAAGGTTAACTAATTACCTCCGATATCTCCACCTGCCTTATCGTTATTATATTTACTCAAATACTTTACCAATTCAAGGCATGTGATGATCCTGTATAATCTTGTTCTTGGTGATGACAGCTCCAGACAGGTAGACAATGCAAAATGAGCTATCATTTAGTTTTCATTGAGATTTTTTGTTTGTTTTTCATGGCATTAATCAGAAAACCTTTTCTCTGATTAATGCCATGAAACAGAGAAAACCTTTTAAAGTTCTGCAAATATCCAGAGTGACTGGGACATTTTTTGAAGGAAAGACACGTAGCTGCTGGGTTAATTTCTTAAAAAATGCAATGTTTTTAGATCTTTGAGCTTCACAAACAAAATTCAGTTAACCTCTATTGCATTGGGTTTGGCAGCAGAAAAGTTAGAGATGTTATCCCGAAACTTCAGCAAATAAAGCCAAAACTGTCAGCACCGCCCCTAAAGACAAAAGCATTTTTACATTCTGGGTGTGCCAACGCTACTATTCCCACCAAGCGGCATTTTCTATTAATACTTTATTGTTTATTGAGTTTTCTTTTGACAGGTAAGGGCTACCGAATGTTCATTTTTTGCTCAGCTTGTTCAAATCAGGATTTTCAGATTAAAAACCAACTGAAAAAAAACCAACTGCAGTGCCATAAGTTTGCATGGATGCACTGAGAGGGGGAAATAAAAAAAAAAAAAAAAAACACACTTCAGGTTGTTCCCCATTTATAAAATGTGAATGTTTATTAAATGTTGACAAGAACATTAAAACACATTATCAAGATTCAGCAAAACAATCTATAGTACTTCACCAAAAATAAAACAAAAGGAAAACAGAGTTAGTTCTGCGCTGGGAGTGAAGGAATGGGAGGACTGAGGCCTGGGGAGAAGAGAGCGGGGACAGGAGTGGGACAGAAAGCAGAGCAATAAAGAGGCAGGGAGTCTGGAACTGGAGAGCGAAGAGACGAGAATCTGGAAGGTATGGAGTGAGGGGGAATTGGCAGCAGAGGCTAAGGCAATTAAGGAGGTACACAGTAAGAAAGATAGAAGGTTTGGGGACTGGGGGGGGATCGATTGGGAGGGTGCTGATGCACTGCAATGAGCGGGATAACCGGGAATGATTTGAGCCTCTGATTTCACTCTTTTATCATCTCCTCCGCTGGAGACTTAGCAAGCTGCAGCAGAGAGTGTGACTATAAATGCATTCACTCGAAAACACAAAAACACAGAAAGGATTATGGCAAATAATACTTGTCTCCACATTAAATAACAAGGGGCAACATAGCATTAACATATACAATGAGCACAACGTTCTGTTGAGGTGAATAAAGATTTTGGGAGTGGGTTCTTGGGGTTTTAGGGTACAAGCGCAGTTCAACGTAGTACCAGAGGTTGGTGTCCACTCTAATGGGTTCACAATCACAATAAGTAATAGTTCATTATAATTATGTAAATCTCTCTGTTATCAACACAAATAGCAGGGGAGTCAAGTCGGACAGAGTCATCACATTACTTCAAAAATTTCACAGAGACGCACTCAGCCTCCTGACCTCTTGTCTGGCTCATGCACATGGGCATGTACAAACCAAAGCATGTGCTTATATGTGTACACACAGAAACACTGTAGACGCACGCATGTGCATGCGCACTCGCACGCACACACACACACACACACACACACACACACACACACACACACACACCGTCTGTTTAGTACAGGGACACGCGCACACACACACACATTTGCATACATTCTCACACGCAGTCCAATTCCTTCTCCTCAAGTGGCTTCATACATTTCCAAACTCATTTTAAATTTGCTTTATCCTCTGACATTATCATACCTCGTACTCTTTGCCATGAGAACATCAGCAAGTATTTGTAACGTGTCTGTGCTTTGCTGTTGAAGAGAGGTGGCAGTAGTCCAACAAGACATTACGCATAGCTGTATGTACTCACACAGCAATGGGAGATCCTTCCAAAGCACCGGTGATGACAGAACAACTCACAGCTGTTCCAGTGTCAGAGGTATTCAGTGCAACGTTGCTCAGAACTACACGTTAACTCACTGTCAGCTGGGGCGACACCCTTCAGCACACATTCAAAACTGTCTCCCAGTGCCACAGGACTCTCCGATGCCAGGATGTCGGAAAGGTAGCATATGTCCAGCAAGGCAGCTAATGTACCAAGAGGTTCCGACTCTCTCCCATATTGTGCCTCAGTAAAACATTTAAATTTGTGCTGCAGATTTGAACGGGCATGTGCTTGAGGGATAATCACATTCCTCCGTTTTGTTCATATTCGACTTTCAGAGCGGTGCGGGCCACTCCCACCTGTTCAGGTAGAGGAAGGGGAAAAGTTCTGCAAAACACATCTCATTTCACTTCTTTATTTTTTGACCGGTGGATTTTGTTAAGTCCATGTGCTTCAGTTCTCTTTGTGTTTTAGCATAGTAAGAAAACAGATTGACATGCTCTAAAAGTCATAAACACTGTACAATAAAATCTACAGATATTTTTAAAGCTTTTAGTACATCCAAAGAAACTCGATGAAACTGCAAAAAGTTGATTCACCGATTTAAAAAAAAGAAAATAGAGAGAGACGGAAAAATTGCAATTGCACTATTTTCTGCCCACACGTTGCCTTTGTATTTTTTCTTCATGACTTTTTTTCTTTTTCTTTCATTCTTTTTTTTTGTTGGCTTTAGGCAATTTTGTTTTTGCCATAACACATTGTAGAGTTCCTACTCAAAAGAAAATAGACAGTGATTGAGACTGTCAAATCTTATTTTACAGCACCTTAGTCTCTGTTTGCATGACAAGCGAAACTGTGTCACACAAACAAAGCCCATAATAAGGACCAAAAAAAAAAAATTACAAAACAGAGGACACTCCGTTGAGGTGGGAATGGGGGTTGTTGGCAAAAATGTACCATTTTCTCTCCAAGAAAATAAGATCAGCGGGGCAAGTATGAGACAGTCTTCCGATTGAGCACACGTTCTGTGGTCCCATAGGTCTCCTTCAAATTGTTGTCGGCGTCTTTTCCTTTCTCACTACGTGTACATATATTATAGGCTTTGTTATTTCATGTTAACTACTTAGATGGAAAGAGTGAAGGTATGTCAGCCATGCATCATGTTTAGTCTGTCTGTGCTAAACATCGTGGTCAATCGAGACGCTCTGTTGAACTTATGACAGGAAACTGATAGTGTTACAGAACTCTGTCTGTCTGTATGTCTCTCTCTGTCGTAGACAAACACAAACACAAACACAAACACGCGCGCGCACAGACACACACACACCCAAACTCACACTCACAAAAAGTGCTGGGTTACCATCTGTGAGTGCTGCATCAGTTGGCCAGTATTCAGCTGGCAGGCAGATCAGACAAAGTGCCCAATATGCTCCCTAATGGCCCAAGTCAGATGAATGAGATCCTCCGTTGTCTCTTTCTTTTTTTCATTCCTCTTTTTCATCTGCACCTCCTCTTCTTCCACTTCCACTCTTCTGTTTGAGTCACTCTTCCCCACTTTCCTTCGAACAATTTAAACCTTGTCAAATTGTCTCCTCATTCTCTATGCCTCTGTCTCCCTTTCATTATCTGAGACCCCGCAATTCTTGCCACTACCCTGCTGGGTCTTATTCATGCAGATCAAGGATGTAAATGTGACATAGTGTACCACTGCGCTGTCCCTTCTCACTGGTAAAAACACTAGACTTCCATTTGCAGAGGGTAAAAAAGTAGAATCTGTATCTCCTGTTCATATTTTGTGAAGGGTTTGTCTTTTTCTGTCATATTTGGAGCAACCCTCTCCATTCACAGATTATATAGCAATGGGCAGTGAGACTGAACAACAGCCTATGTGCCATGTCAGCACAGATTGGGAGTCACAGATAGATGCCAGAAGGAAATCGCTGATGTGTATTTCTGCAGGGGCCGGTTGGACCACCAATCCAGACTGAGTAAAGCTAGCGCAGTGGACTGTGGGCTCAGGGCTCTGGTATGCTGTATTTGTGAACCGAATGATCAAAAAATAAGGGCATCACGAACACATTATTATTTAAAGAAAGGGACCAGGGGAAGGATTATGGCAGCCGGCATAACTAGTAGCTGAGTGATGGAGGAAGAGGAGCAAGAAGGAAGAGAGACATCAGGAGGCAAACAGTAGTCAACTAAACTCAAAGAGTTATGATTTAGTGAATAAACAATATCAAGACAAGTAATTCCGCCTAGCTGTCTGGTTTGTAATGTTTCAAAAATGTCTTCTTTTTTTATTCCGCTTTTGTCTGTTTCATTTATTTTCAGGGTCACGGGTGGGCCGTATCTTCATCTCAGAGAACTTGAGTGAGTACTGCCAGCCAGTCCAGGAGGACCACTCGATGCCATCGGCATAGGAGGTGTGCTGACCACGGAGGTACTGGCCGTTAAGGTTAGAGGTGTGGCAGTTGCGGTACCACCAGGCACCATGGTAGAAGGAGGCGCAGTTATTCTCCGAGTGGTCGTTATCCCTGTCTTTTGTGGTGAACTTCATCCCATTGTGCTTCAGTAGAGAGTCACCTATGGTGCGGCAAAAGATGTGCCACAAAATTTTAATGTGTCAATACACAGACATAGGATATAGATACAGGTTTATTTAAAAAAAACGCCTTGGCATATTGGCATTAGATGAATGAAACAACGTCATAAACAAGATCAGCTTGGCGATTAATGAAAAAAATTTTACGCAGCAGCTACTGCATCTTCTCTGTCTTTCAAAAACGCACTCTTTGATTTGAAACCAGACACCGGTAATTAGACGTATCCACAACTGATTGACTTCAAAATAACATAAGACTTTTCAATTAATCTTTTCTATAAATAGAGGGGGAGATAGAATAAAAACTAAAGCTCTACAGTTCTCTAGAGTATTGCATCTCATTATCTAAAGCAGGAGGTCAGACAGCTTTGTAGCCAATTTATCAAAGGTTCTGTGGTGACCTTTTTATCTCCCACCGCCACCCCACCGCCTCCGCCACCGCCCCCCCACCCTCCTATGTGATAAAGTCCCCCTATGGACCAGATCACATACGTTGATTTTTGGAACTGGTACACATACAAAGAATACACGATAATCAATGAGGGCGCATTCTTTCCTGCTTTACTGCAACCTGTGATTGTGAATATAACAGTGATGTAAGACCACTGCAGGAATGCGGCACAGGCAAGTTGCATCACCTAAGTGCCCTTAATCACGGTGTGCATTGTAAGTCTTATCGGCACAATCAAATAGAAGAGCCGAAAAGATCTACTCTCTGTATATACAGTTACTGCGGTAGACCTAAAATTTTTAGCAAATGGATGTTCAGAGGGCTCATAATGTTCAATAAACCCCCCATAACGCCCCTTCACTCTCTGTCCTCTCCTTTCTTTCTAAAGCGGGCTTCACACTGTGACCACAAGTGGGTAGAAAGATAAAGCTGAGAGCAGAATGAAAGACTGCTCACCAGCCATCAGGTGAAGGCTAACACCTTGTCAGGGCATCAAACAGCCCTTAATTCCCCAGGATGTAGCCGCCCAGCTCCTTACCCTCTCCCTATGTCCTACTCTGCTCCCCATTTGGCGTTACCATGGTAACCAGTCAGCGGGAAAAGTAATCTGACAGGCATGTCTGATATTCATGTTGTGTGCTGCTCGACATTACGAGAAAAGAGACAGTGGGGGAGAAAAAATAAGACAACAAAACAGCTCAATGGCGTCAGGAGTGGCCTTATGTCCAGAGGATTTAGAAAAGAGGTAAGTGGAGGAAAAAATTTAAAATGAAAGGGTCATTAAAGGGTCATTTGCAAGGCACTGGATGTCACCTTGGTGGCTGGGGGCTGGCAGCCTCCTCCGATGCCCATTAAGATCCAGCTGCTCCCAGCCCAAATGAGCACCTGTCAGCTGATCAGAAAGCGGCCACAGCAGAGCAAAGTACTACTAATAATAAGAACAGTAGCACTGCCTAGAGGGAGGCTGAGGCGAGAGCAGGAGGTGAGAGCAGGAGAATCCTGAGAGACTTTGAGTACCCTTAATTTGACTGGATTCAAATGTCTAACAAGCAGATGGGTTCAAGGTCAGGCCATGCTGAGGACAGGCCAGGAGCATTAATAAGAGCCTTTTTAGCAGACACCATACCTGGCAAAAAAGCTGTTAACACACACAACACATTTTTCCTTCCCCTCTGGTTTTTCCATTCTTTATTCTATCTGCCTCCTCTGTCCCTTAGATACCTCTATCCTCATATTTATTTACCTCTTCCTCTCTTCTGTTACTCTATTCTTCTCTCACACCTGTCTCCTTCATTCCTCCATCCTAGTTTCTTCCAGCCCTCCCTCCTTCCTCTCCTCTCTCTCCTGCTCCATATCTCATATCTGTCCCCATTCTCTCTGTGTTCTCAGAGCACATCTCCCCAAAGGTTCTTTAAATTGTTTCTTCATTTCATCGGCAGGTTTTTGTTTATGCTGCAGGTCAAGCAGTGCAATTAATTGTCAGTAATTTAATCGAGGTGACGGGTAGCTGGCTCGGATCTGATGGTTGGGGAGCAGAAACACAGACACTAGCAGTCCCTCTCTCTGTGCAACTGTCTGGAGGGTTTAACAAGTTGACGCACGTACGGCACTGTAAAAATAATATACTATTATTTTAGTAGAAGGCAATATGTGCTGGAAGTTGGCTTAAAGTTTAGCCCTCTGCTGTGAGTTCTGTGTTCACAATAAGGTTAAATTAAAAAATGTGTTAATTAACAAATAGCATACATTTATCAGAGTGTCAGCACAGAAATTCTTGCAAGCAAAGTGTAACTAGTTCACTGAGTATACATACCTGCATTGCCAGAATAGTCTCCCACAGTCAAAGGGTATCCATCATCATCAGGGTCCACTGAGAAGAGGCCCACTCCAAAGGTACCGTAATGGGCGTATGCGGTGCTATTTTCAAAGTCCTCCAAGTCGATACGTAGCTCGTAGTTCCCCTGGATGGACAGGGCATGGATCTGCTTCAGCCCTGCAGAGAAAAAAAATACGAGACACAGACCAAAACAATCCATTACAAAGTACTACCATTGCTCACAGCAAACAATATAAAGCGATTTCAGCAGCCTCTCAACGCTGTACATTTTCTGGAAATAAGATGTGTCTTTTGTCCTATTTAGAGTCTCCCCTTGCATGTTTAGGGTTTCTTTCCTCAACAAGATTAGAGTTTCAGTAGTGCGTGGAGTGTCCACTGCTCACGCCACAGTTTGCATTGAGGACGGAGAGACCAGCTTAATCATTACATGTGATTTTAAATGAAGGAATGACACAAGCAACTAAGGTTTCTTTCACGCTGACATGCAGTTGGAACCAGAAATCTTCAGTTTGCTGTATCATTCTTTTATGGCAACAAATTTATATCAGAGCATCTCCATTGACTTCCCACCACTAAATATGTAATAACAGTGCTGGGTATCAACTCACATTCAGCGTGTTGTAAATATGGATTCTTTTGCTACATATGGCAGAAATAACCAAATTCTGTTAAACCAAATAGAGTAACAAAATACCACTGCCTGCCCTGACAGTTAAAGACCGTGACTGTCTGTATTTGTTTCCAACTTTATACAGCAGGGCGGAGTAACTGAACCTGACCATGTACTGCATGAGTGGTAAGAGCAAAATGATTTGCAAAAAAATTTACAGGGTTTTCTTGTTTGTTGTTTAGTTAAAAACGTTAAAAAACGACAAAAATATTTCTTCAATTAGAAAGGCTGAATTGTGGATTGTAGTGTGGGCTAGCAGCGCTTCACAGTCCTCCCCAGGAGAGTGAATTGCTTTATGAACCAAATAAGAAGGTATTTATACCTTAAACCATAAAATGTCTATATTGATTGCTGACCTGCCATGATACAGAAGTTATCGTTTTACTATTGAAGAAAGAACATCTGTGGCCTCCTAACAATGAACATATACAGAATTTTGAAGTGTGTGCTCACACTACTCTCGCTCACTCTCGCTGCAGTACTACCGTGATTATTTCAGTTCCTGTCCACCTGGCTCTACTATGTAAGACTCAAGCTTGCCATCACTTCCTCGGATGCCCCGAATCGATCTTTTAATTGTTGCTCAAACCTTTAGACAGAGTGTGTAAGACAGAAAGTGCCAGAGGGAAAAAGGGTTTCCATCCCTTCTTCCTTACCCCCTCCTGCTCTGTGTTTGCCCCTGCTGTGTTGGAGTGATGATGCTTCCCAGGGCAAGTTTTCCTCTCCTGGGTTGATCAAAGGAGGAATAGGAGGAAAGAGGAATAGTGTGTCAGACAGAGACGAGCAGGAGGAACTCAACCTGGATCGCTTGAACACAAAATCCAAGGCAGGAAACCAAACAAAAGTGAACTCAGCCTCAAGACTCTGTTAACCAGCCTTGCTCCGTGCACACAAAGGCAGTCTATACATCTGCAGTGTTTGTTTGGGAGACAAAAAAGAAATAGCATTTGAAAGCATGCACTGATGGAGAAGCTTCAAAGGATTCTTGCTTAAGAAAAAGAGTTGGATTTAGACCACGCAGAGGAAGTTGTAGGCTGCATCTGCTGGCTGAAGGTTTGTTTTACTCTCGCTCTTTAGTCTCTCCTGTAACGTGACTCAGAATTAGCATGAAAGCAGCTGCACCACAGGAAGGAAGGTGCTTTCATGAACCTGAACACAGTCATTTTACCTCCTACGGCAATCATCACCTTCAAAAATGAAACTCATTCTCCTTTTCAAAGCTTACAAACCTCAAACTGACTTTGCCTTATTTGGATTCCGTCGCTGTCGAGAATTGCAATCTGAGAGCACCTTGTCTGAAGTTTAGGGCTAATTTGATGACAAACAGCTGAAGGAACCCTATTATTATTCAGAAACAGAAGCTTGCAGTCTGGGCCCCGGCACTTAGGTGGATTTAATCTAGCCCAATGGGAGGCTGAGCCTGCTCTTTTCATTTTCACAGTGAATTAGTGAATTGGAGTTGGATTCAGTCATTCATACATTCATAAACACACACAAAATGCAACACATTTTCACAGACATTCAGAGAAACAAAAAAATCCTCACTTGCAGAAATAGTTTCTGTGTCGTAGCCCTCTGAGAAAAAGTATCAATTCACACAAACACCTAAGGGAAGAGTACCCTGGAGTGATTTGACAAACTTCAAAAGAAATACTTGTTTTCTCTCGCAGAAAAAAAGAAAAAATATACCAGATGCAACACAACTCTATTTAAAGACTCTGTGGCTTCAAACTGTATTTACATAACTTTAATTCACTCCCTAATTAAAGCCCCAGAGAATCTCAGCTAGACTAATTCAGAGTAATTAAAGAGGAAGACAAGTGAAATAACAGCAGAGACTTCTTTGGTTAAAATCTAAATGCTCAGGTGTAACTCCCTGTTAATTAAATGCTATTGTTAGGTTATTTAAAGTGGGTTCTAATACAAGGGAGAATTTTGAGGTGTTTTGCTTCAGTATTAAAATGCTGATTGCTCCACTGGGGAGAGACTCTTCCCTCCTCTCACTGATTTTCCATTAAATGGAAGCTTAGCAGAGAGTCAAAAAACTTCAATCCTCCTACGCGCTTTAGATGGGCAATTAGGGTATGCTTTCTTTACTCCCTTTATTTTGACTAGCTTTATTTCTGGGCTATATTAAGGCCCAATATTTTTAATTGGTGTTTTTAAGCCAGAAGCACATTATTATTATGTACATGAAATATATCTGTATATCTATATCTATATATCTATATATCTATATACACACACAGAAGGGCGACAAATTAAAGGAAAACCCAACATAAAGTGTCTTAGTAAGGTGTGGGGCCACCACGTGCTGTCAGAACAGTTTCAGTACGCCTCGTATTGATTCTACAAGTCTTTGGAACTGCTCTGGAGGGATGGATCAATGTTCTTTCAAAAGTTATTCCCTAATCAGGTGTTTTCATGACGATGGTGGAGAGCGCTGCCTTACACGTTTTTCCAAAATCTCCCATAGGTGTCCAACTGGGTTGAGATCTGGTGACTTCGAAGGCCATAGCATATGATTCATTTTCATACTCAAACCATTCAGTTGAACCGTCTCCGTGAAAAGAAAAAAAAAAAAGTCTAGAATATTTCGTGGCCTCTTTTTCGTCAATGAAAAAATAGATTTTTGTTAAAGTTTTTTTCTTAAATACATTTTAGTCTCGTCTTTTTTCGTCAGCGATATTGGATGTTAATACAGTAACAGTTAGTGTGCAATGACATTGGTGCCGTCTTGTCATCATTTCTTCTTAGTCATGGAAAAAAAAAGGTAGTTGATGAACATATTTAGTTGTTGTTGTTTGCGTTAACGAAATCAACACCAGTACAAAATGTTATGGTAACCCAACCAATACCAATATTTCAGTCTGGACCAAAGAGGTGGACTGACTGACCAGCTCACTGACATTGCCATCCCCCGTGCCACGCTGTGATGCAACACATATTTGTTTCAAGTTACCAATATTTGTTTCGAGAACCCAAGCTGTCTGGTTACACATTCATAATTTAAGCTGTTTTGCTCATTACAAAAGTTGGGAAAAGCACCTTATTTAGCAACTGATTTAAAATATAACAGGTTATATAACAAATTATGAGATAAAAATGACTGTTTCATAGATCTGTGATGTATTCATGTTGCAGGAGGTGTTGGTAAGTAATTAAAGTGGGCTTTGACCAACAAATAACACTACCTGTATGATGTGAAGATGTCTAATAGACCTTTAAGTCAAGGCTGGATTAGAAACCCAGACCCTCAGGGGCCCTGAAAACAGTTTGTCTGTGTACCAATTACATTGTGTAGCAATAAATAAAACAGTAAAGGCCCAGGTGGCTCCTGTATTTTTTCCCGTTATTGGGATTTTGCAGAGGGGCCCTGTGTCAAAATCTAGTTTTTAATACATACTAATATTTCAATAATATTTAATACTTCCTACATAGTGCATAGTGCAGTTCTAGAGCCAATCTGTTTAGTCAAATTATCACAAAGTAATTATGCAGCATACCTGGGGCAGGAATACCAAAGGGTTTCTGTGACTCAGGGCAAATCGCGTACATGTGTGGGGCTTTAAAGGGGCCCACCGCTCATTGTTGACCTGGGGGCCCCCTATTGGGCTAATCCAGCCCTGCCCTGAGTTACATTTTTCTTAATCATATGATGAATGCACATTTTTAGGCCCTTAATAGTGTTAACCAACACTTCAAGCCACAAGCCCCCCCCCAATGTTACAGAAGAATTACTTAACAAGCATAATTACTCAGTGTCATCTCAGAAGAAGATAAATAATGCTGGCAAAATCAGCATCTCATTTTGAACAATCAATATGTTTACTGATAAGGAATCTAATTTAGAGTACCTGATCAACATGCACATTGATGGGACAAAAATCTTTAAGCATTCTTTGCTACTAAATCATCTATGTTGTTACAGTCTCCTTTACAAAGTCTGTCAACAACAGAGCTGTTAGGCTACAAAGTGCAGTGTCTTCCATGGTGTTAAAAATAGTACGTCCACTGAAAGCTCCTTATTATCTTCATCATGTCCATTCTTATGAATATTAGCATTTCCGGTGGCTAAAAGACAAAGAGTATCCTCTGCGCTACACATGAAAAATCGGGCCGATATTAAACTTAGGATGTGGGATAAGGTGGCAGCAAACTGTCGGTTCTCTTGGGTAATAAATCTACGAATGACAATCAAACTGATACATATCTGCAATTACCTCATTAAATTAGGTCATGGTGATCCATAACTCATTTTCACAGTTCTGAGGGCTATAGGAAAGAGGACAAATTCAGGTTGTTTAGAACATGAAGACAGTAATTTATCATTTTTATCTTTTATTCATTCTGAGAGGGCATGTTGTGTTCTCCAGAATTAAAAAGAAACAAAACTCGAGCCTTCTTGACATTGATTAAACCATTACCACCAGAGATTTCTGCTCCTTAAATGTGATTTTACAGCTAATGAGACTGACATCAATGACTTGATTAAAAATGTAGAAGACCTCTGTGAGATGCCTCTGTGATGCTGCTAAAAGGCCCAAATATTAATGATTTATTTGCTTTTATTTGAAAAGTATGTAGGGGAATGTATTGGATGCTTTTAGGGGACGGGTTGCAGTCCTGTGCTTACAATCTCAGCGTAGCGCAGCACTACAGGGCATAAAGGAAAAGAATAAAAAACAGATCTTTAAACCCAACAGAGAAATGATTACACTTCTCTCTGCCGCTTGTGACATTTCTCGAAGTTAATTATTCATCATGCTTTTCTCCCTCTATTGCCGGGGGGCAGCTCCTGAGACTGTTTCAGCTGAAAAGGAGAAAAGCAGCAGCACTCTTCCATCTCCTCCTCTCTCCTCCTCCCACCATAACTCAGCCCCTTCGTCTTTTTGTCTTTCTCTTTCTCTTTTCTCTCCATCCCTCCCCCTCGCTTAATCTTCCTGTCAAGCTGTTTTACTCAACAGAGATTGTGGATGGGGAAGAGTTTGAACGGGATGGGCTATTTCTGTAGCCACGAGGACAGTTGCTGTGCCTTTGTCATTGGGTGCTGGGGCCGGTTGAGCGGGTCTGTGAACACGCGTCTGCTAAAAAGCTTCCTGTTGTTGTGTGCTCTTAGGGAATAGAAAAGGGTTGCTATCGTCGGCTCTCCTCTTGTCATCAAAAGATAGCGGCACAGGGAGAAAAACAGAGACAGGTGTGCGCTGAACTCTCTGGCTTGCCGGTCCCCCGGAGCCAACGGTGACATTTGGTGGGACAAAAAGTGAAAGAATTTTAAGATTAACTGTCACACCTCTGACGTGTCTATGCCTGTTTGCAAGTTTCCTCTTGCAAATTCCCCTTCAAGACAGTCTCTTTTCCTTCAAACCGTATTTTGTATTATTATATATTATATCTTTATTTATCATGAAGAGGAATATATCATATGTAAGATTTTTATGCCCTGGTGAGGGGGCTTTGATTTTTAATGTTGGCTATAGGGAGGGATATACTAGTTCTGATACATTTTTTTCTGCTGTACTGTTTGCTTTGAAGTATAAGCTCCTGATCCCCATCGAACAAATATACAGAACTTAGAAAGTGCAAGTCCTTTAATCATAACGACTGACTTTTCCCTACGAATGGTGACTGTTTGGACTAGCTGCAGATTAAAATGAGATATGGCCTGTCATGGATGCTAAGTTGGTCCCGATTCTTTCACGAGGAACAGAAAAAGAGTGTGGGGGCTGCATTTTTTTTTTTTTTTTCTGGCTTCATTGAAATCACGCACACACAAGTACCCTGCGTTTGACTGATGGAAGGAGTGCATCAAAGGCGGATTCCACCATATTCAAAATCATTTCAACACTGAATACAGAATACTCTTAAACTGAATGAACGTTCCAGCAGTACTATTTGTTCAGCAGCACACACATGGTGCCGTTCCCTAGGCTCTGTCTAACTGGGGAATAATGATCTTGGGAATGTTTGTTCACTTTGCCCACAGCACCATCATTACTGCTCTCAGGAGTCACTCGCTTCATCTTTGAAGATAGATACATTTTTGCAATATATCATTAATACATATTGTTTCCTTTGAATCCTTATAGGTTTCTGAACAGACGAAAGCTCACTGAGCCACATATCTCAGACCTCAAGCATTTTTACTGAACTAAATCCAGCGGCTTTAATACGAGTTGTCTCATAGTGCCGCAGACGGAGGTAGCTCAGCGTGACTGCAGGTGTGGAGATGCGCCTCTGTAAATGTGATGAATGGTGTGTAGGATGACAGTATGAAGAAGGAATTATACAACTAATCTGTGACTCTTTCATCTTAGAACCCCACTACACATATTAATAGACATATTAATACTGTAATCATATGACAGTAGCATGATGTATCTAAATCAGGTTCCAAGCTTGGGCTTTTGTCATTATTATTTCATGGTCAAAGGTCTACTAAGTGCACACTGTGCACAGACAAAGTTATACAGGATCACAGAGGAAGACGAGAATTGAAAGCACAGCTGCCTCTGTGGTGGTCCAATTAAGCTATTAAGTGATAGAGAGAGACAGCCAGATGAGAGAAAGTTATTATGGTGGTGTTCTAATGCAAGGTATAATTAAATGTTAATCCACCATGAAACGTGTACTCTGTTCTCCAAAATTCTGCATCAGGGACAACTCTGGCTGCAATAAAATTGTTTATCTGCCTAAAGCAACAAAATACAAAGTTTAGCACGATTTGCATAAAGTGTGGAGAATATAAATCAGCAGGGGTTTGCAAGTGGTAGTGGTCAACATCAGTTGCTCCACTACTACCTCAGTGACCTTCAGTCTTATTGCTGGGAATGTTTTACACCCACTGACATTCTGATACACTCCCAAAACCCCCCCCTGAACTACCTACCACTGGTTGAGGAGGAACTTGGAGCATCTTTGCAAGGATTTCATACAAGGCGACAAAATATGCTTAACTTACTCTATTTAGAATGCTTCCCTATCATTCTGGAATATGTTACTTCGTAGCAAACAATAGCCCATGCCCTTGTTTTACAGGCATGTTTCTCAATTAACATTTGTAACCTTTGATGATCAACGGCAATTGATGACCACCACTACCACTACCTACCAGATAAAAACTGTTCAAATTTTGGCGCATCCTGTTAGAAACATTTCCAAAACATTGCGTCAACATATTTACAGTATACATACAGTATATTTCAAACCAAAACAAGGAAATGACAAAACTTCTGCACAAACCCAAATGCACATCAGTGTAGCAATGCAAAGGAGTAGGCTATTATGACTAACCTTTAGATTCAAGCAGATTTGGGTCTGTATATATTTACGATACAGGTAAGCAACCTACAGTATGCTGTACAGGTACTGTAACTACAATAATAGATATTTTTATGAGCTGGATATTTCTGACATCTAGATGGTTGTTTTACTCTTAGTTTCTTCACCATTTATTTATTACCTTTTAAGCTAGCTAACTATCTCATCTGTTTATCGATTTGTTTTAGCAGTCTATTTTAACCTATTCTCTAATTCTTTCAGCCATTTCAACTGTTTATGAATTACTTTAGCAGTTTTTCAATGGTTTATCCATTACTTTTAGCTAAATATTCCAACATTTATCCATTACATTTACCAAACTATTTGAACTGTTCATTTTTCACTTGTACCTATCTATTGCAACCATTTATCAATTACTTTAAGCTCAGCATTTAGACTTCTCCGTTTGCTTGCTAAATAGGTTCCATGAACCTCTCAATCGCAACACGTGGAATTCAGTGTGTGTTCAGAATTTGTTGCAGCTAACTCAATATGTCAATGTAGACTGTATTTAATTGAAATCAAATCATAATTTCTACTTTTTGAAATAGGCTGAGCTATCTTTCCCCATAGCCCCTGGTAACTGCAGAGTTAAATGCGCCCGGGGTAGAAGTACACCAGGTTGACAATCCCTACTCTAAAGCGTGGGCATAAACTATTTTTGTGGCTTTATATCTGAAACGATCAGCTATTTAATATTCAACATATGTAAAACTTTGAGTCCAGGGAGCTATTCAGTTGGTTAGTTACTTTCATATTAGTAAGTCAGTCACAGGTCTCAGTATACCTCAGTCCAGTGGTAACCATGCACTTAGACCAGCTGCTATCCTACTGGTCATTGCTGTCCATAGAGTGTAATATTTGGGGATGTACCTGACCCATAGCCAGTTACAGTACTCCTACATAAGTGAGAATCTATAGATGTGTAAATGTTTCATTCTCTTATCTTTACAAATGATGAGGCGTCTGTGACTACACCACTTCTCTGCTTATTTAAAGTTGAACTCTGCTTGACGTTTTCCTGTTGCCATCTCACTGAAATCTCCCCACCAGCTGTCACTCCCCTCTTCGTCGCACCACATCTCCCAGTTCTCATCTGAAATGAATGAGTACAGGTCGCTTTGTCTCTTGTTGGTGCTACCAATGTTAGCTCACAGTAAGACACAGAGTAAGTGACAACGTTGCTCATGTTTGCTTATAATGTTGCTTGAACAATTTAACCTCATTTTTTTCCGGTTCAATTGCTTCTACTGAGCTTGATTTGGAGCTCCATGCAGACACTCATCTGTTTTGGAAACCTTTCTATCCTTCTTTTGGATTTTTTCCCTTGTGACTACTATTAATGAGCAGGTATATGGTTTTAATAGATAGGGAGAGGCAGGGGTTGGTTTGAAGTGCAAAATGCCAAGCTAATTGGCAGGTCACAATGATGTATAGTTGCAATGAGTATGTCCTCTCCAACTAATATTTCTGCCGTAGATTTACTAAGCAACCATGGCAATCAAGAACACAACAAGAACACAACAAGAACACACACACACACACACACACACTATCTATAAAACTATATATTTACACTTTAACTGAGTATATGTAATAATTATCTCACTTCATCACTGACTTCCTCCATGTTTACTTGTCATCATCTCAGTGTTTCACTGGTAAGGTCCACATGGAATATCCTCATGTATTGAGGTCCTGTTATGATATATTATGCATTAAACATTGCCTTTTGCTCTAAGAATAATTCATGCAGACATAATTGAGCACAGAAGACGAAGTCAAAATGTCTGCTATGACTATGCAGTTGACAGTGATTACTGATGGTAATAGTACTGTACATGCCGTTTGGATGCACATGTTGACGAACTGTGCATTTGAAAGCATAGGTGTACTTTAATTCGGTACTCATGGATAAAAACAAAATCACTACGAAAGCTTCCCATATAATATTTAGCTCCATCTTTTCTAATGATATTATTCGGAGTGGGTGGTTTTGAAAAGAAAGTCGTTGAAACTGCATTTGCTGGCTATTCTTTTGTCTTAGAGTCTATTTAAACATTTTCTACCAACATTTTTGAGAGTATTTCAATGACAACATGTGCTCTACAAAAACAGCAATGTGATAAAAAAAAAAAACCTTAAAACTGCAGCTCAAATCCCCAAAACAGCCAGCTTGTTTATCCCACTCCAACTAGATTAATTTGTTAGAGATAAGAAGGGCAGGTAAGGCACAGTCGACACAACAACTTAAATCTCTGAAGTCATGCAGATTTCAATGTTGGTTAGCATCAAATAAGATTAATTGATCTGATGCTAGATAGCTCAGATAGATTTCTAGTGTAAGATGTCAGGTTTGCTTTCAACTTCACGCCTTTGTGAAACTAAATGCTTCCAAATGCCATCCACAGGGCAAAATAAAGGAGGGGATGTTGCTCAAGTGGCAGGATTAGAGTCATAAAATCATGAGAGAGAAGAATGAGAGCCAACAACCCATCACATCTGATATCATCAGAAATTAACCTTTGGGGTGGAAAGACTGAGCCAAGAGTGTGGAGGGAGAAACAGGGGGAAAAGTGGAGGAGAGAAAGAGAGGCAGGTAGATAAACGCAGAGAGAGTTGGCAGGCCTGTAAGGCCGTAATTCATGGAGAAGACCACATTAATATTTAGAGGTGCTCTCAGGTAAAACAGAATGAGCAGAGCAGCCCCACCTTTACAGTCAGGACTGGCAACAGACAGGACATAAAGATCTACTCAGTATGCAGCAGTCATCCAAACACAAAGCACCAAAGAAACAAAAAGTGACCAATCCAAAAGGTACCCAAGAACAGTTAGAAACTATCCAAAACAGTCCTAAGGATCATCAGATGTGATCCAAAGCATGGTGGACCCAAATTTCATACAGACATTGATGGTCCCCAGAGGGTGAATCCTACTGACTTCTGTGAACCCCTGCCTGTTCCTTTATTACCACAATGACGTCGAGATTTGCGATTTGACAAATGTCTTGACAACTATTGGATAGATTGTCAGCTTAGTAATCAGCTAATTACTTTCCATTAGCTCAGCTTCATAGTTGACACTGTCTTGTGGAAGATATTCTCATTTGCCCCGTTCAATGATTATGATGCATCACATGAACAGAGCTCATAGCGGATCCACTTGGATCCACTTGGGTATTAGACACTTTACCACAAAGACCTGAGACCTGCTGCAATAGAACTACAACCAGCCTGGACCTGACTAGACTGAATAGAATTTGGTACTGATCTGGGTCTTGGGAGAAATCAAGAGAGCCAATAAACCCCTCTACTATGGACTTCCTAATTCTCCCTGATGGGTTGAGTCCTTAGGGGGTGAATGGTAAAAATGTGAAATGCATTATAAGGAGTGCTGAGCAGCCAATCTTACTGAGCAGAGAGAATGCGTTAGATGAGAAGGAAAGACACTGACAGAGAGGGAAAACAGTAACATGGAGCAAGGCATGATGACCATGGAATAGCACACTACGATGCCATGAGAACTTTAATCATGGGCACATGACAACATTAAGGCTGGGCAAGGGCAGTGTCATGGTCTTGCTAGGCCCCTCCTCTGATTCCAGGGTCAACGTAATGAGGAGCTTTAAAAAGAGAAAGAGTGTCAAAGCGGGCCACACATCTTCCTACCCTCCAGTTATATTTGTTTATAATGAGGTTGCTAAGAGTTCAGTGCTAATTAATCGACAGACATATTAGAATTTTAGGATTTTGTAAAAGCCCCTATTGCTGGAAAAAAAAAGGTTGGCTGGAATAAAAGACAGATTACAGTATTTACAAATAAGCAAAAAATTAAGGTTTAAGATTAAGGCCCAGAAAAGTGTTATGGGTGCACAGAAGTTAGACTGAGCTCAAGAGTTGAATTAGGAGAAAATGTCTATCAAGAACTTCCCAAAGCGGTAATAACCCATAAAAACAGTGTTAAGTACCACTGGGGTGTCAGACATACAGTATGTTTAATTCAGTGAGAGAAATGTGCTTTTCACAGTTACCGCTGCCTTACCCTTACTTAGATCATCCTGAAAAAATGTGTGCTTATCTTAGCTCAGAGGAGTCGAGCCAGCATTAGTAATTATGAATAGTTAATCTATATGTTGTTCTGTTGTCTAACGTCTGACCAGGCATGAACAATGTACTGAAAATGTGTTGCGTATTTTTTTAATTTAAAGCCCTCAAGAAAACCCAGACACATGACGAAATGAATTATTACATGAAACAAAATAGAAAGGGAATTACAGTATGTGGCGAGAAGCTGGGTCCTTGGTGTAGTTGACGAGTTTTCTGTCACTGTTATTAGCAGAACCGTCCAATCATTCCTCAGTCAAATTTCAAATCTCAGTCAAAATCACCTCATCTGTGCTCATTCAACATTCCTATGAGAAGATTCTGCTCATAATTTTTTTTACATCTTCTGAAAAATAAAATCCCTTCCCTTTTAAAAGAGCCTTTTCTGCAGCATGAGCCAAACCAGACTTTGGCACCAGCACAGTTAGGGACGTGGAGGAATATACCTGTAGGCTGTTGATGAGAGGTATCAAATAAAGTACCTGGGCCTTGTGGAGAGGGCTACGAATTGCTCTGGTCCTCATACATATCGAAATTACTGGCAGAATTGCTGCAAATTGCAGCTATCTCCACTCCAGCAGTGCAATCTAGTGCAGATGGAGTGTCTGCCTGGGTACAGCTGCACCAATCAGAGACAGCATACCCTCCTGAATAAAGCAGAGGCAGAACTGGAGGCTGAGGCATCATTGTGTCAGCATCTGGGCTGATTGGCAAAGCCTCAGCTGGCTGGCGACTGGATCCCTGGACAGCCAACATCAGTGTGTCAGACTCACTGAGGAGGAATCGCACTCTTGAATAATTGATTGGATATGAATGCAGTATTGGAGGAGCTTTAACTGAAAACACTTACATGTACTCTAAATAATAGATTGCGGGGGATTGTAGTTTATATTTCTCTTTGTCGTGCGGGATATGGCATCATATCATATATTCCTGTATTTTCTGACAGCTTGGTTCCACAATCATCTCAATCAGTTCCCTTGGTATGTTTTGACTTGCACTCTGTAGCTTGTACTGGCACTTTAATTGACATATTAAATGCACTGAATGCACATGAACACATGTAATCACACTTGAAATGCCATATACTGTAGTAATTAGGAGTTTTTAAGCATTCCTTGTAGAGTAAGAGATTTCTGGGGCTTTTTCCAGTGGAGAAGGTATATACACTCATAGTTAAATGTAACACTTTTCAATGAGCACGCAGAACACTCGAAGCAAATGCGCGGGAATGTGACAATGTAAAGCACCCACACGCTCACATCCAGAGACACTTGTCACTTACTTCAGACAGGCATCATTTATATGCATCTATGGTGCATAGTATTGTACCTTTCCAAGGATTTTGCAACTATTAAGTCAACGGTCATGGACCAATGTAGTGCATAAGCTTCCTAAAGCTCTTTTCATGTGGAACTAGTTATTATGGCAGCAGTTATATGAAACGCTCTTTCTGAAACACTCTTAAAATTGTACACTGTGTCATAGTGAAGAATTAACATAGTGTTAGCAAAGTGCTGTGGCTGCGCTACCCCATGAAATGGTTTCCGCAGTGATAATTATCAGGTGGTACAGCTGGAGGGAGGAAATCTGCAGGGTAGAAAGCCAACAGGGAGTATGCGCACATAGGGCGCAATTTGTGGGCAGACACAGACTGTAAAGAGCTGCAAAGGGCATGAAAAACAACTGTATTCCTGATGTTGGGGTCATCTCAAGGTGATAAGAATAACCATTATTTTGCTTTAGTTCAATAAGTTGTAAATGTTTTGTGAAGGGTTCTGCACATATGGAATTACAGTATTGATAAAAAATGCATTATTCCCAGTGACTGTTAGTCATATTATAGACAAACTATCATTGTGGACTGAACGGGGAAACTACAATGAATGCATTATCATCCTGTAGAATTAAGTGGCTTAAAAATGTCAGTCAGTCAGTTCAACCAATTAAAACCAAAGTCAGTGTAGGGAAATGTACAGGCCAACAACTGTAAAGAAGTGAGAATAAATGTGTAATAGATACAACAGTTTGGATTAACCACATAATGACTGATTTGCAAATGTAAAAACGAAATCACTAGTGAAATGGTGGATGTTTTGGTAACCTTTTGCTACTTTTCTTGTTATTACATCAATTTTATGACAACATTACAGGTGCTGTTGAAACATCAGGCTAAAGTCCTTATACAATAAAGTCCAATATACTTAAAGATCAGCATGCCTAGCATTAAACAGCTGCATCTAAAAAATCAAATTGTCCAGATACAAGCAAAACATGCTGAAGAATAATTATCCTTCTGTATTGTATTAGAATCAATAAATGTAATTTGAACACTGGAAGACTTTAAAAATTCTTAACTTTGAGTATGAATGAGTATCAGATGGTAGAATAAACATTGGTTGCTGACTTGACATCCTATTCAGAAATCAGCTGAAGAGATGCAGCTGGCATTTTTACAAGACAATGTTCTTTACATCAAGAGTAATTCTATCAACACTTTTCAAATACAGCGGTGACTTGATGATGTGAGTGGTTAATGAGTTGTAAAAAGGGTACCACCTAACTATCTCATAGTTGTGTTAAAAGAGCACGCTGATATGTTGCAGGATATGTAAACTGACAACTTGTTTCTCTAATGGAGTCTGGAGGATCTAATGTTGCCTGCTGCAAACAGCTCACAGACTTGGATTTGATATTTGCTGCCTCAGGCAGAACAAAGCATCGTAAGGACTAGTTCTACATTGTACAATAGACAAATGGCAAATTATATTGTGAAAATAATTTAAAATGCCAAATAATTCTTACACTACGGTTAAGGGAATAATTGTGAGAAGCAGACAGAATGATGAGTTTTCACAGCAAAGTGATAGGAGTTTTTTAGAAACAATGAAAGTGACACACAGGGATGGATGGCGAGCGCCTGGTGGAATAATGAGGCTATTTATTCGCTCAACCGGGAACATAGAGAGTTCAGGGGGAGACTGTGTAGAGCCTTCTGGAGAGTTTCTCTAAGCTACGACCTTCCTGCAAGGTAGCAGTCTTTATTGACTTTACACTAGTTTCAAATCAGCCTCTTATGCACACTGTCGCTGTGCATGTTTATAAGCTTGTGGTTAATTTAGGCTTGGTGTTTTTTTTTGCATCGATGCACTTACATGTACATGTGCATAAAATACAATACTCTTGGCAAGAATGTGCAATCATACAGTAAAATAACCATTTAAAATATAACCTTACTTAAAATTGATTTTTTAGATTTAGCCCTTCTTTCACTCCATGCTCCCATTTATGCATCTCGTCCATCCTAACAGCCTACTGGATTTTTCTTCCTCCTTGACCAATGCTACCTCACTTATTTCTCTGTAGTCATCATCTCTCCATTTTTTTTCACCGGTCCTCTCTGTCTAACTCTCTTAATGTCTCAGACAAATATATTTTCACAAAATACTGCATGGGCACTGACACTGGCGAGCTGTGCAACTGAAAGTCTTGCCTTTAAATGAGGCACAAGCATCACCTACCTATTAAAGACTATAGTAATAAATCTCCCCAAGAACAATCAATCAGGATTCCATCCCCCTCTCTTCACTAACCTGTGAGTGGCGAAAAGTACTGACCATTGACCTTTCTGCTGTAAGTGGTA
Organism: Xiphias gladius; assembly: GCF_016859285.1. Lineage (NCBI taxonomy): Eukaryota > Metazoa > Chordata > Actinopteri > Istiophoriformes > Xiphiidae > Xiphias > Xiphias gladius. The sequence continues at coordinate 19,281,386 of NC_053419.1, read as the reverse complement.
CTGCTGCCACGAGAGAAGAAGTAGCAACACATGATTGGAGTGCTTGACAGATTTTTACAGATGAACCACTGACAGGATCAAGGCACATCTAAACCAACTGTTTCAGCAGTGTTTTTTACCCCTCTGTCTCTCTGGATAGATATGCTTTCAGAGTAGTCAGTACAGCTGTCTACCCTGGATGTTTCTACAGGTTTGTGATGCTTTTCCATCCTGGGCTTCAGGATTATGCAAAGTAAAGGTGGAAAAGAGGGGAACGTTTATGAATAGTCCCCATGAGTATGAATGTTTATTTAAACCCTTGGCCCTTCTTTTCATGGCCTTGTCGACCATCCCTGCCTTATTTCAATTGTACAAAACTAAGGGTCCACAGACAAAAAGAAAAAAAAAATTTAAAAAAAAAGGAAAAGAAAAAAACAACAACACACAAAGTAAGGCAAAATGGGCCGTCATTCTCACAGGGATTGCGATGTTCTTTGATTTGTGCTCTCTTTTGTAGATACATTCCTCTTTAGGTTTTCTACTGCGTGACAAGAATATAAATATATGCCTCAGGATGCTGCATTGTGGTAGAGGCAAGTTGTGGAGGATGAATGTGTGTAAAGATGTGTTTGTGCATGGGTCCATGGGAAAGAACAAGATTAGGAGGAATGAAGTGATAAAAAAAAAAATTGAGAAATAGTTGCATAAAGGTAAACGACCAAATCACTCCGCTTTATGGAGTGACTTGGTTGTCCAATGTGGCCGCACTGATACATGTTGTAAATGTGTGATCAGAAGATGGTTTTAACGTTCTTAGATGTTGGTGGCCAGGGCATCTATAAATGCTTTGTCCTGTTTAGGCAGCGTATGCCCATAAGACCCTTTCATAAGAGAAAATTTGGCTATGCACCATGCAGTGCAGCAGAAGTCAAAATGGGGATCAACCACCTTGAAACTGGTGGCTCAAAGAGTTTCTAACAATGGCAGCTAAATCACAGCATCAACCATGAAGTTGTTCATGTAGTTCAGCAATAATGGGTTGTTACCCTTCAATGCCCTGCTCTTTTTTTTTTTTTCCTCTAAAGGACACCACCTACTCAAGGGAATTACATTGTAATCAATGTAATTGATTTACAAATCACATCCATGCACAGAACATTATTAGATCAAAGTGAATAAATGCTTGCTTTAAGCATTTTTGACCAGGTTGCATCTAATCTTTCAGTCCCATTGTATACGTGTTCTTGTGTGTGTGTGTGTGTGTGTGTGTGTGTGTGTGTGTGTGTGTGTGTGTGTGTGTGTGTGTGTGTGTGTGTGCGTGTGTGCGTGTGTGTGGACAGTGTCTTCTCTCAAGACCAAAGATGAACGGGCTCCCCTGTTGTGTGTAGCTCCTCTGCCTCTCTAAGCTCTGAGTAGTTCTACAGGCTGGGAGTTAATTGCCACAGACTGTGCTGTTTCACATTGATCTGGGAAACATGGGTAGGACTCCTGCTACAGAACAGAGATGAAGACCCCCCTCTGCAAAATCTGTATTTCTTGAGAAATTAGATGCTACTGTATGCTTAGGGAATGCAGTTCAGGGAAGGAAGTGATTATTACAGTTGATTTTAATATCAACTGGGAGGGCAAGTCAGGTTAAAAGGCACTGAAACAAATCACAGATAAATTTGATCTCTCACAGCTAGTAAAGGGACCTATTAGTATAACTTCCTCACCTAGAACTCAAATTGACTTGATATTCAGCAACAAACCTGAGAGGGTAGCTAAATCTGTCAATATGGTTACGGGCCTGTTTGATCACAGCCTAATCCTCATAGCCAGAAAGCTCACTAAAAATCGTTTCTATCTACCTTCCAACACAAAGCTTTGCCAATTCAGAATACCCCAGAGTGATGCATGTGAATTCAAAAATGAAATCAAGAACATTAACTGGAACTACTGTCTGATACAAATGTGGAATCTGACACACGTGTTCCTATCCGCAATACAAAATACAACAAAACAATTTCCTCAAGAAAAGCAAATCTAAAGGTAAATGTACTCTCCACTGGATTAATGGTGACATACAGAGACTAATGAAGGCGAGAGATCATGCCCTGCGGACCTTTCTTAAGACTACGTCATTGACTGACTGACACATTTTCAACTCTCTAAGAAACAGGGTAACAAAGACATCCGAGTAACTAAAGCTAACTGCTTAGTTAGTCTGATAAGTGAAGCCAAGGGAAATCACAAACAAATCTGGGACAATCTAAATAAGTTAACAGGGAAATGGCCCAATAATATGACAAGCAATTTTGAGATTAATAACAACGGATCCTTGATTAAAGGAGTTGTAGAAATTGCAACTCTCCTCAACATCTACTTAGTGAATTCAGTTAAGATGACAGTAAACATCCCAATCCCAATCAAATTGGACCTCTAGCTCCATCACTGATTGATATCTCGCAACCAGACTTCTCTCTAATTGAGGTCTCTGAACCTAGTGTCAATACAACTCTGAACTCTCAAAAGCTTTCAATCAAAAACTTTGTTTGGACTACACTCCCTCTTTTTAAAAAGACATACAGATTCATTTACTGGACCAATCACTAAGATAATTAACGTCTCTTTTAACAAAGGGAAGTTCCTGAAGGACTGGAAGTCAGCCATTGTTGTGCCATTTCATATATCAGGAGACCCGACTGATGTGAGCATTTAGTGGCATATTAGCGTATCACCCATCATCTCTAAAATTGCAGAGAAATGTGGTTGCTCAACAGCTAACCACTCATCTCCACAGTAGCCCTTACACACCGCATCCAGTGCAATTCAGCTTTCAAGGCAGCCTCTCCAATGAGACAACCAATTGCTTTTTCATGGAGAACATAAAACTAAAAATGGACTAAGGTGGTGTTGTTGGCGTCATCTTTTAAACTTCAAGAAAGCATTCCATACTGTGAACCACAAAATACTTATCTGTAAACAAGCAAATTTTAATTTCTCCTCTAATGCGTAGAAATGGATGAAATCCTATCTGGGGGGCAGAGTTCAGTGAGTAAGATTTGGTAGTGAAACATCCCCCCTCCTGAGTGATGAACTGGGCCCAAGGATCAATCCTGGGACCTCTCTTGTTCAGCTTACACAGTAATGACCCACCATTGCACTTGCACGTTTTTCACAAGGATACCCTCTGCAACTGACTGTCCTCACAAAGTCTATGTACCTGGAGATCAGCAGCAGGCGCTAATTCGAGTAGTCCCCCATTTTACATATCTCAGTATTATCCTAGATTCAACCCTATCCTTCAAAAAAACAAGTGGATAAAGTAATGCAAATAACGAAACACAACCTGGTAAATCTTAGATATATAGGAAACTGCCTAACAAGCTTGTCAGAAAAATTATATATGAATGCAATGATCATCTCCCATTTAAAATAATGTATGACAATCTGGACTCAAGCAAAAGGTACAACACTGAAGCCCATTCTCTCCTCTGTACAAGCAGGCTCTCGAGGTATTAGACAGAAAACCCAATTCTAACTGTCACTGCAATATTCTTGTCAAATATGGCATCCTTAGCTGGGCAAATCTTATGACATACACCGACATCCGCCTGATGTTTAAGATCCTGAATGGCAAAGCTCCTCCACCCCTTGGTACTTTTACTAAACAGAAAAATTTAAACAACAGCTCCGCAAAATCTGCTCTGACAGGGGACTGTGTAATCCCTCTCAGCCAGCCATGTTTTTCTGTAAGAGCTTCTCAATTGTGGAACACCCAGCCAACTGAAATAAGAAACTGTTTGTCTTACCACACCTTTACTCAACATCTTCACGCCTGGCTTTTGAACAGGCAGACATGTAAACATTTTAATCTACATGGTACATCTCTCAATTTATTTTTACTGCTGTTATTACTGTTTTATCTGCTGATAACTTTTCCCATGTCCTTTGCCCGTTGCCAGGAGGGTCGGTTTTGTGTGACTTGTGTATGTATGGAATACCTATGGAATATATTATTAACAATCTGGTATGTTCTTTATAATATAGTCTTACAACTCTGTGTTGCAAGACATATATGTCTGGCATATATTACCATTTTACTAATTTGTATTATTATTATTTATAACTACTGTTTATTGCTGCTCCACATTTCAGTATGTAACAAAAGATGGTTGTGGTTGTTGTTTTGTTGCTTCGTGCTGGTTACATGGCTATAACTGTCGAAATGGTGTTTGGTGTCCAAGTATTATTTTACTAACGTTTTGCTGCTTCCCGCTGCTTTGCATGGCCTGTGTTTCGGTCTCGATAATCCTCGTTTGTTGCCGTTACTGTCCTCTGTGGCATCTCTGTAAATTTTATCATATTGATAGTTCTCGAAACATCTTGCCACTGCCTCACTGCAGTTGAAAATTAGCCAGCTGGCTAACACTGGCACATTTAAAGAAATGTTGATTAATATGTGTTGTCGTTATAACTAAACAGGATTAAAAAAAATACATTTAAAAAAATACTAGGGGGAGAATAAAGGAAAAGAAAGACAACAGACATATGGCAATATACTATATATATATATACCATATATAGTATACCTGTTTGTGTCTCTTCCTTCATTGTTACTTCGGGAGCATCAGTTAAGTTACACAGAGAAAGATGTGGTTTTATACATTTTTTTTCATTGAAAACGTTGCTTTAGCAGTTTCCTGACTCACTATACACTGTTTCCTCTCCTCGGTCTTTTCAGGCTGGCTTTTTTGTGTGAAGTGGCCCTCATTCGCTAAAGACTGACACAGAGAGCCAAGCCTGTGAAATGCCTATCTCCAAATTATAGTCATCCCCCTGCCTGGCTTCCACCTGCAGCCTCACTTTCACAAAAAAAAATAAACAAAACACACAAATGTCTTATTCTTTGTGGCTGAACTCCCTATAATCACACGAGTTTACAATACTTGGGGCAGGTTAAGAGCTCAATTATAGCACTTGCATATTCCCCACTCGTTAGGTGAGCGGTATGTAAAGTGGTTAACACTGCTATTTTCTGCTGAATTTTGTGTAATTTTAGTGACAGGCAGGAGGAAAGAATGTAGAGGAGGAAAATAAACGTTGTTTTTCTATTTCTTTTCAATGGCAGCTGTATGTGTATCTTTAATGAGACAGTCAGACGAGGAATGTTAAATCACAACGAGGCATACTTCAGATAGAGGACAACTGGCAGAGCAGTCAAGACACATGGGTCTTATTACACTGTTTCCCCTCTTGCACTGCTGGGGACCATCACAAAAATATGATGATATGATGTGCTCTGGGCATCCTCAGTGAAAAGAGAATCACTAAATACTGGAAGGGAAAATTACTCAGTTGAATTTTATTTGGTGGCGCTGAAATTTAATAACAGAGAAATAATGTTAGTTATTATCAGTTTGCCTTTATTATAACTATATGCTAATGACCAATAAGATTCATAACTAAATTTATTGATCAAGTATGCATGCATGCTCCGGTTGTCAGTGCGTCTCCGTGTGCCTGGGAAGAAAGTGCCTCTGTGCCTGCTTGTTTTGGTGCACAGTGATCTGAATTAGGGCTGCTGCAGAAATCCAAGCAGATCCATTTACCCACTCATCATCAGCTGATGAAAGTTCGTATATGTAATTATAAGACCCTCCAACTACGGTAGCAAATTAAGTTTAGTTTCCGTTTGTTCTATTCTTGCTCTCCCTCTCTCTCTTTGTACATTAGCAGTGCAGGTGGACACATACACTTTGTTTTAACATCAGTAAAGTTGTGCAAAACTACATCCCGTAAACCAAATTTGGTATATACAACAATAAAACTATCACTGCTGCCCTGAAGTCTGAAGGTTTGCAGCTCTTGCTATGGGAAATGACATAACTGTCAAAGAAACAAGGACACAATCCATAACATTTTCATCCACTCTTCCCACCGCCTCAGGCTGAAGATGTTTTTTTTTTAAAGGGAATTTAATAAGGCTTATTTTCAGTTCACGTCTTCTACAGCTGGCTTATTAAACAGTTCAGTAACTGTATTAGCATTTTTGTTTTAGATTAAAACAATCCATTAGGGCTACGTGTATCTTATTTCCCTGCAGGATGGGTGAGAAAGATTTTCGCCTAAAAACTGTATTGTGGGCGACACCGACCAGAAGCTCCACAACGTAAGGCAGGAGTGGCATGGCACATCTTCGGGGGGGGGGCAATGGCTGGAAATCCTGCGGGAGAAGGTGAATGTCGGATTGTATAAACAGTCCATGCACACCTTTAATCTGAAGCACCTGCCAGATGGGAGCAGTTGAATAATTCTAGACCAAGGTTAAAGAGGTCTGAAACCATGTTTGCTGACTCAGGGGGTGTACGAGTCCTGGAGGGTAGTCCGGTTGTTGCCACTGTTGCATTCTGCTCTTGCCCTGCTTTGTGGCCAAACTGAATCAGACTCACATAAATGGAGAGAACACACCCACCCAGCCATAAGTGTTGGCTGGCACAGGAAGTACAGCCTATGCTGGGCTTCTTTATGAAGCTTAGTCTAAAACTGAAAGTTTCCATGGCAGCCACAGTGTTGCTGAGCTGGGGAAAGAGGTAGTATAGGGATCTGAGTCTCAGATAAGACCATTGTCCCCAGAGGTGCAGTCATTTATGTGGTAGCAAAAACAGCATTGGGAGGAATGCAGATCCCTGGGGAATACCAGAACTGGATGTAAGTTCCCCTAGTTCCTCCTGCTGCTTCTGTCTTTCAGGAAGTGGTCGATCCACTGGTAGAGGTTGAGGACTGTATGTGAGTTGAGCGAGTGAGTTTTGAGCAGAGGAATTCCAGGACAAGAACGGGGATCCTTGCAAACAGCAACTCTCCAGGCAGTAGAAATGTTGAAGGATAGAGTGCAGTGCCATAATGACTGCTTCATTAACCAACGTGTTTGCCAGTAGGCAAACTGCAGGGGATCCAGCAGGAGGCCTGTGATGTGCTTTTGGTGGGCCAACACTAGTTTTTCAAAGATTTTTTTGTGATCATAGATTTGAAGACAACGAGTTTGTAGTCATTGTGCCTGTTATACGAGGTTTATAAGGGAACAGTATGATTGTGGAGCATGTGAAGCACAAGACAACTTCACACAAATTGACTGACCTTTTAAAGATCTGTGTGAAGACAAGAGCCAGTTGGTCACCACAGGCCTTCAGATGGAAGCGTGAGACGCCATCTGGGCCTGGGGCTTTCCTGGTATTTTGTCTCTGAAAGAGTCTCTAGACATCCTCTTCACTGATGCAGCATGCAGGTTAAATTGGTGATCAGTTGTAACTGTAAATTGCGTGGTGAGTGACTTGGAGCCAGGGTGGATGCCTTGTTTTGTAGGGTTTCAGCGTTGCTTCTTTTGTCCCCTAAAGTCTTTTCGACTGCTGTGGACCTAATCTTTGGCCTGATGAAGCTCCCTGACTTTGGCTTTAAAACTTTCACTTGCTGTATTTTAAAGTCTTGCTAGGGACACATGTTCTCCATCTGCGCTGACACCTCACAAAGTTAGTGTCATTAGGCTCAATTACATTGTTGGCCTATCTTCCCACAGAGTTTACCGTGGGCTTTGTGGATTTTAGTTTCCATTTTCTGTACGTTGGGAGACGATGAGTGATCCAGAAGGTTCAAAAGCTGCATGGGGGACAGAGCAGTAAGCCTCCTTTTTAATACTGTGTGACAGTGTGTTTCTGTTCCGAGTGGGATACTTAATATACCGTCTGTATTTGTGCAGTTCTTTGCTGAGGTTTGCTCTTTTAAAATCCCCCAGAATAATGAAAAGAGAGTCTGGGTGCTCTTGCTCCATACTGGTTATCTGGTCAGCCAAGCGCTGCAGCGCCTCGCTCACACAGGCTTGAGGCGGGATGTAAACACTGGCCACAATAAAGGAGGAAAACTCCTGTGGTGAGTAAAAACGGCTTACCTTTTATGAAAAGAGCTTGAAGGTGAGGGCAACACATTTTCTTTAACACTGTGACATCGATACACCAACCTTCACCGATATAAAAGCAGATTCTGTCTCCCCTAATTTCCCTGATACAACTCTTCCAATATGTGGCCCACTGCTTAGAGTAGAAAGCCAGGAAAGATATAATGAATGTCCATATGGGATTCAACTCACAAGGTTTTACATGAGTTAAGTGTAAGAGAAGGTGAGGAGTTCTTGCCGGTTCTGTTTAAGAGTTCGACTGTTTTATTGCTCAGAGAGCAAAGACTCATCAGGTATATAATCATGAGCAGACTCTGAAACTCCCACGATTGGAGCTTTAGCAGCACTGCTGTATTTTCCCTGCTGCTTCTCATGCAGAGGTCTGCTGCTCCTCAAACTAGAGTGTCCATGAAATTCCCTGCTTGTGAGAAATACAGTGTCAAAATGATAATAAGGGATCAACACTTTCTTCCTGACATGCTTCAAAAATCGTAGTGCACTGCCTGATTTTCCGTTTGCTTCAATGGAATTCCAAATAATGATCTTGGAAATATAAAAATCGTCATTTGAGAAGAGAATTTAAAGCTTTTATTTTCAAATTTGGGGATTCCTTTGTTAGATTACTCAAATAACTCTTGTAGTTGCAGTGACTTCAACTGACGAATTAAACCACTGCATGTTTTAAATGTGTATTGATTACAGAAAAAGGTTGTCCATGGCAAAATGACTGCAGTATGAAAAAGATTCTAAAAAACTGAAAGAAAAGGGAGGGTGACAAACTTTGTTTTTGCTTTAAATAAATAAATGGATGACAGAAATCCAATCCAGCATTTGGTATGACAACAAACGAATATTAATTTTTTTATTACTAGGTGCCACCGAAAAACTAGAATTCAATTTAGAGGCACTGATTAAGCTGTTAATGCTCCACTGATTAATAAAATTGAGTACTGCTCAAGCATGTTAAGTGTTTCTGTTTTTCTTCCTATAGAAAAAGGTACACCGAAGCAAATCATTTGCTTCTTTCAATCAGGATTCAGTACACATATAATACTGACTTGAAAACCTGTAAAACTCTTTGTTTAATTGAAATGAATCATTTTAAATGTCGGAATAATATCTGTGTAATTTCAAACATGCTGCTTCAGGGGTTTTCCGACAATTCTACTTTCATACACCTTACAGTGAGCTAAAATGACCTTCCAAAATAAGAAATAAACTTTCTGGCAAAACACTGGAACATTTCCACTGAAACGTCACTCACCTTATGATGGGTTCCACAAAAAGAAAGGGGGAAAAGTGTTACTGTCAATCTGTTGTGTCAACTTTAGACTGACATTCCATAATGCTACAATACACAGTAGCTAAAGTTACACATTTGGGTTTTTGTTATATTTTGTTTGTACACAAAAAATAAAATAGAGCTTCAGTTTATAGATTTGAAGCCAGGAAAGAGGGCATGAATCTGACAATATACACTTTTTCTATCACTGTTCTGCTGCATTTAAGTGCTGCTTTCAACACCACAGACCAAGTCATATTATTGTTATAGGCCATCTGGAAAATCAGGTTAGTCTCTTTGGGACAGCATCAAACAGTTTCAGGACCTATATTACAGATAAACAAGTCTACATTAGCCTCAGACTGCAGGTGTCTAGTAGATTTGATGATGACAGTGGAACTGTCTTGACCCAGTTTATGCTCTTTATACATACTCCTTCGGGAGAGATTATACAGCAATATGTCTTTGCTGTTATACATACACACAGCATGCAGAAAATATATCTTTCTGTTCAGCCATAGGAGCCAAATTATACTTGTTATTTGCCTGCTTGGCATAAACTGTATAAGAGTAACTGCAGAAGATTGACGCATGATGCCTTTCAATTTAAAGAGGAAAGGAAAAAAAATTGGTACAAAATCATAGACTCATGCTTTACAGCAAAGCAAGCAACCTAACACATACAGTATAAATAGAGATCAACACTGCAGACCTTACTCTACTATAAAACTATTCCTTCATCATTATGCAGTAACTTTAGATTGCCTTAAATTAAAATGATGCACAAGCAGGTTTATCATAAATAGAAGTAGAATTAATCCATTTCAAGGTGAGAAAGATTGTTCTGATTACTCTCAATAGAATTGACACATCAATTAAATCTATGGGCACTTTAATTAATACCTAAGCTGCCAAACTGCCAAAATGAAAAGATATCTTTACTGATTTTCACAGAATTAGACCCTTTTTCTTGTGCTAAAATTGAGTTAAGATCATTAGCTTCATGTATAAGGAACCAAATCCGCCCAGATTTTCTCATATTCAGTGAGGTGGGCACTTTGATAAAGAATCACAGAATTCCGGATTTGTTAACTCTGTCTTTCTCTCTTATATCATCTCCCTTATTTTGTTATTCTTGAGAATTATTTTTACTATCACCATACTATCAGAAGTTCAATACACACAAGAAAAATCCTAAAATGAAATCTGAGTTTAAATGGCACATTTAGATATCGAGAATTGTACGGCTCTTCAGAGGTGGCTGAAAGCATTTGCGACCAATATTGGTCTGGAGGAGGTAGCTGCGATGAATTTCTTTCCAGGCTGCAGGTAAGCATGAATCCATTTTTCATTTTTGCCCTGAGGGCAATCGATGATGGGGGGAACGAGACAACAGCACACCCTGAATGAGGAAGGGTACTCTCAAAGGTTCAAAGTAGCCTGCTGGCTCATTCAAATTCATCCTGCTAAATCCAGAGCTTTCCATATTCCCACCATGTTCCTATGGCATACCATAGGGAGATCTAGCTGGCACTATAACCACATTTTTTATTTTGGGCTGCACTCTGTAATGGCCTGAGGTCAGATGGTCAGGTCTAGATCTACATTAATTCACGTAACCTCTGAAATGCTATACAGTATATACATGCGTGCCTGTATCTACCAAGGACACAGAGTGATGGAGGTGATGAAGCACCCAAAACCACCGAGGCCCAGCTAATATCATACCATTACAGAGCGACAGTCCCAAATGGTTCAGCCCTGCTGTTTTGGACCTGCAGTCCAACCTATTTGCATACTGTGAATGATTAATTACCGAGGCTAATGTCTGAGGAACAACTGCCAGAAGTAGCTTAATGTTGTGCTCAGATAATACTGGAGATTTTTAGCAACAGAAATACATCAGAAATTTGTGTTTGCTTTTTTAATTTCTGTTGCAGTTTAGTGTGATACAATGATGCATCACACTATTAATTAACAAAATTTTAACTAATAGAGGTTTCAAGTTTAAAATATTAGTAAAATCTCAATAACAAACTCATAAAACAGCAGCTACTTAAAAGAAAAAAAAAAAAATAGTTCAGCTGTACCACTCTTTGCCAGCAGGTGGCACAAGTGTAAAATTGCAGCATTTATTATTTTCCTTCCCTGCAGTTAGCCCAGATTACTCTGCGTAAAAATGGTACTTGTGGGATGTGCAGCATGTTTGTTTGAGGTTTGAGCGAGCTCGTGAGTGCATCGCCGTCTAAAAATCCTGTACTGACAATTCCGTTTCAAGTTTTTCCTTCAGTTTAAGTTTCCTTCCTACAAGATTTCCTAAATTAAACATTTTCTTGGTTTGATTGCAATACAATTGATAAACAGGGACGATGTGCAAAATTACACAAATCCTTTACCATGTGCCTTCATTACTGGCAATATTAAGCAAGCGTGCGAGCTGAGCTGCCAACAGATACTTTCCACAAAATTGCTCCTAAAGTAGTATGTGTGTGAAAGAGTGCTTTAATTTCAGAGAGATGATGGGAGAGTATCTCAGCTGTTATATGACATGTCCATGACCTTGACCGTGACCAAGTGTGTTTTGTTTTGTATTTTTACAGAAACAAGACTTCTTCAAGCTCCACTTACTCCATCAGTCTGAACTTGTGCAACTGTGAGGAGAGGTTTTAAGGATACTCGCAGATTATCCTTAACATTCCACCGCCTGATCCAAATTTACTCAGGAAGCCTTTCTGCAAATGCTTATCTTTTTTGGGACTGGTGTCTTTGTGTAACCAGACCATAATTGGAAATCATTAATGCACTCATAAAACATGAAACAGCTTATTACCCAAGTGTTTCCCCCATGACTCCTGATTTAACTTTTTTGCTGAATGAAATGTAAAAGGTTTTATGAAGTTCATAAACTATACATCATATGTCGTATGAAAGTCTAATTCAGTTAAAATGTCCTGGATATGTTGTGGGTGCCATTGCTGCCGCTCTGTTCACAAGAGCATGCTGTACTTTACAAGAGCAAGCAGCAAACTTAGAGCCACAAGAACGACTATGATGGTGCTGAAGAGTATCCCCCCCAATATGGAATATTTTATACATTTAATGAGAGGTGGTGTGAAGACAAGGATTTTGGCTTGGAAAAAGTCGATAATTACACAGCTGAATTAATTCTTTTGTTGGCATTCTTTTCTTGTCAAATTTGAGGGGAGCCATGGGCTAATGTGTCATGCTTCCAGCAAGAAATACGAGGATTTGGGCAAGCACTCAGAAAAACACAAATTTCAAGCAGAAGGCAAACGTGAACAAGCTGTAAGGTTTTAAAAAAAAACAAAAAAAAATACAAGGGAATTTATACTGCTGATGTGTTTATCATGTGAAAAATTAAAATATTGTTAATTGAATTGCTGGTGTTTTGCCTTGCGTTGTAATTTGTGCTGCTGAACAAACAGCTCTTGTAATGTGAACGTTATGCATATCTTTTAATTTGCTGCGATAGTCTTTGTCACGTTCACTGAAGTGGGTTTCATTGTCAAAGTAGTACATCTACCACCGAGTGCTCTTCATGTAGTGCTTCCCATACATTGATGTATTTGTGGAGTCCCACCATAATGTCAACATTGATTTTCCATTTTTTGTTCCAATTTCAAATAGGTAAAATCTATTTTCATTGCAGAACTGCGCGCAGCACATTGATTCACTCAGCTCCTACTTGCCCAGCTCTCTCTCGTTCTCTCTCTCTCTCACACACACACACACACACACACACACACACACACACACACACACACACACACACACACACACACACACACACACACACACACACACACACACACACACACAGACAACAGACCCGTCTGTGAATAACCCCTCCTCTCTTTGAACACTCTGAATCAAAACATTATCATGCGCGGGAGGAAGAACTGTTGTTGGCTTTTCCCCGCAGAGAAGACGGCTAGCATAGCTGCTAGTCGACATGGATCTGCTCCTGCAAGTGGATAACGTTAATGTTCATTCTTTAACTCTGGTGCTGAATGTTTGCTCCCTCAATGCAGATGAATATTGAAAAATATTTTTCAAAGACTCAAAAGGGCTCATCCTGAGGAGGTGGAAAGGCAGCCTGGACCAGAGGTACCAGCCAAACAGTGTACGTACAAACTTAGGAAAACACTCGTGGGAAAGCTGAACAGTCCGACCAGCGTGATTACCGATCCACTTCATTTGTTTTGAATATTTCAAGGCTTCTAGCAGTGCTGCTGTGGCAGCTGAAGCAGGGTCACGAAGGGTCAGGAAGGTATATCCATAGCTAATGAAGAGAGAGATGTAGAAGAGCCAGCTGGGGCAGAAGCAACAAGTGAGAGGGATTCTAAACACACATTGTATATATTGTTCAGTTATTTACTTGTCACAAAGTGCTAGGGAATTACAATATTTGCGGTGGCGCACCTTATATATGGTATCATTTAATAATTAATTTGGTAAAGCTGTCTTCTTTCTGCTTTGAGTTTGAGTGCTGCTCTGGTGATTTCATATCATACTGGCTGTCACTATGTAGTTGATGAGGTGCTAGTACCATAAAGTCTCATCATCAAGATTTAACTACACAGCTAATTGACCAAGGTTGACAATACGTTGTGAAAATCTACCTTCTAGGGTTTGGCTCGGCATGGTGTTGCAGGCCACAGTACTCATGTGCATGAGTCATACGTTGCCAAAAACACACAGACACACTCACAAACTCACACGCACACCGGAGCCACTTACCAAGCCAGTGTTCACCAGTGATCTTTCCAAATCCCTCACGATAGGACTCCCATCCTCTGAAGAAATTGACCGAGCCGTCCTCTCTGCGCTGGATCACCTACACAGCCAAGACAGCGAGGAAAGAGGTCAGGGGTCCGATGAGATTCATCTCACAGACTGTTTCATGCTCCTCTGTGATGACTCATTCAAAGTCTCACTGTTGGTCGCTGAGCTCATCCAGAACTCAACTAGATGAACTCGTAAATGCTTGCTCTTTCACTAATGAATAATGCAGAAGCTCTTCCCACTAAAAAGGCAATTTGTCAGAGGCTAATAAAAGGAATCCATTAAATCTTGACTGACTTTGAATCAAATCGCCATGGAATCTGCATACTTAATTGAAATCCCATAAGAGATGACATTCATAAAACAATAATCCTATATAGCCGACACGTAGAGAGAGAGATGGAGACGAAATTTCTCTTCTTCTGTCCTGTGAATCATGAAGTTCTATAAAGCAGTGGTGTGTGGAGAAAACTTCCAGCAACTCTTTCAGTTCGAGAAACAAAGGATATATTAGCATATAGCTGACGTGCAACGACTCAGCTCAACTGTGTGTGTGCGCATGCGTGAGGGTGCCTCTGTATCGACCAATGAAATACTCTACCCATTAAAAGTGCTGACATGCCAAGTGTCAGGCTGAGGATGAAAGGAAATTGGAAATCTGCTACTGTAGAGGAAATGCTGTTGGACGGCTGTGTTAATGTTGAAATGTTCAGCGTGACTAATCCCCTAACTTACCATAAGGTACCAGATGGCACCAACAGCCATATTTGCTTTTAACTTCAGCGCAGACAAAGAACAAAATCCTGCAGAGCAACAGCAAAATCTTCCTCCTTATCACTCCGATCCCCAAAACTGTTTTCATCACGATCATCTTAATCATCATTACTGTATCCTCATCACTTATCAACAGCATCTAATGCTTTCAGGGGTTTATCCTCACCTCCTCAACTTAATTCCAAAGACTGATTTCTTCACTTCGTACATCATCATAGCATTTTTTTCAAAAACCTAAACTTAAATACTTAACTTAAAAAAATAACAATCTCGATACGGATTCTTTAGATTTGTTTTCCTTTTTTCTGTAACGTGTGCCAGAGATACATACTGAGTGGGACATTTAAGAGTAATGGATGTCAATATTTAATTAATTATTCATTATTGATCATCGTAAGTATGTAACGGTGACACTGTTTCTAAATAAGCGCAAACCAAGTTTGGCCTTTCTACACATACACTGATGATGATCTACAATAAGCTTATACCGGCAGATATATATCGAGATGTGAGTCTTTACAAACATCTCACAAATATATAAATCCCCTTTCTGAAAAAGGCTCAGTAATTTCCCTAATACGACTGGGCACTGTAGTGTTTAGCAAATGTGACTCAAACAGCAGTAAATCGGGCACTTGTTGGGGACTATTTTCAGCCTCGGATTAACATGCATTTGGTGCTCCAGTGAGTATTCATCGTAATTAAGGAACATGTCACTCAGGGCAACAGTGTAAGTCACCGATATGATTTATGGACAACAGTGATCTAACTATATCAGGTTGTGGCTGCACAGACAATCGTTGTTAGTAGGATCAATTCATTTGTTTTGGTCTTTTCTTGGGGCTTACTGACGGTAAAAAAAAACTATAGAATATCCCCAGATTTATCCTTTAATCTGTTTAATCTGTTTTTTAGTGGTACCTAAACAACTGACAATTCTTCCATCTGCTTCTGAAAGCCCCTTTCATATAACCCTATGACATTTTCTACCGTGTCTTTATCTGAATCTGAGGTGAAACCAATTAGTTTGATGAGGATTAAGGTGAGTAATGATTCACTTTAGTCCTGTGTTATCATTTACAAATTATTTTACATAATCAATTCTATATTCTGTCTCATAGGCGCTATGTGTTTTGAGACTTTACACTTCAGCACAGTAACATTTTTTCTGTATCACACTGAAAGTAGATAGGTGTATATTATTGCTGCATATTAGAATATTAATGTATGGTACACAGTGTATATTAAAAAAAAGTCATAAATCATTCATACATAGGGACCGAGTGTGGCTAGAGGACAGCTTAACACACAGATGGAGTGTTAACAACTACACTGTTTAGGGCTGTCAACCAATATTCTAAATTCGATTATATAATGGAATTTTGAAAAAAAAAAAAAAAAAATTCAATATTTGATTGTGGAAAAAAAGCAGCACTACCGCCGCAGTCTGCCTCGTGAGTTCTGGCGTGGGCCTGGGCCGCTGCATTGAATGCACTGCATGACAGGAGGTAACTTTTATAGATTGAAAAAGAAATGTAGTTCACGCTCAAACTAGCGAATAATTCAACGACAAACACGTGTGGTAATGTTGGCAGAAAGTTCACAACCCAACGTGGCCAAAGAGAGCGTGATTTGCGCCCCGGGCGATCTAAAGATCCCCGTTTGGAAATACTTTGGTTTTGCCCAGTAGATGGCAAAATTGGGGAACATCAAGATTAAGTTGGATGCAAGCTATGTAAACTACAGTGAGCCGACCGTTCCAGGACTAGCACCCTGAGGGCACATTTCAAAAATATGAACCCAAGTAGTAATGTCTCATTGTTGTATTGGTTTGCCCTCTTATGGACATTAGCGCAAAAATAGATATTCGAAAGGTTCGAGCCTATGTTTTTTTTTCCAGAGGGAATAATCGAACGCCGTTTTTGGCCAATTTTGACAGTGCTACTGTAATTCGGCTAATAAAACAGAACCAATATTGTAAACCTATACTGTAAGTTTTGCGTCACACTGAAGTTAATGACCGGGATGTTGTGTTAACATTTTTTTCTTACTTACTATACTTAACACATGGCATTAAGCATATACTGACAGGGTATGACGGCTGACTGCAGGCTAAATAAAACCAAGCCTCCGCCTTTTTCAGTGATATTCTGGACAAAGGCATTGGAATTGTCAGCCACTTTAATATAAGTCTTATAAAATAAACATATAAATAATAAAACAACGAAGAAAAACCTAATCTATAGTATGATGTATCTCAGTTCAGTGATGACAA
The DNA here is from genome assembly GCF_016859285.1 of Xiphias gladius. Classification (NCBI taxonomy): domain Eukaryota; kingdom Metazoa; phylum Chordata; class Actinopteri; order Istiophoriformes; family Xiphiidae; genus Xiphias; species Xiphias gladius. Next base: position 19,264,340 of record NC_053419.1, on the reverse strand, counting down.
CATTATCAAGACAATAAAATCTCATCTTCTGTGTTTTCACCAGTGCCTGAATGGTTTTAAATTTTCATACTACATGTGAGTGGCTTGCTTACAATAAACATTTTACTCACATATGGATTCATAAAACATGTTTACCTCAATGAAATCTTTTCATGGTGATATTAAATGATATTACGTGTAATTCACCGTGGCCAATAACCTGTTAAATAAGGCTATTACTGCAATGAATGCAATGATGTCCTGATTAAACTACTCACAAAACCCTTGGGAAAAATGCTGTGGCATTTCACAGTGCAAACACTGCACCGTCATCGAGCTACTGATATGTCAGCAGGGTGCTCAAGGACTGTGAGGGAGCTGGCCCCTGTTGCAGCTGGTGTTTTCTACTGATTTCCTGGGTTAACAGGTGAGATTTACATCAAGATTTGGGCCAAAAAAAAAAAACAACAAACAAAAAAAAAAACAACTCTTTGGTAAAGGCACTGCAGTTAAGTACGACTGTCTTGAATTCAGGAACCAACAATGTTGAAAATTCTCCATGAAATAATAACCTTCCAGCCTCCTTATCTTACTTCCTCATTCCTCTTCAAACCTCCTTGTCCCTACATTCAAATTAGCTGAAACAGTGAAGGCTGCAAATTGATAACGCTATGTTAGAATGAGGTAGAGGTTTTCCTTTTCATCCACCCTTAATTGTTTTTTCTTTCTCCCCTGGCACCCACTGTATTAGCAGGAGGAGGCAAGAAAATTGCATGAAGTGCCCCCTACCCAACAAATCACAGGAAAACTTCTGGAAAAAGAAAAACTCCCTTTCTTTCTTTCCACCAGAGACAGTCAAACGTTGTTTGATGTGTCAGACTACTGTCAGTCCTTATGAAAAGATTTCAGAGAACGATAACTCAAGCCTCTAATTTTTATTCAAATCAACTGTGGCCTTTCAGAACAATATATCGCTCACGTTATCCCAGCTCTGCAAAAGTCAAAGCCTGTCTGGCTGCATACATATTGTAGAGCCACCTGACATATAACAAAGATCTCTGATAAACTGGAGATGGAGAGCAGAGCTCTCATGCAAGCATTGTTCTGTTGATATAGTTTTTGTGATGCAGATATAGCTCCTGTCTGTATTTTGTATTTAGGTATTTAAGGTCGAGAGACACCGTTGAAGATGGCTTTTGTGTCTTGGCTAACCCCTCTCACTAGGATTGTAATTTAGACCTTCTGTTCTGACAGAAAACCTGAGACACCGATGCACCAGCAGCAGATAAGTGCTACTGGGAATCACTGCAGCAGTGAGAAGCTGGCCAGTGGTCACATTAAGCAGCGCTCCACAGCAGCAGGTTAACCAGCAAGCAGCTCAGTGCTGATTAGGGTTAACACTCTTGTGTCTTCTTGGCCAAGCCCCCCCCTCTATGAATAGCGTCCTTGTAAGACTGGAGATCCCCTCTGAGTATTGATTGCATGTGCGTGTCCCTGGAGACATGTACCTCAGAGAGACACCAATCATTTACTTTCACGATTCAAGAGGGAAAGGCAGTGATCAGAACTGGTCGGTGGAAGAAAGCACGGGATTTTGGGAGTGGGTGACCATGCTATTGGTGCTACAATATATACAGTATGTGTGACCGGGTGTTTGTATGTATGTGTGTGTGTCAGTGTAGACATCTATGTGCTACATGTTTGCATATGTCAGCGTGGTTAAAAATGGATGACCTGTATGGGAGGCCAGAACGGTCCCAGTAGTTTTTTGCACATGTGCTTCTAAGCATGTTCAATAAATCTGTGTGTTTTACATATATTTGTGCATGCACACTCGCCTCTGTTTGTGTGTGTGAGTGAGTGAGTGAGTGAGTGAGTGAGTGAGTGAGTGAGAGAGAGAGAGAGTGATATTGTATGCCTGTACTGTACTTGAGGTTTTATAAGTGTACGGGTGTAAATGTTAATGTTCAGAAATAAAAGTTCAGAAATATGAAGACAGGAGGCAGATAAGCAGACTACTGTCTTATCTGCCTCTTGCATTACGATTACTCAAATAGAGCTTTCTCCGGCCACTGGTCAGCACAGTGGGAGAGAGGGTGTCAAAGACTGTCGGTGTCACAAAACAACCGCTTTTCAACTTCAGCTTCAAGGAAACAAAAGTCAGCTGACCAGTTCAGGGCGTATCTGTCTATAAACATGCATGCACGCGCTTTTACAGTTTTACATGTTTCTACTGTGGCTCAAGTGCTTCTGTTTTATTGAGACTTGGCTGCTAATGTCACCTCACCACACCCCCGAACACAGACACAAACACAGTTTCCACTGGGATGCAGCTTAACATCCCAACTGACAAATCCGTATACACAGTGTCTAGCTAGAGGGCAGAGCCTGATATCAAAGTTGTTGCTGTCAAGGTCAGACTCTGACAGGCTTGTTGTACTTGGGCGCGGGGCAGGTGACATTCCAGCCGCACACATACTGAGAACTGCTGTGAACTGTGACACAGCAGCCGTCTAAGTCGAGGCTGGAGCAAGGCCTCAGTGTTTTAGGACAGAAAGTACACAACAATCCAAAAACTGAAAATCAATAGTGACTACAGCATGTGTTCATATTGGTATAACATTAGTGAACACAATAATAATAGCAAATGGAACCCAGTGCAGTTACATGCATTGGTTGCAAATGTTTAAGAAAATGCTCGACCTATTTAATTGTTTATGGTATATCTTTTCTATTCTCCTGGGGACAAAATAGAGACACCTTACAGTATAATTTAAACACATGAAAACTAATTGTTTAGTATACATTATGTGATGCGTTATTAATTACTAATCATCATAAAATGGAATCAACAGCTCTTTTGACACAGTCTGAACAAAAATGCAACATTTGAAGCTTTTACAAGGGTTTTATTTATGGCTATTGTATTCTCAAATATTTTTCTATGTTCACCATCTGTACAGTAAACATAAAAAATGATTCTGGGACAGTTTTTATTTCAACTTCCTCTCATCTTGTAGCTCTCGCACCTTCCATTAGTCTCTCTCCATATTGCAGTATTTTGACTGTATCCCTTTTCCTTGCAGCTCTTAGGTAATTAATTCTTTCTTCAAGCTGTTCCACATGCTCTACAAAGCCTAGACAACCGATTTCTCACAGGTAACTTTTTCAGAATTGCCTCTATCATTTCTGCAGCAGCATATATTTTCTTTAAGAAAATGCATCATAATGAAAATTGTCAATATAGGGAACTAGTTTAATTGCAGTAGCTCACAATATGACTGTTAGTTCTGCTTCATCCGGACAGATGGCAGGCCACAAATGACTAAATATACATCCTATATTCTTGCCTTCTGTTTACCTTTTAGTTCATTTGCACCATTTTCTTTATTTAAACATTTAAACTTATGCACAAACATTATACTGGGTTCACATTATACCTATATTTGTTTTCTGATGTGTTAAAGAGATGTACCTAATGATCTCCAGTCAAAAAAATAAAACATTTTTAATTACATATGCTCAATTTTCCCTAACTGTCGCCACTTTTGTTCCTAACAGCTGCAAAGTTGTACAGCAAAAGTTAAACAGCTTTCTTTCTTCTCACAATTCTTTCTACACCAGCCTTTTTTATTGATGCATGGTAACACTGTACAGCACAGAGGCAGACAGGCCATACAGATGAAGGAAAGTATCTTTGAAGGGTGCAGTGGTTGCTGTAACATGTTTTGTCAGAGTGTCGGTGTCAGCAAAGCCCCATAAACTAAGTATTGACAGTTAGAAGTCTCTTGCACTCTTAAGACAGAAAAGCGAGACCTGTGTTCCAGGACTGCAACATCACTGCAGCTTGTCGTAGAAAAAAATTAATTCTTTGCGGGGGAAGAAAATAAATAAAATAAATTAATAACAGAAAATCAGCCTGTTTTGTAAATGCATTTTATGTAAATGAAATTACACATAATACAGTAAGTATGTACCTGCAAAATGGTAGATGTTGAGTGTGAGTTATAGGTAAACCATTGTAACCAACAAGAATTGAAGTCAAGTAAAATGGCCAAATAGTATTAACAAGCAAATCTCCAATCCTTAACGACCATGTCACCCAGCACTTGCTAAAGGGCTATTGCATTGGCATGATCACATTAAGCTCCCTGTAATCTCTGCAGTAGATGAAGGCTACTTAACAAGCTGCCTTAAGCTCTTCAGCAGGCTTTCTGTCAACTGCTGGGAGCCCGGAGCATGCACAGACGGACACCCTGACTGACAGACCAGAACACAGGGAAGAACCAACACAAGCACTCCAAAGCTGATTGGGGCAGAAATACAGTCTGGCATATGACTGGGTGGAAAATAGGAAATGTGCCAATAGCTTGTTAGCTCCTGGCATGTACACACTGTGAGCACACTATGTTTATATGTTTGGTGCTTTGGCAGCAGATGTCACTTGGTACCGCCGCTCTATACTGACTAACTGAAGATAATTGGTAACATCTTCGGAGAGTGATTAATACATCCGCCATAAGAGACAGACTCAATTATACAGAGAAAATGTTAAAATACACAAATAAAGATATATATATATATATATATAGTATGTGCAAGTACTAAACACGATACAGAAGTACAGAGTTGAAAAATGAATAAGAGAAAAAAAAAAAAAATAAATCAAGCAAGCTTCGAGACTAATAGAATCACTTCCAAGCGCTGCCTCACACTCACTTTCATAGTTTTAAAATATATCAAAACAGACTGGTAGAGGAATTGCAACCAATTTGATTACATTGTTAAGAATATTGATGATATGGTGACAAATTCAACAATGTCTGATGAAAGCAATCATAAATCCGCAGCAGTCTGCAGAATTTCTATCTTCAAAGAGGACTGCTAACATCTGTTGGTGAATGTTTTATAATCCTATCAGAAAGACAGATGTGCTCTGAACACAGCAACAGCAAACAGGAACAGAAGGAGAAACACAATCATCCACACATAGTCTTTCTCTCTCTCTCTCTTTCTATCTCACAGACACACGCAAACACAATTTCTGCATTTACATGTACGTAAGTAAAAAGATTATTCCTGGCTTTCAGCAGCAACCTGATTTTGGAAACATCATATAAACAAAAAACCTGGTTTTCCTTATGGGGTAAAGGGCAATTGTGGTATTTCTAAGCCTGGGCCCTATATCCCCATCTGTATGGGTCTAAGTAATTAACAAAAATGTTTGGAATCGGTCAAATATTGAGCGAGGATGCTACAACCTGCGAAACGGCTGCATTGTAAGCAAAAGGGGCATCAAAGTATGTTTAACTAAAAGTGCTTGTTTTTGCTACTGATAGGTTCAGATTGTTATTGTAAGTTTCTGACAACATTACGGATAAGATTCCTACAGAGAGATGTGTATCTACCAAGTAACACAAAACTCGCTCAAGGAGAAGTCTCGCCCGTAAATCTCGCAGGAGGTGATTTGTTGCAGGAAGGCAACAGTGTAAATGTGAGAGGTAGAGCTGTCCAGGGAAGAGTGGAGTAAAATTACAGAGTTGGAGTGCAGGAAGAGTAGCTTCCTGTTATCCAAAAGATTAAAAAAAAACAAAAAAACCAACAATGGTTAGTGTTGGCTCATTTCTGAATTGAGGCGAGAAAATGACACAAAGCACTTTGCGAAGCTTTCACAGACAACATTTGGGGGACAGGGACGCACTGAAGTTGTGGCTAGTTGTGCTACAAATGAATAAAAACGCTCCTGTCCGTACACTGCACCTTGCAGACCGTCATGTTTGCAGTGACCATTCTTCCCAGGATGCCTACTGCCAGTCAAGTAGGAGAAGATATCTTACACCCGAGCACTTTTTCCTGAAGAAAAGTACTGTTCCAAGAGTGGAGAGACCTGCTGCAGAGTGGAGATAATGGTATTAGCTAAAGTTATTTTGTTGACCTATCGTCAGTGCACACGAAAGCATGCTAGGAAGAATCAATCGATAAGCCAGTAGTATTTACAAATTATCAACTGAGTCGTGACTGATTATGAAATAATCATATAGATCCATTTCCCCTTTAGCGGTTGGTATTCATAATTATGGAATAAGAAATTTTAATAAGCTTATATTATCTGAGGAATATTTTTGAATATTCAACAATGAATAAGTGAAAATGTTTGTGTGAGTACTGTAAAAAAGTCATATTTATGTTCACCTTTTATATGACTTAATGTTATTAGACCGTTTTTATGCCAACATTCGCGTATCCTATACATTAGGAGCTATTAGAGACTTGTGCCAATTACTGATGATGGTAGTTATTACTGATCATTTTTATTATTATTACCGACACGATTCGGCGTGACTTCAACTTTTCATCGCAACCAAATTTCTTGATAATGTATCCAGAAGTTAAGACATGTCACTTAAAACCACAAAAGCGAACCTCCTAGTGGCGCTAGATGAACAGTCGGGGGCTCACCAAAGTCAGGAGGATTCATCCTCTGGGTACCATGGATATTTTTAAAAGATTTCCTGGAAATCCATGCATTATTTGCCCAGGTCATGACCAAAGTGGTGGATCGACTTCTTGCTGCTTGCATGGCTAAAAAATAAATAAAATACTGAAAATGTAAACCAAAATATGCACACACTGGTTCAAAAACGTGGTAGGGAGCAGATCAGAAATCTGGTTACTTACCAGCTGCATGTAAAATGGGGTTTAGGACTAATCTGAGTATTCTAGCACATATACACTGTATTATAAAAACCTTAGTCTTCACGGTAACATGTTTCTTTTGCATGTAAATGTGGTGAATCAGACTGCTTAAGCTTTTAGTTGGAAAAAATTCTAATGGGATATAAAACATCCAGCAGCAGCGATCGCTTGGAGCCCTATTTGTGTGTGTGCTCATGTAGCAGAGAGGATATATAAAAATCAGTGAATGTTCCTGCGCAACCCTCACACAGCTGTCTAACATTTCCTCACAAAACCGGCACCCATTCCCGTCCTAATTGCACTAATATCCTGAAGGACATGTCTGACACTACCTGTGATAATGCTACTAGTAGACAGATCATGCTCTTTCGAAGCAGCAAAATAAACTGTTTCCTCATTCCAGTTAATGAAGGTACCAAGAGATGTCAGCATCCTTGTCCTGAAAAGTAAACAATAAAAAGAAAAGTAATTAAACATATGATTTAACTCGTAGTCTGTCACAGTGAATCTAAACATTAGGAAAAAAACTGTGTTTTGAACAAAAGTTAGATTGCACTTCCAAGTTTTCAATTCCCCTACCTTACAAAGCATTTACAGATAAGAAAACAACTGCAAAAACATCCATCCTGGATTTTCTTTTTTTTCCAAACCAATAAACTGACAGATTAAATATTGAAGAACCTCTGAGCCAGATAGAAATGCTGGAAAGCCTATATTGTACACTCTGAAATGCTCAAAAGGCACTCCAAGCCTCTAAAGGAGTGATACAACATGCACACAATCGTACATTCAATCGCAAACTTTTACATTTCAGTTCTTAGCTGAATTGAATATTTGAGAGTGATTGCAGTACTTCTGATAAAAGCACCATTTTATAATGCAGCTCCACACTGCACTCTGATATATGTGCTCTCATTCATTATTTATGCCATGGTCATTTTTAGTCCCTTCCTTTTAACAAATAAAATAGTAATAATAGAAAACATTACCCTAAGCCGTGAGGCTGTATTTAAATGGCATTTAAAATCTCCCTTTCCTGAAACAGGTAGACCACTTGCCTAAAGGATTACTTGAGTATGAGTGAGGGTCTTATGTGTGTGTGTGTGTGTGTATGTGTATATATGTGTGTGTATATATATATATATATATATATATATATATATATATAGATAGATAGATAGATAGATAGATAGATAGATAGATAGATAGATAGATCTGTCTATCTATCTATATCTATATATATCTCTTATATAGAGATATCGCTCTCTCTCTATATATATATATCTATATCTATATCTATATCTCTATCTCTCTCTATCTCTATCTCTATCTCTATCTCTATATCTATATGTCTGGGTTCTGGGCCTAGTAATGACAGCTCTTTTCTTTTATGTCCTATCTGCTATCATCCCTCCTACCTCTGTGGTCAGACGCTCTCCAGGGCATGAGCTATGGCAGTGGAGAAATATTGACCAATTTCCTCTGACAACCATCCACATCAACCTGAACTAATGTCTCTCCTCTGCTCTCCTCTCCTCTCCTCTCCTCTAGTGAAGTCACAATTAAGATGTGTTTCTTGAAATGGACGCTAAATTACACAAATTGAGATTGTCTTGAGCTAACACGAACCCCCACTAACTTCTCTCACATGTACAGATAATATATAGTTTGTTTGTTGTTTAAACAAAAAACAAAAAAAACCGTTCAAGTCTCAGTAGCTTGAGTCACAATTTCCATTTGAGTCTATGTGATTTGTTATTGTTCCATTAAGGTTTCAAGCAAGAATACACAACTTTTACTGAACAGCAGCCACTACTGCGGAAAAAACTGCTAGTTACAGGACAGTAGCACATTGAATTTTCCTTAAAGATGCCCTGTTGAGCTTTCTAGTAAACAAACAAAGGTTATGTTTATATTAAGCGTTCCTCACCAAATGAATTGTGTGTTTCCTTGAGCTCTACAAAATGTGATGATTGCATTTCCCTCCTTATGGTGCATTGCTGCATATCTTGGCATGTTACCACCGTTTGTCGATAAGTGGAATAATTTGAAACCACTGGAAGGAATGTGTATTGTGTCACCGGCATGTACACCCACATGCACGTGCGTTCTTAAACAAAACTGGAGCTGTAGGAGAAAACAGCTCCACAGTGCTACTAGAGGTCAAAAAACTGCAGAGGGAACTTTTAATATCCTGAGATTTTCTGAAATCAGCCGCTTTAAAAGACGTCATGTTTAGACCTATCTGTGACATTCTAAAATGTTGTGTGACGGGATCACATATAGAAAAAGGTCATAAAGTTACTACCTCTGCTCATTAATGTCGGTTACACAGTATCTGTGACAAGTTTTGGAGGCAGAACACCTCAGTGTGTTGGGTTAGAAATGGTGCATTTTATTGCTAATGAATTCAACTCTTCATTTGTCAGCGGTAGATTGTCTCATTCCTTTTCATGAAAATCGGTGATCCGGCACACTTCATGGGTCTACAGCAAACACCTGGCACTGTCTCCTCGGTAGCTATAGCAAGCAAAAAATAGTTTGTTGGAAACCTCCTTTTGTCTGGCTTCTTCACATGAAAAAGGGGAGAAACATGCATACATTTATGTGTGACCAGTGAGTCCATATGTGATGTCAGCAGCACTCGCATCCCATTCTCCATCACCCCTGAATCCATATAAACCGAGGAAATTTGGGCACTATAGGCTGTAGATTTATCCCTCCTCTCTACCACACCTCAAAGCCACTTCAACCATACATTTTCGGCCTCTTTCTCTCTCTGTGAAAGAACCTGACAGGTGTGATTCACATCATCTCTTTTTTTTTTCCCTGAACCCTCGGGGGAACTTGTTCTGTTCTACTACTTAATCCATTCAGCAAAAACTATTGATAAGGCAGCATTATAAATTATGTATAAACATGGCATTGAGTAATTTATAGTATGGATGATCGGGTAAAAAAAAGCTCCTTCCTAGCATGTACCTGATTAACCCGAGATTAGCCTGTTTTTTGAATCCAATTGCCTGTTAATAAAGTTAGAAACTGTGGTATTTGTGGGTGGCTGTGTTGGGGTAGTTTAGACTGTTTGATTGCGCATCGTGCAAAACCTTATGGAAAATGGCTTCTGTGATCATACAGAAGCTGCTGCCTTTTGCAGTAGCTGATGGCGTCCGACTGGTGGGCATCGTGACAGGGAACCATAAACCCTGCCTGTCTTCACCTGCACGTTAACGTGCCCACACCTGCAAAGCGAGTCCCTGGTGAGGCAGATTAGCGAATTTGGAAGCTGTATATGGTGAGATGTAGACATATGAAGGGACATATGAACAAGCATCCTCCTAAAGATCAGCACTGACTGATGCCACAGTTCTGCTGATTGACGTCTAAATCTAGAGTTTCGTCCTGTCACTGTTACTTAAGTGAGCTGCATTATCCCCCAGGCTCCCTAAGGGCTACCATTTTACTGCACATACAATAGAACAGAAAGACTTTATCGCAGGCTATATCTGAAGCTATATCTGTTTTCTTTATCTGTATGTCTCACTCTCTCTCTCTCTCTCCAACTCAAATTCTAATATTTTCATCAGGCTCTCCCTGCGCTGTCTCCTCTGGGTCCTCCTCCCTCTTCTATGTAACCTGCTAATTTCTCTGTCTATCTGCAGCAGTCTCTGCAACAGTGCTACACTAAGTCAAAGTATGCTAATGAGGTGGCAGCATATGGCTCATTCCTTATTTAAGCTCAGCCATCAGATAGACAGTAAGCGACTCAACTCACCAAGCATCCCATCTCCCTACCTGCCCCTGTTGGATCACACCGTGCTGATCTCTTAATGAGGCTCAAGCGTTATCACAATCAGCTCAACACAACTGGCAGGATCAGTGACTGCCACATTATCACTTCAATCTGAGCTGCTATGTAAATCCTTTTATAGGACAATATGCAAAGAGCAGTTACTTAACACTAGCGCATTGTATGAAAAGGGGCGTAAACTCTGATTCGAAAGCATACTCACACTCACAAGCGCTTTCTGTGTAGGTGCACACATCGGGCACAAGGATTAATTCATGCAATGACACACATGCACACACATACGCATTTACCCACTGACAGGCTGGTACGTACTGTAGCTCTTTTCCATCGTGCTGCGGTAAGCACTCTGTCACTTTGACAGCCTTGCTTTTATTTGATGATCGGAGGGTACGACCTTGCCTATCTCACACAGTCACCGATTTACAAGCTTACACTCACACACGCACAATTCACTGTCATGCCAGTGTAACAGTGACTTGGGCTGAAGTTTGCTGGATGTGTTTGTAGTGGAAGTGCAGTATAAACTCAGCAAAACTGGATAGTCACACCATTCTAGGCTATATACTTCGGGCTGTGTTTAGCTTTGCTATTCCTCTTCTTATTACTATGTTTGACAATGTATCTAATTATTGTAGAAGTATTACACTAGTAGCACTAGTGTTAACAGTTCAGTTCAGCGAAAAAGTCACAGACAAACACCAGCCAGAGACCGCTAGCAACTCTGATGGTTTGAGAAATCATTCTTTTCAAAAATATGGAGAAAAAAAATTTCACGCCTCTGTAACATTTTAACACAGTCAACGGAGGAAGCCTTGTAATTTCCCTCCGAAGAAGTTTTAAAATATCCACCATAATCCTGTCAACAAGACAGCATGACACCTACTGATGCAAGCTGGAAGAGGACAGCAGACTTGATTTTATAACCAAATGCCGTAGACTTATTTGTTCCCTTAAAGCATGTGGAAACTTTTTATGCAGCCTGGACCACTTTGCACGACATGAAGGGAAACAGAAATTAATTCTGTAGCAGTTCATTGTACAAATGTTGCAAATCGATATCTGAATAGTTTTGGACAGATTCCACAGTCAGTCCCTGGAAGTTTAACTAAGATGTGTCACGACCTGTAAAAAAAACAGAGTAGTGATGGATTCATGTAGCTGAAATCCCAAACTCTTGGAGTGTCTCAAGGCTTTAGTCCTCTGTTAAGAACTGCTCTGCTTTCCCTGAGGACTGCCATAGTACAATTCAGAACAAAGGGAAATAAATGGCTCTAACCAGTGAGATGGTGTGTTTATGCACACAAAGTAAAATACATCTAAACCACACTTCCAAATATAACTTCAAACAGCTCCGTGTCAATATTTGTTCACCTCGCTGTCTCTCATTCCCAAAAGACACAGCACTTCCAGTATACAGTCTCACTTAAACAACTATGTTTACTTTAGCGAGACCAGACAACTGACAGTTGTTTGATCAAGGAAAAAAAACACATGCTTTAGGAAACTCTAAATATCTATTTCCATGTTGCGTCTATCGGTTTCCATCTTTTTACAATAAAAAAAATCCTCTCAAAAATATTATTATACAAAGACAAGAATGCAAGATTTAAAGGACCAAAACATAAATGGGTCAGACATTTGTCAACTATAAGCTGTATTTTTATGAGCTGCTTGTGCAATTTGTCTTGCCTCTAGTGTACTGTATCTTTATGTCCCATCTTTATATTATGTCAGAAATCTCGGCATCAGCAGATATATTAGATCTACATAATTTAGTTATGTTATGTTATGTTGTCACAGTTACACTACCCTTGCTTTTGAATCTCTAACCCTGCTATTACGGCTTCATTTACTTAGCCTACTAAACAGGAAGTGTCACCATGATTCATTGGATATATTTCGGCATTCTGTGTGTATTCTTAGTGTCTGTTTTATTAGCTTTCTTTGTCTCACTCCCTGCTTTATTCATTTTCCTTTCAGCACTCTACCTGTCGACATTCTCACTTCAATTATTACTAAATTAAAATTCTGTTTACTGTGGAAGCCCATTTCCACCAGTGTGATGAAAAAAAAAAAAAAAGATCCTGTATGTCATTATAATGAGAAATTTTTCTCGAAATAATGACTTAGTATCCCCAAATAGTGACTTAATTTCTTAAAATAATGACAAACTTATGAGTCTCTCATTATTTTGAGAAAGTTTCTCATTATAATGACTTAGAGGATCTTTTTTTTTTTTAACACTTTGGCAGAAATGGGCTTCCAGAGTTTTTTCTAAATGAAAAACAAAGCAAATAGGTCCTCTTGAAACTTGTTCTTAAGGTCTCCTCGCTCGCCTGTAATAAAACTTTGATAAGACCCTTTTTCGGATTGATACATGAGACTCCTTAGGCAGTACAGCTGTCCTTATTTGATGGTGCTTGAAAAAAACAGTATAGAACCTAAAGTACTGGATGACTCTGACTTGATTTTGGGGGTTTTTAAGCAGGTTTGTAAAAGCAGACGTGGTGAAAAGGCCTTCCATTTCCCTGTTTTCATTATCATCTTGATTATAACCCTGGTGAAAAATGTAAAAGCTGAGTGAATGTTTCTATTTTAATTGGTGTATCATCGGTGTCTGTGTCCACTCTGATATGTGTGTGTGTTTTCCTCTGACTCACTGTCCAGCCTCCTCCGTCTGTGGTCATGTCACAGTAGACCTGAAAGCCTGCGGGGTGGTGAACAGGAAACACGGAGTAGATACCATCCTCTCTCTGACCACTGGCGTACAGATCACCACAGTCACGGGGACGCGAGCCTAGGGAGAGGTGAAAGTAGAGACATGAAATAAAAGAGGTCCAATATAGGTTGCAAAGGCAAAGAGTGCTTGGAGTGGTAAAGTGAAATCTAACTATAAATGGAGGAATTTGTCTGTGTCTGTATTTTCGATTTTCTTGACAACTGCTAATCCAATCGACTTCAAACTTGTTGGGTGTATTTTCTGAGGACCCAAGGAAGTGCATTGTCGACTGTTGAGTTTTTTGGATGAGCAGTTTCTCGAGAAAGCTTCACACATCGCTTTTCTACATGTTACTAAAAAAGGCACAACTACACAACAAGGGCTGTGCAGCACCCGAAACAATTTACAAGCGCGCACATGCCAAGTTTTTAAGAAAGGTTGAACTCAACTGCGCCGACACTCTCTTTGCTGTCACCCAGACACTATCGGAGCGGAGCAGCCAACTCCAGGAATGACTCTTTTACTCGAGCATTGCTAGGGGACACAACTATTGTCATGGCAGGTGTATTGCTCAGGACCCATGGAAGTGCAGAGTCGAGTGTGAAGTCGTTTGGATGATGCTGTCAAAAAAAAGCTGCAAGCTGGTTTAACGCAGGCCAAGCAATCAGCCCCTTCTGACAGGCAAATTTTGTACGGGCACTGCACTTATCAGTAATAAAGAGAAGATGAGGAAAACATGAGATAACACATGTCACGCCCTGTCTTCTGTCTACAGCCAAGCACTAGAGAGGAACTTAAGTACACTTAACATGAAAGTGGTTCTATGTTGTCAAGTCATCCTGTCAAAATGAAACCTCAGTTTTCTGAACAGTTTGCCAAAAGGTCGGCTCTTGAAAAGGATAGAAGGAGCAATGAGAAGGTATAGTACGTGTTGAGAGGGAAGACACAAAAAAGATGGACGATGAGACGGACGGGCAGGTGATAGAGGACACAACGGGACAACAGAGTCTAAATGCGGCGAAGATAAAAACCACGAAAAAAAGATGGAATGCAAGGTGGTCAAAATAAAGTCAGAGAGGCACAAGGGTGGCGCGCAAACATGGTGCCACGGAGAAAAAGGAGATATATAGCACAGAGACATAGATTTGAGATAACACAAGTTGTAAGAAAAAGGGGAAAACAAAAGACATACGGAAGTCAGAGAGTTAGAAGTACTGCTGAGTGAGGATATATATACATTTGAGTGATACAACCCTGACAAAGAGGCAGAAAGTGTGGAGACAGAGTACAAAAGACTGATAGAAAGAGAATTCAGGAGGAGGTAGTGCAGGGAAGAAGTGACAGAGACAGGGAGCTTGTAAGCTACAGCAGGGCAGAACAGTAGCACCCTTGTCGGGGATTGAGAAACCCATTTTACACCTGGGATACAAAATCTATTCCCCAGGAAGCAGAAGAGGAACTCTGTGATGAGGACAATGTCATAGATTATGCATGCCAGCCTTCACCGGGTCAAACTCCTGAATTTAAAACAGCCAGGAGAGTTCTTGAAAAGGCCATACAAGATTTTTTTTTTATTTTTATAGTCCCTACACGATATGGAATGTTTGGTCTCCCCGAAGCTTTTCCGTTACTCTGTGTAAGCCTCGACTAATAAGCGCCGACTTTCATCATCATCACACATAATGGTAGCATTTCCCAGTTCTTCTTTTCATTACAGGAATCTGAAGCTGTCGAGGTTCCATAGGACGTTAAAAAAAAGACACTATCATCATTTTTTTTTTTTTTTTTTTTAAAGAATTTGGTCTTCTTTAACAAAAGCTTTTGAAGTTTTTCAGTTTAATGATCTCTTGCAGGAGAGAAATTCTTCTTCAATGGACCCCCCCTCATGATCGTACTGCTAGTCCAGGTCCACTTTAGCTTGGCTTGCTTCACGACTTTGTTTGGACACAGATGAATCATTTTGGCCCTCCATTGTTTGCTCATTTCTCCACACTGCATACCATTCAGTTTCCCTGAGCAGTCTTCAGAGCTGAACATGTAACCTAGCTACCTCACTGACGTGCTGTGTCACAAAAGGTTTCCGGTCGTGGCTGCAACCAGTTCTTCGTATTAGTTGCATCATTCTTGTTGTCAATTTGCCAGTCAGTAATTCTATCTTTCATTTCAGTTCTCAGAGTTCCTAATGCCTGTTTCTGTCTCCACGGTCCATTGTGGACTTTTTGGCCCCGTTTACACCTGGTATTAACATGCGATTGCATCTGCATACATTAGCCTGGTTGAGTGCTTTTTTTCTAGAGACCCTGGTCATGCTGTATGGAATTGCATTTACATCTGGCTGAGATCTAATCATAACGCAAGCCGCAACTACCTACAGATGTGGTCTGGTTCTGATCACAATGCTTTCTGTGTACATTTACACCTTTCATTAACGAGTATTTTTCCTTATCTAAATAAGATATTGCTTTGTTTGCCTGTTTGGACAGATCACCTGTGGACAAACCCTGTTTTGAATTACTGACACAGTAAACTTTTATTTTAACTGAACCTGCCTGCCTCTGAGTTCTGTGTCTGAGTCCCTTACCCGAGCCCTTACATTCCCACCTGTAGATATGCACTTAATGTATATGTGATAGAGTGCAGTTCTATTATTGAATAGTCTCCCTAGCGCTGTGTCCATCTCCGAAGTTCCCCAAAATACTAAAACATTTAAAGTACAAGGCTGATGATATTATATTATATTATTATATATTATATTATTCTTACTGTCAACAAATCCCATGAAAACGCCACAAATATAAAATGGTTCTGTCTCTCAATACTCTGACATTCTGAAGTTTCTGGTTCCTGCTGAAATATATTTCATTAAAAGTCTTGAAATTTTTCCTAAAAACAGGCGGGGCACTGTAGTTTCTAGAAAAATGTGACTCAAAAAGAACTACAATAGTGCATTTGCTGGGGGCTATTTTCAGCCGCAGAGTTGGTGCACTATTGAACTGTTATAGCATCGGGATGTGGGACTGACTCAAAAGGCAGTAATTGTTTATAATGGAACATGTCACTCATTGTGATGGTGATGTGATTTTGATACATAGATAGGCAAAGAGTAATAAGCTTAAGTATATCAGGCTTTTGATACACAGATCATAGTTGTCAGTTGGATCAGTTCATTGTTAGTTTTTGTCCTTTCATGGGTTTGGAAGTAGAAGTTTAGTTTCTAATGATGTGTGTAGACTTCGGGGAATGGGACCTCTCGAGGAGAGTATCTGTTCTGAATCACATCTGTACGGCACCAAAATCTTTAAGACACAAACACTCCGAAGTAAGTCACTCCGACATCGCAGGCGCTGCGCAGTAGGAATTGAACTCATTAAAATGCACCCTGCCCCCCATATTTTCAGATAACATGGCTCACTTAGTGGCAAGCACAACAGTTGTTTCCAACCATGAATATGTCCTGCATCTAAATTTTATTTATGCTTCGGCTTTCTTTCTTTGGTTTTGAAGTGCAGTACTCATAAAACTGAATAATTTAAGTGGCAGAAAAAATAATAACGTCAAACCAATACTTATATGCTCAGTTCCGACAAAAGATATGAACTTTAACTTGTAAATCCTTTCAGTGGCAGAGCCAAACGAAAAGTAGGACTCCTTCAGCGGTTTCAGTGGGACAGATAAAGATATTCATGGTTGTGCTCCCATACTAAAAAACTATATACACACTTGTATGTGTGTATATAGTTTTTTTTTTTTTTTTTTTTATCTGCGCCTTAGTGTGACCAGTTAATATATTAGACAGTCGGCACTGGTACAGTGACCGTATGTCAGAATTAACATAGAATTACAAATGGATACATGTGTTAGTAACATGTCAGTACATGTAACATTATCATTTTATCATTCATATCCAATAGCTGTAATTTCTAAAAAGATGCACAACTTGCAAACTCAAGTTAATCCACACAAGAATGCTGTAATAGTAAACAAAAAGACAAGGATAAATAAATATGTGCATGTAGAGAAGATGTGTATGTTGCATATCATTTGTGATTAGGGCGGATGTTTTTTTATTGCTTTTCTAGCTGTTCTCCAGTTCAGTCCAGATGTCTTTGATACAAATGAGACTGCACTCCACAAAAACACTCACTGACGGGTGCTCTGTTGTACTTTGTCCACTCTGAGGAGCAAAAGGAGTGGAAACCTGCAGAAAACTGCCTCTCAATAAGTACTGGGGGACTAAATGTAAAGTGTATATTGCATATACATAACATTTAGCTAATATTAAACATACTAGCTTGGTGTTTTTGTGTCTTAGTACATTTTCTATAAATGTACTATCAAGTTATATCCCATAGAGAGCATGTATAAAAGTATTAAAACATCCCAGACTGTAAACCTTGGGCAGAGGATATATGATGCTCTGTCCGTGGTGCTGAACCTTGGTGCTGGTTGGTCCATTAGTCTGACTGTTGCACAGCTTTACCCTGGACATTTATGTAGCTTTAGAATAAATAGGTCAGTGTGAAGCACTCTGCGGATGCTGTGAATCTAATAATAAATGAATAATACATTTTAAATCCAATAACAGACATATTCCCGGAACATAGCGCCATTGTCATTGCAAAGTAGTGATCATAGCCTGATTGGGAACTAATTTCTTAGAGATTTAGTTTAATTAACTAACTACTGGCTCTATATGAAAGGCAAAAGCTACAAATTGAGCGACAAAGTATTGCTGCGTAAGACTGGGCTGTTATTGCCTTCTCCCTCGTATGATGACAGATCAGGTGAGGTATTCCGGCTGTGCGAACAGGAGTGGGTAAATTTTCTGCTGTTTTAAGAATACTCAAAAATCAGTCAACATGAATGCTTGACAGATTCAGCATCATGGGAAGCATTACTAACAAGAACAAATGGTGAAGTTTGTTTCAAATGAAAATGCTTCTTCCTGTATGTCGTCTTCCCTCGTAGGCAACATACAGAATTACATAGGAGTATATAGGGAATTCTCTAGAGTGCTCATAAATAAAGTAAACAAGAATATATTTATTCTCACACACCCATGTCACAAAGAATAGTAAATTCAAGCCATCAAAATGAAGTGCATCCCACAGTCCAGTGTGCTGTCTTTGAATATCCCCCCTTGTACGATGGCCAATGAAAAGGTCTGAATATTTCAATAATCCATTATCCCCCAAAATACAAAATGGTTTATTTTTTATCTCAATAATTTCTGTCGGTTTTTTTTAAACTTTAAGAGTCAAACTTTTCAACACATTGAACCTCTTCCCCACATAATACTGCTGCAAATGGAGGAGCTGCTCGTGTAGGAAAAGCATAAATAATGAGCCGTAATCCCCCACAGATAGCCGACTGAACTGGAAACCCGTTTTACAGCAGGTTCTGTAAAAAAAATATTGAGAACAGGAGCCGCCTATGAGCAATTACCCCAACAGCCACAACAGGGCTGATATAATCATCATTAAAACTTAGCACTGGATGCTGACTTAATCCTGTTATACAAGAATGGAGTTTGAAAATACAAGGCTCATACATAAGTACTACAATCTAAAACAAAGCAAGACATTAGCCGTGCAATAAATATTACCTTCTGAAACTTATAATGTTCATTCTCTGTAAAGGATTTTTCAGAGCAGCATAGTTTCCTCACATCTCATTGCATCATATTGTGAGGTGTTCTTGTAATTGCGTTCTCCCCATCCACTCTGCGGGGGGATATCGCTATGCAGCTAATTAATTGACTGATGATTTCCTTAACAATGGGGAACAACAGCGTTTCTGTCTCTGTCACCGTTATCATTACTCTAGAGCCAGGAGACAATAAATTAAAGTAAAGCTTGAAGAAATGATTCCTAAATTGGGCTTTGATACCTACTGTGAGATAACAATTCTGCTAAGATCTAAAGGATAATTTCTCTATTGGTTGATTTATTATTTATTCCCACTCAGAATTCTGGTGAGCTTCAATCAACTGTGTTAAAGCAGGAAAAGTCTGGAAGGTAGCATGAGGCATAAAGCTGCGAAAACAGATTACTTACAGTCCCCACCGGTGCA
Organism: Xiphias gladius; assembly: GCF_016859285.1. NCBI lineage: Eukaryota > Metazoa > Chordata > Actinopteri > Istiophoriformes > Xiphiidae > Xiphias > Xiphias gladius. The sequence continues at coordinate 19,245,063 of NC_053419.1, read as the reverse complement.
GCACCGCGGACGGAGCTTCAACCAGTGTACATTGCCACTGTCCTGTGAAAAACACGAATCTCCTATATGTCGACTTTTTATGAGTTAAGAAAAACAGCCCTGTTTTCAGCTTTTTCAGATAATTCAATGGGTTTTTAAATGATTTTAATAAATTTAAGGAATGAGAAATTTTTTTTCAAACCCATGCGGGAACACTTTATCATTTTATCTGAAAAATTCAAAATCACCAGAATTGGACATAAATGATTTTGACTGGGCAGCAGCACCGTGTAAATTCTCGGTGTAAAGGCTGAGGTGGTTTCATCTTACAGGTCTTAATCTGATTGTAGGCAGAATTTTGATAAAATTGTGTATTACTGTTATCTCATATACATATAGCAGTAGTGTGAATAATATAGAATTACAGTAATACACACATCTAAATTAAAATTAATATTTCAATTCGAAAATGTGTGTATTGTCACACTCCTGGAAGCAGATCCGCTGATGTTTAGAACCGAAAAAGAGCAGAAAAATAGAAGAGCAGTTTCTCCAAAAACAAACAGGCGCATATTCAAGCTTTCGGTTGTGCTTTCAAACCATCGTCAGGAGAATGTAGAAATTTTTGAAAACAACAGCTGATAGGCAGCAGGTGTGCCAGCTAATTGCTAAATTGCATCAATTACGCTCATGAACTGATAAACTGTTTGTAAATTAGGATATTAATAAAACACCATACCTCATGCAAAGAACTTCAGTTCCTTAGAGTAAAAGCGAGTACGAAACCTTGAAAATATCTACTCTACTCTTATCTCACATTCCTGGTACATGCCTATGCACTCATGCTCGCAGACGTATGACACATCTAACGCATTCTCAAGTCGTGCCACTCACACAAAAACGTGAACAGACACTCTTACTCTGTTATATATATGCTGTATGCTATACCATGAACGGCCTTCACTCTGTGCTCTCTGGCTACCTATGCAAGGCAAATCCAACACGGGGAAAGCCAGTGGGTATACCGTGACTGGTTTAAAGACTTCCAATGGGATGATGCCTCAGGCCCTTCTCTGCCCCTCAGCAACACAGCCCGGTGGACCTGCAAGTCATTTCTCATGTACACTAAAAAAATTCCACATCTTTACCAAGGCCACTGGATAATATGGATGAGATGTAGCCCGGGGAAGCATACTGATACCACCAGGAGAGGTTGAGCGGGATGAATATATGGTAAACTAGATGACAGACAGACCACACTGGAATATAATTTTACAGAATGGTGGAGTCGGGTTAATGGAGTGAGTCATCACGACATTGAGCAGAGTGCAGTGCCAGAAGGTCAAGCATCTAGTTAACCAGTGATGTATGGATTATATATACAGAGACGGAGGGACAAATTGAATATCAGACAGACAAACCTACAAGGGAACAATCCAATCTTTCCAGACAGGTACAGATAATCAAGCCTTGCCTCATTCCTCTTACCATTGGAGCAGCCCTTGAAACGAGCCCCTCTGACTGGTGCCCTCTGCAAGTCGGCCTTGACACGCGCCTTCAGGCCCACGTTCTCCTTCTGCATGGCATTAAGAGCATCACTCACCGAGTTCACCACCTTCACCATGTTGACCTGGCTGTCTGACAGCAGCTGCAACACACAGACAGTGGGAGAAAAGAATACATTTTTACAGTTAAAACTATTAACAATGTAAATATACCTGTTGTTGGTTGTTTATTGTCTTATTTGTAACATATTTATACTTATTTATTTGAATAATTTTAATAACACACTGTGCACTGATTATTGTGTACCAAGAGTTTTTAAAACCTTCCGGCAGATGGCGTTTTCATTGCATTTATAAAAATGACCTATTAGACATGTAAAGCTTTCTTAAAGTCCTTCAAATTTTTATCATATCAAACCCGATTTTGATACTTTTAATGGTTAGAATTTATTCTGCTACAGCCATTAAATTAAATTTTCATTGGCAAAGTTCGCTTTCCTGCAGTGGATTCAATGACGTAATTCTGAAGAGCAGAACAGCCCGTCCCAGGGATTTTGAAAAGGAAACATGTTTGTGTAAGTATAAGTATAGCTAGGGTGACATTAAGAAGGCATCAAAATTTCATCACAGATGGAACAACTAGGGAAATACATGACTTGCTCATCTTCCTCTGTTGTGTTTCTGATTGAGTAGCTGCTAAAAGTGTGTTTTCTGCCCACAGTGATCGATGAACATATCCTTTTGAATGGAGCACTGGGACTTGTGTTATTAGAAAAGTCTTAGTGTAAACACCAGTAACCACATGTGCTGCAAAATCCACCAGAACTCATATCTTATGGATTACAACTTTAAATTAAGCAGTCCAAAACATTTTTTTTTCATTTTATTTCAGTCAAAGTTACATCACGCTTTAACAGAAATGCATGAAGTGACAAGAAGATCATGAGAAGGACGCTCTACCATCCGACATTTTACAATACAGTGATAATCTCTGTATTGTATGAAAAGACCACATTCACTTAATCTTTTTCACAAGTCCCATGTTTTCTTAGCTCTGTCGTCTGGATTTGATTCCGTGTTAAAAGGTTGTGGATGCAGTGCTTTTCAGCGGCAAACTCAAATGTCAGCGCATCCTTGAACAAACCAGCAAGGACAGTTTTCAAAGTAGCGTCAACTGCACGACAATGTGACAATGTGACTTTAAAAAAAAAAAGTTGGAAAAGTATATTGAATTTCGAAACCAAACGCTGCCTGTGAAAATTATACTAAAGTACTGTGTGTATATTATACCTATTTTGTAGTTAATGCTCCACAACATACGCTATATAACCACTGGTACAGTATAGTCCTTTAGGGACCTTAAGAAACACACGGGTGCAAAAAGACACCACATGGTACCCCATTTCCAAATGCATCCCGGCAAATGCTGTTAAACACAAAGAGCCCCGTGGGAAGGCTGGTGATGAATGTATGTGCTAAGACCAGCAGAGAGCAGGGTACCGCTCTCCGATCTGCTGCGGCCACAGAGAGGTCGTTTTCGCATATTGCCCCAGTTGGCTTACGCCTATGCACAGCCAGGTGTTAGGCCCCATATACGTACACACACTATTCTTCGGAAGGTATTAGAAATATTGCTCTTCCCCGTGTTCATACATATGTACAAACTCTGTCTCAGTTCCCTTCCTTTTGCCCCCCCTCCGCGCACTCTCATACTTATGCGCACTCACAAACACAGACAAAGACCTGCATTGTTCAAAGTCATATATAAGAGGTTCAGAGTCTTCCATCAAATTTATGTCTGTGCAGCTATATTCAGGTGTTAAACTGCATTAGACAAGAAGCCCAGTGGCCTCTCTCAGGCACAGAAAGCCGCACTGCAATCATAATACATGGACACTGGAGCTTTAACCCACACAGACACAGACCCAGACAACTGGACACATTTACAGTATGTCCATGCCCACATGCAATTACAAAGAAAACCGCACACAAACATACACAGCAGAAATGGTCCGTTGTGCACAGCAGCTAAGCAGGATACAGCAGGAAAGCGGGGTTTTTCGGTTTCGTGTGGATGGGTATGGCAAACTTTTCTACAGACTTTAAAGGGCTTTAATATTATTAAATAGATGAATTTGCCTCTAAGTGGTGTCTATTTTCTTGTCTGCAAATTTAACTTTATTTCTAGTGTTGTCATTTATTTGGTAAGTATACACTGTGTGTTTGTGTGTGTGTGTGTGTGTGTGTGTGTGTGAGAGAGTGTGTGTGTGTGTGTGTGTGTGTTCAAAGGGAGAGACAAAAGCAGAGGGCTGTCTTCAGTCTTAATGCTAAGCCTTGACTGACACATCAATTAAGAACATGATGTAATTAGTTCTCATTAGGCACCCTCTGCATTGGCTTACAAATCAGTTACACCACAGGAATTAACACAAAGGGAGGAGAGAGGAGTTGCAAAGCTGGAACTGGCAAGTAAAAAAAAAAAAAAGTAATTCAGTCACCATCTGCCTATTACAACTCCCTCATCTCACAGACAGAGGCTGTCCAGTCACCTAGACCCTGGAGGAGCAAATGGAAGAAGTGAGAGGAGCCGTCAAGTCACCCTCGCCTGACTGGTGTAGCCGTTGCAAGTTGAAAATAATTGAAACCCTCAAGCACATCTGTACTATTGCATGATGTCACTTATAAATCCAAGTAACCAATAGGTTTGAAATGTAATGGGAAAAGCTTAAATCTACTTCACCTTTGCTGGACCTCTGCCAATCACTGCTTTGAGAGGACTGGTAAACATATGCTATTATTACGCTTTGTGAATGTTTATGCAAAATAATATAGTGTGTAATTTCTAATTTTTCACTCAGAATCTGTATATTGTAAAATTACTTCTCCAGTTTGACTAGGAGGCACCCCACTAGAGCTGAAAGTCAAATAATCGATTAGCTAATCTAAAGAAAATTAATTCACAACTGTTTTATAATTGATTTATTGTTTCAGTCATCTTTTGAGCAGCATAAATGTTAGGTCAAACTCTGCTTCACCTACTGTATCCCCTTTGATTAAACAGTCTCAGAGATCCTAGACATATGAGAGACCTCTGAAGCAAAGAAACAATGAATAAAAGATTACCCTGATGACAGACAGAACCTTCACACATAAAGGGAATGTTTTCATAGCAAATCTGATTCATATTATACAGAGAGTCTCTGATCTTTGCTCAGGCTTCTGATTTTGCCCATGTGTGGCTGAGTGTAGGGGTGGGAGGGGAAGAGTCCAGCTATGAAATTAAACCATTATTAATTAAATAAAGTGGTAGAATAAACCTTTAAAGTTGTCTCAATTGAGAAATAGGCCCTCACACATGCATCAATATGTACTTTGAGTATTCAAGACATCTTGTTTTGTCTCCATAATATCATATTAAACAAGAAGAACATTAATTTCCTCTCATTTATATAAAATCACTTATAAATCATAAAAAGCCTTGAAATGATAGTGTTCATGTTAGAGGCAAATGGCAAAAATCGTAATTATGCTGTTTAGCAATAGACGATAACATGTTTTGGCTTTTTTATGGTACTTTTGTTCTATAGAATTGCTGAATTGACTATATTTACATTTGCTTTGGTCTGTATTGTACTAATAACACTAAGTTAAATCTTTGAAGCAACCCATTTGCTCAACTGAAATAGGTTTCCATATTTTCTGTGACTTCTATTGTTATCCACTCTAAGTGAGGTTTTGAAGTTACTTGTATCAAATCCCTGGCTAAAACGTTCTTTCTTAAGTCGTCATAGGACATTTTGTTGACCGGAATGAGTATCTTGAGTTAATATGGTTTTCTATTCTACCGTAGCAGAGGTTTGACCCCAGATCCTTAGCAGAGGTTGTGAGTGTGGCTTGTCCAAAACATTAATATTCCACAGGCACATATTGTAATACAGTTTAAACTGTGACCCGTGGTTCAAAGAAATCAGTAAGTCATGCTCTGTCTCAAAGCCTTTACCTTCTTGCAGTCTTTTTGCAGTCAGACATTGCACACAACTGAATATCCAGTCAGCTGAATATGTGAACTACATTTTATGTCAGTTGGACGTCTGCTTTGGAGGATCTAGCCCCTCCAATGTTTTAATGCTGACATGCAGGAGTGGAGGTCACAAAACCTCTATGTCACCCCAGCGAGTGGGCATCATACAGGGTTGCTTACATTGCCTATGCACAGTGCTGCCACTGCTGATTGGAACCAAAAAAAAAGCCAAAAAAAACAACAACAAAAAAAAACTTTTAATGTAATTCATACCACTGACAAAAGTTGAGCTGATGCTCCCTTTTGTATATATAGAGACACAGTTCTGTTACTGTCAACAAGCAGCTAAGCAAGCAGCACACACTTCACATTTCATACTTTGACATACAACTACTGCATGTCACTGAGGCAAGGCAAATATCAGTTCATTATTGATTTGTAAGGTGGTGACAGGTCTCGATGTCTGTTTTTTTTTTGCTTGATTAGTTGCAGGTGAAGGCTGCGGAGAGGTGATTTGGTGGAATGGCCCTGTGTGTGTGTATCTGTGTGTGTAGGGTAATTCCTTTATTGGAATTTTATTCAGAGAGTTTATTTTATTTAACTCAATTTCTCTTTAAATCTAAATACTTTTCTGACAATATTCAAACTGGCTCACGACAGCACTAATGAAGGTACTACATAACGTTTGTCTGAATGCTGTTTCAGGAAAAATATCAGGGTCTCAGGCTATGTTGCTGCCATTGAAGTTCATGAATCTGAGGAGATCAAGACACGCAGAGTCCCTCAGGGTTCAATTCTTGGGCCTCTAATGTTCAGGGGTATTTGAAGGAGGAGGAAAGACACTGATACGCTGGGACATATTAATAATATAATAATAATAAACACTTAAAACGAGACACAATTCAGACTACAGGAATGTACAGAATGACAACAAGGTGGACTCAGGCGAGAACAAAATTGAGGAAGGTTTATCAAGTCTGCTGTACTTTGGGTTTCCACTAAAGGATGGGAACGGAATACAGACTAACACTGCCAGTTTTATAAAAGACTTTTGATTTGGAGCTATCACATGCCTCACCTTGGCTGTCACTCTGAAACCTGACCATCAGCTAATTGTATTGTTGTATTCCACTATTTAACTTGCCTTTCCCATCAGCGCGATTCATTTGAAAGCAAATGGGTGTGCTTTGGTGTACCTTTCTGTTTGAGGCTACAAGCTGTAAAAAAAGGAATATGTTGGTTTCTGAGAAATCCGAAAAGATTGGTCCGAAACCCACTGCAATCAGATTCTCCTGCTCAGCACCTCAGTGGCATGTGGAAGGGTTTCTGTGTATTTGGGAGGCTGAAACTGTTCTTCGAGGGGCTGTGGTGCACACAGAGCCATTACTAACACTGGAACAGTCAGCTCTGTGTCATCGTATAAATCAGAAGTCCTGGCCACAGGTGGCCTATAGATCACACAGTCACACCATGGTGTCAGGCAGAAACAGCGGATGTGCACGCCACATGCCTTGCCTCCAAAGGGAAAAATCAATCACCTGGAGTTTCTGGGCTGCCAGCACCACCTCCACTCAGCTTCAGTGCCCACTGCACTACGCCACCTACACCAATTTAACAGCATAAAGGGACTGGGCCTCTTTCTGATTCCATTATGCTACCAATCAGCACCCATGGTTTCTTATCCCACGGAGGCAGAGCAGACCGATCCAGTGAGTTTTTGAGTGATTTCTAAACAATGATGAACCCTGAGCTAAGAGGTGCAGCTTAAAGAAAGGATTGGCAGGAGAAGAATGCATTCAGTTGTTTGAGCTGTATGGCTGGCAGCTACTAAATCTATTTACTGCAGAATAGAGAGACTGAGGCTGATGGGCCAAAATTAAGAGCGTGTAGTGTAAAGATTTTCCACACACATTTAGGAAATGCATCATCAATAAATCAATGTGGACAGTGTGAAACTAAAGGGGGTCTAATTATGTTTTCATCAAATGTGAAGCCTGTCTTACACATCTAGGGAAAGATTATGTTATCTTACTGAATTCATTTTCAAACACTAGGCTGAGTGAGTTACACTCAGTGAAACATGAACCCTATTTGCACTGTGATCTAGAAGTTACTGAGCGTACATAGTGTAAAGAGAAATTAACATGGTCGAGCTGGCATTGGATTGTTGAATGATGGTGTTTTGATTGTGCAGTCAGGAAAAGGAAGTGGCTAAATAACACCAGCCAAGAGAAAACCCCCGATTCCAATGAGCTGTCACACATCTTAAGGTGGTTCCACAATCAATACGTAGTTATAGGTGTTTCACAGTCCAGTCCTTGAGCATCTCTGTACAGTACTTAAAGTCATGACTTCAGTAGTCACTCTTGCAGACTGAATTCGGTTCATCTGTTTTCCATGCTCAACCAATCACCAACCACTTAGATTCAGCCATAAAAAGAGAAATGAACAAGCACAAAAGGAAGCTGTTACAAAAAATGTCTATTTCCACACAAAAATAATCATACTAGTAATTGCATATTATGTTACACTACTGTGTAAGTAACAAGGAGAAGGCTAAAAAAACATGGCTGTAAATTCCATGCATGTAATTTACTAGAATCCTGGAAATGCTACTTTTTATTTTATTTTGTTCATGATTACCATTTAAGACCCTGGATTTTTTTCTCCATTTTTGCTTTTGGCATTGTGTTTTTACTATGATTTGAATCCTTTATTGTCTCTTGCATATTAGCTGCAATTTCTTTGGACGTCTTGGCTGTTTGGACATGAAACCAGAGTTAACTAGTGTACAAAAAGGATTTATTTCAACTATACTGGTGAATAAAATCCATAAACTCTTGGATAGTTTATCATGACAATAATAATAATAATATTTCATGTTAATAGATAATTTGTATGTATCAGTCTTTGCGACTGTTATAAACATCTTTTTGTGTTATATTGTGCCTCAGTAACCATTCGGACTGAGGTGTGTGGTGTATTCTCTGTAACCTTACAATAATGCCTCTATCTCGCTGGCATTTATCCTGTTTGTATGCGTGTGTGTGTGTGTGTGTGTGTGTCTGTGTGTCTCACCTGTATGAGGCGTCCCTGCTCAGTCTGCAGTGTGTTAAGGTCCTGCCCCAGGCTGCCTTGCCCCCTGCGTAGGGATTCATAGTCCATTTTCAGTTGCCCTGCGTGGGCTGACAGCTTGGCCACCTCCTCAGCCAGACTGACAAGCAGAGCCCGATCCTGGCCTTTCACTGACTTCAGGTCAGAGTCGTGATCGGTTAGTGAGTGGAGCAGTGAGGTCTGCACACCCTCCAGCCGCAAAAAGTTACTGTTATAGTCGGGGCAGTTGGGGTCGATGAAGATGTTGATGCGAGAGCCATCGCCTCTCTCAACGGTGACCAGGGCATTAGCTTCGTCCTGATTGGTAGAGATGTGGGGAAGGCCATCAGACATGGGTGGGGCCTGGTAGTGATTCATAAAAAGGATGGTGCCAGTTACAGTGACAGCCAGCAATACAGCCACAAAGAGCAGGATAGTGCAGAGCAGGTAGCTGCAGCTCATCCTCTGTAAGTAGGGAGGAAGAGGGGAAACGAGGAAGGGAGGTAGGAAATAAGGAAGGAGGGAAGAAAAAAAAAATTGATGTTAGAATCACAATTGCTAGAAAATAAAAAATTACAGCATAACATCTGTGTCATTCAAAAAGAAATGACTTTCATCCATCACTGGTGATATTTCTGAATTTCTATTTTGAATGCCAAATTCTCAGTGATATAACCATATTCCCATCTGTCAAAATGTAGTTTTGAATGATTTATGCAGCAACAGAATGTAGATTCAACTTAAACTTCTCCTTCAACTGCCAGCCCTCTTGAAACTCAAAATTATCTCTAAGGAAAAAAGAGACAAATTTTGTCTAAAAACCCTGCATGTCAGTAAAGTGGTGGTGGTGAAGTAGATGGAGGATGCTACCTTGAGACACTTCTGGGAAAAACAGAGTCAAGGCACCAATGATCTGTCTTTCCCTTTCTCAGAAAGAAAGGAAAACAATAAAAACCTGAAAAATACAGTAGCCAGGAGGAGAAAGTAAAACAAAAGCGATTCAGACAACCAATAAGATGAAAGTGAATGCAAGTAGATTCCTCTTAGAGGAAAAAGGCAGACCTCTACCAGTACATGGTCTCCATTAACTGGACAATAAAAGGCCTGTATGATGGCCCTTTATGATCTGGCACCATTCTTCCACTCAGGTCAAGAGAACTAGCGATGGATAAGAGAGAGCAATATGGCCCACCTAACCATGATTAACAATGCCTAGCTCCCCCTTATCCTCCTCCAAATGAATCAGCAACTGAAATCTTTCTGATTTTGTGTTTTACACTGGAGGATGTTCTCCCTGTGAGAACGTGTGGGCAGGTGTGTGTGTGTGAGCTTGTTTTTGTTATCTGTTTTTATGTGGAAGTGTGAGTGAGAGCAAGCTCATTAATATGTAAATTGCTGTACAAGCACAGTGAAGCACACTAATAGACAGCTAATGGCCTGCTTTATGTGAAAGGTTTATGGTTCCTTTAATGTGAAGAAAATCAATTGTGTTCTGCAGGAAATAGTCCTCCACCCGCAGTCTTTGGATATAGGGCATAAAAAAAGTTGTAAGTGCCCAAACAACTTGTCTATGTGGGGTGTGAAATGTGGTATCTGTGGACAACAGATGTGAATGGGATACACCATGTGGGACTCACATGGGCTCCCAATTTTTAGCCCGCAAAGTGTTGATATTCCGTTGATGTGTTATTTTTAAATTCTGAAATGTAAAAGGCCGTTTCGTAGGACCTACTGAGTACATTGATTGAACTCATGCATTATTGTTTTTCTGCAACAGCTTCATTGTGGATGCTATTTCTCTGGACACTGCTGGCATGTATGGAAGCGCTGTCCCTGAAAACTGCCCCTAGGCTCCAAATGGGGTGGAAACTGTGTGCAGATACACGTGCGCACACAAAAATACACACAAACATATACAGCACACACACACACACTAGATACACTACATGCTCTGATGGCACTTAAATTTCCAATGCATATGCAAGTGCACACGCACATAATTTGAACACAGCCCATCCTGCCAAATACTTGCAATAGACAGGCAAGCACATTAACATATTACACATGAAAAAACTGGAGCACTGCTTTGTCAGAACCACCCCACTTCTCCCTTTTTTCCTCACACAAGTACATCATCACAAAAAAGAGCTCTAGGGGAGTATTGCCGCTCTTAGCATTTTTTTTTTCTCACCTTGCTCTAACTCAACATGTAGACCCTGCACTATGAAATCCCTCCTTGCATGTCAAACAGTGTTTTTGGGTGGGGTTTTTTTCCCCCTCCCCTGTGTATGTGAGTGCAGGTGCAGCTGTGTGATTGTGGCTGTGTGACTGGGCCTGGCTGTATGTGTTTGTGCAAGGGGATATGTGTGTGTGTGTGTGTGTGGCAGGATGTCTGTGCTGTACATAATGTGTATAATGGCCTCACTGCGCAGAATGGCAGGAATGTGACATTAGAACAGTTTCACTGAGCTCCATTGCCAGCGGGCCAGGACATTAGTGGAAGCCATCATTGGTACTGAACTATATTCGTTGCTGAACAACTGATTGTTAACTTATCATGGAGAAGATATATGATGGCCCCCACTATGATGACAGCGAGACACACACAGAGCTGACAGTCAACCGCACACTCTAAAATACGCATACAAGACCGACACATTCTGTCATGAAACTTTTCACGTATGCACCGTAGCGGGCACATATTGATGTCCACAGATGTTAACCTTTTATGACACATGCAAAGTAGTTTCTGACGGTGTAAGGTACAAATTTGACCAAATCAGCCAGAACTGTAGGTAACTAAAGTCAGTTGAGGTAGCATATTGATTTTGGCACTTTGGTGGCAAGGGGGGGAAAATCGCTGACGATTATACTGTTGTTTATAAGTACATTTTGGGAACTTGGATTAGGAAATTGTACTTGTAATGGTAAAACAGGTAGGGGTAAAAAAAAAAATTGAAATATTGACAAGAAAACATCCGAAGGTACTGGCCAAGTCCAATCTTGGCCCGATCTTTTGTGCTCAAAAAAAAATAAAATTCTATTCTGAGGTGAGACTAACAAAGTCAGAGAGAATGAATTGAAGGAAGAAAAAGGTAGCATGATAATGAGAAGTGGAGTTTTTACTGCTACCTTATTTATTTTTTGATGGTCAATAGAAATAAGATGCAAAGCAACCTGCTTCATGTCCCCTCGGTATACACGCTCTCTCAACTCAGCTCAAGAGTTGCAGTATGACACAGAGAATAGGATGCAAGCAGCTTCTTAACACTGCTGGTTTTTTTTCTTTTCTTTTTTTTTTTAAATGAGTCTCTCAATCTCGCAGCAGGAGCCCACTCTGTAATTAGTGGCTGACTTTCAGCTCCTCTCCCGTCTCTACTCATGCCACAACACAGTATTTGAGAGGACAACAGGGGGATTCTGATGGAGAGATAGAAAAGGAGAACCGGAGACTGAGAGAATTCCTCTCTATGGAAATGATGTCGTCCTCCCACGCAAGAGCGTTGGCAGACAGTTCTTGGACGAAAGTCTTTGCCTGCTCATTAGTTAAGCAGGAGTCTTGCATGATCTCTCTCTCTCTCTCTCTCTCTCTCTCTCTCTCTCTCTCTCTCTCTCTCTCTCTCTCTCTCTCTCTCTCTCTCTCTCTCTCTCTCTCTCAAACACAAGCATACACACACATGTATACACAGGAATATTTTCAAGGTGATACTGCCCAACTAATGAACACTTTAAATGCTGGACTGACATATATATAAATAGCAAGCCTGATGCGCAAACTCGCAATTTCAAAAACATGGACTTTTACCAGTTCTACTTCCGTTTCATTCAAAGCTTGATTCCACTTTCACATCAGTATTCAATAAACAGCTGCTTCCCAAATTCTGCCACGTAATCAAGCTCCTTTTCTGTGTGCAGCCATGATCACGCCGCACAGGTCAAAGAATCTGCACAGCCAAATCCCATCTAAATCTTGTGTGTTTGATTCCTTCAGCTGAGGCTGTGCCATTGCCGCTGCTCGGTGGCAAAATGTAATGTGTGATATGCAATACTCGGAAAGCGGATTGTGGTGAAAACCGTCATTAGTGATACCTAATCCCCTCCACAGGTGAGCAAGTCACTATTCATAGTGTGCCCCTGAAAGAAGGGTGGTGAAATATATACACAACGGGACATCTAGAGGATTTAATGAAGGCATTTAAGATACATAACACTGCATTTTTATCAGTTTGAGTAATTTCCATCCATCCAACCAGTCATCCCTTTCCTTCCTGTTGAATGTTTGCTGAAGCCTAATCTAACCTACAATATACAATTTGACAGTTGTTCCAAGAAAATCCTTCTCTGATTTAAGAAGTAGTGGGTTACAAATGGTGAATAAGTTGATAGACAGTATTTTGTTTCAGAAAAAGATATGTTTAAAATGATAATGCAATATGTTATTTCCAGATAAACTTCTTTTTGTTTTCTTCTTCTGGTTTTAATAGAATGACACATTCATTACAATAAATCTCCTAATGTAAATAAAAGTAAAAACTTATGAAGCACAATCCCGTGTTGATGTGTGCATGCATGCATACTTGCCTGATGTCTGTGCATGTATACGTCGTGGGCCTTACCTTGGCAGGGGTCTCCCTGGCAGTTTCTGAGTCTGACCAGCGATGTTTGAGCTGGGAGGAGCTGGGTACACACTCACAGAATGTCTGCATGGGACAAACAGACAGGGCCACGAGTGTTGGTGTTTGTTCAAGTCACATGTGCAATCAAGCATGCGTGCACATGCGCGCAAACACATAAACGCATGCATGCGCAAATACACACATAGGAGACACAGAGGTTCAGTTTTTAAATGTCTGAAAAAAATCAAAGTAACGGGGGTAACACATTTTCCAAGCCAAACCCTCCGAATGTAATGTAAAATCTCTGCTAAGAAATGAATGGGGCTGGGGCCTGGCGCTGACAAACCACGATTGCCTACAAACATAACTGCACAGTGACACAGACCGATCTGAACGGGCGTCTGTACATCTCAAAGGTATCATTGAATTCAATTGTTTATGATAGGCTCAATGCGTCTTCCTGGAGACAGCTGATCCGAGTTCCCTTCAACTCCAAATAAAAAGAAAAGGAATGAAAGAGTATTTAAATGAATGTGAGTGGGTCGCGCATGTGTAGAAGAAACTATTCTCATATGCAGGTAAGTGTTGGTATTTGTATCCAATACGTGGATGTTATGTGCTTCAGTGTACGGTATGTGCCTCTTTGTGCTTGTACGTGCATTTGTTTGGGAGCACTTCTAGCAGCTGCACAGATAGAAGCAGAGTAATTATGAAAGTGGGGGCTTTCTGACTGCTCCGGGAGAGCACGTCATTCCGTGACCTTAAACACCGCTGCTCCCACCGTGGAACTGCTCAATTAGCCTGGGACAATAACGTCAACACAAAGGCACACGCGTGTGGGCAAATATGCACATGCACATGCGCCAAGAACACATAAACGCATGCATGCGCAAATACACACATAGGAGACACAGAGGTTCAGTTTTTAAATGTCTGAAAAAAATCAAAGTAACGGGGGTAACACATTTTCCAAGCCAAACCCTCCGAATGTAATGTAAAATCTCTGCTAAGAAATGAATGGGGCTGGGGCCTGGCGCTGACAAACCACGATTGCCTACAAACATAACTGCACAGTGACACAGACCGATCTGAACGGGCGTCTGTACATCTCAAAGGTATCATTGAATTCAATTGTTTATGATAGGCTCAATGCGTCTTCCTGGAGACAGCTGATCCGAGTTCCCTTCAACTCCAAATAAAAAGAAAAGGAATGAAAGAGTATTTAAATGAATGTGAGTGGGTCGCGCATGTGTAGAAGAAACTATTCTCATATGCAGGTAAGTGTTGGTATTTGTATCCAATACGTGGATGTTATGTGCTTCAGTGTACGGTATGTGCCTCTTTGTGCTTGTACGTGCATTTGTTTGGGAGCACTTCTAGCAGCTGCACAGATAGAAGCAGAGTAATTATGAAAGTGGGGGCTTTCTGACTGCTCCGGGAGAGCACGTCATTCCGTGACCTTAAACACCGCTGCTCCCACCGTGGAACTGCTCAATTAGCCTGGGACAATAACGTCAACACAAAGGCACACGCGTGTGGGCAAATATGCACATGCACATGCACACGCACACACACACACACACACACACACACACACACACACACACACACACACACACACACACACACACACACACACACACACACACACACACACACACACACACAACTGCCTACTTAAGAATGGATGCATGGACGGAACATGAGCAATTAATGTATCAGTATGTGTTCTCTTTCCAAGCGTACGGTCATAAGTCTGTGTGCATGTGAATGTTCGTGACTGAGACTTAATATGCTCTTTGCGCTTGTTATAAGACACGTATGTTTTTTTTACCACTAGGTGCAGATAAAACATCAAAACAAGCTCTCTTTGGCAGAAGCCAACCCTGATTTGACTAAAGTTCCTTAGATCTGTAGAGTTAGGTGATAGTTCTCTCTGATTTCAGCAGGCAGTGCCCCCCCTTCACGTTTTGGGTCATTTCATCCAGTGTGTGGCAATGCACATTGCGCGACGCAAGCAGCTGTGCATCAGTGGTTGTGTCTTTGCGTATGTTTTGTCCATTGTCCGGGGAGTGTGAATACGTGTGTATGTGGCTAACACAGTCATGTAACGACGGCTGACCAATAGTTCACCCTTTGCTTTAAGCATTCATTCTCTTACAATGTGTGAGACAGCAAGTGATGGAAACAAGCAGGGGGTGGGGGTTAGTAGGAGAGGTATGCTGAATTCTAATGAGCAGCCTTAGGGTCAGCGATAGAAATCTATGTCTGTTCTGCCTAAAACATTGCAGCTGTCTGCGCTTGCAGTACACAGAGGAGCTACAGAGCTACCATTACTATATAAACACAGACTCCACAGTGATGCGGCTAAACAAACTAACAAGTCCGCTAACACAGTTAAGTAAATTCTAATAAATATTTATGTGTTAAAAACCCGTTAATAAAAATATGTGCCTGCTTTGTGTGCGTACCAATACATATATGGAGCCAAAAGGTATATGCCTGCTTAGCTGCAGGAGGGCAAAAAGAAAGAGAAAAAGAGAAAAAACATGCACACTCTCACATGCACACAGAATAGAGGTTGCGTGTTGCAGCTGCAACCCACTCAGATCACTGACACACACTGCCTTCCCCCATTACACTGAGCAGCACGTATCAGAGCTTTAGTTTGTTCATCCCCCTGCCTGCTAATGCTCACATTGGGGTTCTTTGCTGCCTGTGCACACAAACATGTGCACATGCACTCACACTGACACACCAGTGTCTGTGTGGCTTCTTCTTGGCAGTGGTCCCGGTGTGGGCATGACTGCTTGGCAGTGTTTGTCTAGTCCTAATCTGACTCCGCAAGCTCCACCAGCGGAGAGGATTTACACTTAATAGAATATTTGGGCTTTTTATTGGTTGGACCTTACACGCAGAATCCTATCTGATGAGCCACGTCTTAGAAGACAGGAAGGGCTCAGACTTATCCTGGGTGTGACTGAATGTCTACGTGCGATCTTTTTGAATGAGCGTACCTACATGTTTGCATTCGTTGACATAAATCTCCAAGGCAGGAATCCCGGCACTATCTAAGAATATTTGGATTGTTTGAATGTGTTTAAAGTAGGAATATGTTTGCTCCCTTTGCTGAATACCTTGACGTGTGTGTGAGACAGGGGTTTTGGCAAGGTGTGTTTAAGCCTACTGCTCACTAAGCCGATGGAGTGGAAGAGGCTTTGCACATATTCACTTTTGGGCTTACTAATCATTTAACCGCACTTGCAGACTGTTAAATGAGGGGTCTGAGACTGACAGCATGATGAAAAACAAAAGTAAAAAAGGGGGAACAGGAAAATGAATAAAAAGCACAAGGACATCCTGTTATAGGTGTGAATGCCCTTATACTGTTAATCTGTGTTTCGTACAGGAGATGATCTTGACACTACTATGCCTTCCAAAAGCCACTAGGAAACAGGCAGTGAACAAATGAATGAATGGATGGATGAATGAATAGATCTGTGATATCCCTCTAGAGTTTATGCCGATGATTTCCAGCCTGTCATTAGAAATGAAGAAGTTGTTCAGATTTGAATGAATGATGAGCTGCGTTTATTAGCGGCAGCAAAGTTGCGATGTGGTGGATCAGGGTGGATGGTGGGTGGATAAAGTTTCACAGACCAGGGTTCGCATCTAGTACCATTTCTTTGGCAAGGTTTAGGCAACAAAAGCACTGTGGTTAAGGTTATCCGAAGACTGTGGTTTTGGTTGAATGTAAACGGATACAACCAATTGGAGCACACCAGCGGAAGGCATCCCGGGCCTTCATCATCACGGTAACAATAATAAAGATGCCGTTACGTTTGTGCAATGGTCACGGTTTGGTTAGGTTTAGGCACAAAAACTACCTGGTTAGGTTTAGGAAACAAAAAAATCATGGTTTGGGTTAAAGTAGGTACTTCCTTTTGGTTAGGGGACCTTCATTGTCATAATTACGATAATAAACACACAGTTAAGGTTGTGGTACGGTCATTGATAAAAGAAACAATGTTTATTATCAGTTTCAAACAGGAAACAAAAAGTACTGTGTTTTGTTGACTCATCCATCCGCCAACGTTACACTAGCTGCTGATGGTCAGTAATTACCTCTGAAATGCATTTTTCAAATAGCTTCCCCAACACTGATTGTTGGCTCTTTGCTATTTAGCAGAACATCTACTTTTGATTGTGAATCATTCAAGGAAGTGGTCAATATGCAGATGCACAGATATCTAGAAACTAGATCTATAAATTCATTAGATGCTGGTTAATTAACATTGTATGCTGTTCTCAATTAACTTGTCATTATCTAATATATATCAGAGAGCTATTTAGTTTGTGTAAATTAGCATTTAATTTATGTGTTTGTTTATGTGATAATCAAAAATGTGTGTTCCTTATTGTAAAAAGTTTCTTTTTAACCATTTAGCCATGATTTTGTGTACCAAGCTAAAAGCAGTACATGGTTAGTTGTTGATTTTAGGTGGTGGATGACATCATCACATTTTCTATCAATGCTGTTATTCCAGCTTTCTGTGACCTCTTACAATAGTGTTCACCTTCATCATTTCTGCCATTTACCCAATGGACACAATATTTCCCTAACCAAAAAGCGAAAAACTATAAAGGAACTTCATTTGCTGTGGATACGGTTAGAAAAATTACTGCATTCAACTGATGAACTAGACCACAATAGGACCATGCAGTTTAAAATAGTATTATAATCTTCACTACCTCCTTCAATAAGACAAAATGGAATGCAAACAACAGTGGAAACCAGAAGAATGTTGCATGGACTGCTGAATATGATGAAAGAAGTGTTTGCTTTGCCAGCATCTACTGTATATCCTGTTCTGCAGATCACAGAGATTCGGGTCTGGATATTTTAGAGGACACTGCCATTGCGGATGTGATGGGCGACATAGGAGCTTTTACTGACTTCAAAAGAACTATTCCCCGAACAGCTAATGGCTAATGATGTTGCTGGATACTTATTTTGGATTACTTGGCCACTGGGAAACATATAATGGTTATACAGTTTAGAAGGAGGAGCACTGTTGTGATTTGGTAACAATACAAAGTACATGAGATAATATGGGAAATCCAATAATGGCAGATCCATCACTGGTCTATTTTTCATGCATTCTGTCCAAATTACATCTAGACTTACTGTTCATTTGCTTTCTGAGTAAATACAGTGAACAACTAGGGAATAGCTGTCATGAGCTTTTTTATTAGGCTGTTTTTTTTTTTTTTCAATTTCTACATTCAGAGGATTTCTTGTCCTTTACTGATTGGTTGCATCTGCTCAGGGAGCTATTTCAGAAGTGTAAACAAAATATCTTTTAAGCACACCTTTTCAAGACTATCCTCTGGCCAAAATAAAAACAAACAAACACATCTAAACATTCCACACTTAGAACAGGCAGAGCTAAGAGACATCAATTGGAGACAAAATGCATGTGGTGAGTTAATAATTGCTTAACTAGAGGGTACTGTTGTTTTGAATACAGGATTCTGGATATATGTTTAACTATTTAAAAAAAACCAATAAGAGATATGCAGGAGGTGTTGTATTTATACTATGTCTTCAGCTCCATTGGCCAAGCCGACCAAGGAAGAATCTCACAGACTGTGTTTTCTCACTTTATTTATCAGATTTATATGTGAATCTGAATGTCTTCTGTGTGTGGATGTATCCTTGAGTAAGCAAACTCCATAAACGACATAAATCAGCTAAAATGTGTGCATGCAAACAGTGAGAGAAATGCTCTTCACCTTCAAAATAAGACAACGTGCAGAGAGAGGGAGGGACGAGAGGCCTGCGGGAGACCAGGGAGAGTTCAATCCTAAAAGACAAATCATCCCTTCTACCCTCCACTGCTTGTCCTTGGAGCTCACACTGCAATCGGCCACACACAGGGAGTAAGTCTGTCACCCATTGTCCCTGAGACACACACGTGCACTGGAATGCAAAAACATAACACCACAGCTGCTATTATAAAGCACACAATCACTGTGAGGTCAGAATGGCTGCTTTGTGAGCGTGAAGTGAAACGGCGAGATTGAAAGAGGGCTTTTCAATTTCATATGGCTGTTCTGGTTGATATTGTTACCTCTCTTCTCTCAGGACACAGGTGATTTGGGACTTCTCTTCCTTATGCTCCCTTATTTTATAATGTTAATTTATTAGAGCCTAACTATGACAGGGCTCCAAACATGTAGACAGTTAAATAGCTCAACCACCCTTCCATCTATATATTTCTACTAATTGTTACAATTTTTTCCCCCATTTTCTTGAATTGCCTTTTCCCCAGCAACTGTTTCTGCCATTCCCAGCCATCTGGATACAGAGGATCTCTCTATTTGAATTTCCTGTCCTGAGAACCATATTTTCTTATTCCCCTCATTTTCTTGTGGGGTTTATTGCTTGCCCTCTTATAGAGCCTGGGCTAACTCAGGAGCTGTCGCTGCTATGGGCTTCTATAAGGCCCACTGGGACACTTGATGTGATACTGCGCTATACAAATAAGTAGACCTGTCTTGACTTTAAATGAAACTTTCATGTGTAAGATGCAGACCAAGTATGGAGGATTTGAGTATGACTGTAAAAAAAACTCAAAAAACAAGTGCATCAGCGCACACACACATACAGTATAAATCCAGCCGGGATGTATTCTAATGGGGGCTTATACACCAATCAGGCACAACATTAAAACCCGCTACCGGCTTTAATGTTTGGCTTTGGTGCAAGTATACAGTATACAGTGCATTCATAAAGTATTCAGTCCCCTTCACTTTTTTCAAAGCCTTATGCTAAAATCATATAAATTCATTTCGCACTAATCAATCTACACCCAATTAACCATAATAAGAAAGTGAAAAAACAGAATTTTACGAAATTTTGCAAACTTATTTAAAAGTAAAAAGTCTTGAAATTTAGCTCAGGTGCCTCTTGTGTCTCTTGATCATCTTTGATATGTTTCTACACCTTGACTGGAGTCCATCTGTGGTAAATTCAAAGGATTGGACACGATTTGGTGAGAGAAGTGATCTGGTACTCGATGATCACTCTGGCTGAGCTCCAGAGATCCTGTGCGGTGATGGGAGAAACTTCAAGAAGGACAACAATCACTGCAGCACTCCACCAATCTGGGCTTTATGGCAGAGTGGCCAGACAGAAGCCTCTCTTCAGTGAAACACACATGAAAGCATGTTTAGAGTTTGCAAAAAAGCACCGAAAGGACTCTCAGACTGTGAGAAAGCAGATTCTCTGGTCTGATGAAGCCGAGATTGAACTGTTTTGCCTGTTTGGCCTCAATTTTAAGCGTCACAACTGGAGGAAACCAGGCACTGCTCATCACCTGCCCAACACCATACCAGTGGTGAAGCATGGTGGTGGCAGCATCATGCTGTGGGGGTGTTTTTCAGCGGCAGGGACAGAGACACTGGTCTGCGTTGAGGGAAAGCTGAACGGAGCAGACAGCCAAGACCACACCGGTGTGGCTTAGGGACAACTCCGTGAATGTCCTTGAGTGGCCCAGCCAGAGCCCTGACTAGAACCCAATCGAATATCTCCGGAGAGACCTGAAAATTGCTGGCCGCCAACGGCCCCGTCCAACCTGACAGAGCTTGAGAGGATCTGCAGAGAAGAATAGCAGAAAATCCCCAAATCCAGGTGTACAAAGCTTGTCACATCACACCCAAGAAGACACGAAGCTGAAATCACTGCCAAAGGTGCTTCAACTAAGTACTGAGTAAAGGATTTGAACACTTATGTCAATGTGATATTTCAGGTTTTCCTGTGTAATAAATTTGCAAAAATTTCTAAAATTTTGTTTTCGCTTTGTCATTATAGGGTATTGAGTATAGATTGATGGGGGGAAAAATTAATTTAAACTTAAACCTTCTGAATGCACTGTATATATATACACACACCATTCAGCTAAAACATTAAAACCAGTAACTGGTTACTGGTTGTGTTAAAAAGTGTGTCTGATTGGTGTAAATGGAGCATATCTGTCACAGTTAAAACATTCTCTTTGCACGTCCAGAGTCCTTAAGAACTGGCCACCTTGCTGATGCTGCTTCAACACATACCAAAAGATCTTTGTTAAAGGACGTAGTCCTTCATTACGTTGAAAAGCAAGGAAGTAATTAGGATGGTATTCGCTTTACTTTTGTCAGGAATAATCAAAATGCTTCTCATCACCACATTTTAACTTCACAGGCTCACATCTCCCTCAACCTCCTTTCCAGTCCCCACTTAAATTTATTTTTGAAACTGCCACTTACGGTCCTGATTGCAGTTGCAGTTAAGTGCACAATCATGCAAGCATATGATGCACACATACCAAGATGCACAAACACATACACACTTTTATGCACTGCACATACAGACACGCCGTTAAAAGACAAGATGGATCTCCGCCCCACAGCCTTGCTATTTTAATAGCAGTGTGATAAGAAGGCAGACACGTCTTCTAACAGGCAGAAATGAAGAGCTGCCTCTCCATAATGTATAAATTTGCATATGTCGCTATGTGCAAACTATACAGGCGCTCATAAATAATACATGCATGTTATGGATACTGGTGTCTACACTTCATGGTACAGCTACCTTGCAAAATGACTTATGGTTGTAGCTCCAGTAGCACATCATGGCAGCCTTCTATGCACATGTGCGTGTGTGTTTCTCTATCTGTCTGTCTCTTTTTGTCTGTCTCCCTCTTTTTGTATGTCTAAGTCTGTGACTGTATGCAGGGGATACCCTACATCTTGACAGTTTGACCTTGGCAAAGAAATCAGATTTTGACGCTGATTGAGCAAGACAAATGTGGTGTTTGCTCCTTTACTCACACTGTTTGTGGAAATGTGTATGTGCGCGAGTGCGAGTTTGACGGCATGTGCAATAGTTCATTTACAGTGTGTGAAAAACTGCATGTATTTGTATTGGTGTGCATGTGCGCACGTGTGTGGCTCTGCGTGACCAAAGGATGTGTTGGTTGAGTGCTATCGAGTGGTAAGTGCTGCGTGTTCACTCTCTCCCTAAGGGGAGGTCTTGCTGTAGTGGATATTGGTCTTCTAAGGTCATCTGTTTCTATATAAAATCAACTTTCCTATCATAGACTCAAGTTGTGCTATCACAAACAAACAAACAAAACAATGCCTTACCCTATCAATTGCAATCTCTCACCTCTCTATGCTTTCTATGCTGATCTCTATCCTTAAAAGTGACTGTGACAGTCAATGCCAACATTGGAGTGCTGCTACTGTAGCGGCACAGCTTGTGAATACAATAGCAATTTCCTGAAAAGGGCCTTCAGTTTAATGACAGCATTCTAAATTTCTGTGCAAAATAACCCTTCCGAAGCAATGGTCAATGAGTAAAGTACATACTGTAAAATGGGGATGTGTGCGAATCACGAAGGGGCCTCTTGGCGCAGAGTGTGGGGGTTTGATGACTTTTTTCAAGAAGCCGAGTCAGCAACAGGTGTGCAACAGGGACATGTTTATGAACATGTTTATGAAATTGTGTGACTTCTTGAGAATGGTACAGCTGCAGCCTAAGTGTGAGTATATTTTTTGAAGTTACTGAAAGAAGAGACAGACAGATGTAAAGGAGTAGACAAAAGCGTGCAGCAACTCTTACAAACTGCCAGGAAAGTCATGACCTAGCAAACAAATACAATAAATGTAAAAAAGAGATAGGGCATCAGGCATAAGACACTGCTACCACCACTGCAATAAATCAGTGGTTTTGAACCTGGGGGTCCTGACCCCCAAGGGGTCGCAAGATCATTTCCAAGGATTGCCAGATGGTTGCAGAAAAAATAAATAAATGACATATTAAAAACAATCCATTCCCCAGTCTAAGAATATTTTCACTGTACCAGTGAATTTGCCTTAGAATAGATTTTATTGAGCGCGTTTGTGAGACTCAAAGTGTGCATGAAAACTCTTTCATTTCAGCGCTTTTGTGCCACAGTAAGATGCTCAACCAAGCAGCTATAGCCAGTTTTGCTAGCTGTCACATGGAGCGGGGAGTGCTTCTCAGAGAAGGTATTTAAGCTCGAGGCTCAGGCCAACAGAGGGGTGTCTCAAGGTTGGTCACCTAAAAAAGTCAGACAACAGCACCAATCACTGAGAAATGTGCTTTGTGTGAACACCCACCTCATTATTCTGGGGGGTCGTGACTCGTGAAGGTTGAGAACCACTGCAATAGATAAATAAATGAAATATAGCTGCAAGCACCTATGAGCTGCTCTCCATTTCATGAGGAAAACAATGGAAAGCCACCTTAGTGGAAACTATTAATGTTAAAAAGAGTGTGAAATTAAGTACCAGGCAGATACACATAGTAGATGCATGTTTGACTTAGAATGTGTTTTACAGTTTTTTTTCTTTTCCTCATTGTTGGTTAATGCAACATTGTATTCTAATGTGTAACATTATCCAGAAATTATGCAGCGAGTTAATACTTCATACAGCAAAGTTCTTAAATTTCAACTGGCTGGAAGATATATTGTAGCACATTTTGAAAAGCTGTTACACGGACCGTTGCTGAAGGCAGAGTTAATGCAACCCAGGCTTTAGCTGGCGAAATACAACAGAAGTGTAGGAGAGAGATGTAAAATGAGGTATATTTTATTCTGAAAAGCTCGGATCTAAAGTCAACAGTCTGAATTCTTGGGACTCAGGGTCTGGAAAATGTGAGAGCAGAAGCAGTAGCTTGCTCTCTGGCTGTTTGTAAAAAGCGCCGCCACAATTGTCCTTTTTTCTTTTTTTACTGGATGCAGTATGACAATCTCAAAGAAAATGAACGTGAACATTCTGAGGAAGGCAAGGCCTAAACCAAAGCAGAGTGACTGCATGAATAGATCAGTTGAGTGTGGTTAGCAGGTGCTAAATATCAGTCACGCTCTGGAAGTAACAGACAAGCTATTCGCTATGTTTACCCAAATGGAACAATATAATTACTCAAACTCAGTTCATGTCTGACAGGTTTCTCATACCAACTTGTCACAATGTGTAGGTTCATAAGTTAGAGGGTAAAAAGAAGACTATATTCTCTATTTTTTCAGCATCAAAACACTTGGATGAGCAGCTAAGCAAAATGAGTCTTAATGTAAATTATTATAGAGATTACACAGTAATAGAATCAAGATGGTAGCAGAGCTCATTTGTGTGGATTCACAGAGTTGAGTGAAATTGCAAATGGGAAATCAATGTGCTTTCAAATTTCAGAGCACAAAACTGCATTAGTTTCATTTTGACTAATTAATCAACACATTGCCCCAAAACACATGCAAATCCTTACAGTCTGCAAATTCTACATTTGTGACAAAGCAACTGTAAGTGATAATGGCAAACATGTTTATATGGTCGGCCCATTCTGAAAATGTGGAAACTTTAAAATGAAAGAAACAAAAGGACTTAATCAATGCAGTCCTCTGTTGACAATTCCTCTGGAGTTACGAGATTAAACCACTTCATTAGTGTCTGGAGAGACAACAGACGAGATGAGAAAGGCAGAGCTTGAGGAGAGAGGAATGGAGAGAAAGAAAGAGTTACAGCCTGCTTTGCTGGTGCTCAAAAGAGACACTTCCAAGGCAGTAATTATGACGCAGAAAGAATGTAATTATTTTTCCAGAATGCCAGATGGCTCCGAGTGTCTCCTAATAGTGATGGGTGACAATCTAATAGACCACAGATATAAGTACTTCATTGGGCTTAATTGGTGTTTAAGCTTAAGTGGCCTGACTGTAAACATTCAGGCTCTTTCCTTAATGTGTCAGAAGTGCCTGCACCCAGTGATCTTGCCTGGCAGGATGTGACAAATTTGATCAGAGGAAAGCAGTCCCACTGTGCATTTCACACAATCTGACGGCTTGCAGTAATAAACCTGAGGTATCATGGGTGTTTTAAAAACTGCTTAAGTCACAGGTCATGTTTCGCACTTCCCCAGGGCTCCTCAAACTTTCATGCCAAGTCCACAATTAGATGGAGAGACTCAGTCCGAATTAAGACTGCTGAGGATGTTTTGCTGCAGACTGCTCCATGTGCTTACACAATGAAAATTAGTAAAAAGTGCAAGACGACTAACAGGCGTTTTACTTGATATTACTCTGGTGAATACCTTTCTATATTAATTAACTCATTTTGAAAGTAGTTTTTGGCATTTCTGCTTCACGGGACGGTACAACAGCATAGAGGGGTATCTCACTCCTAAAGACTTCTCACATGAGCCACAGTGACAGAATAAATGATCCACTATAATGGCTAAACCACTTTGCACGTTGTTGCAGGCTTTTCCCAGGGTACTAGTGTGAACACAGCTTTATGGGAAATGATGCATTCTCTGTATAACTCCCGTGGAGAACTGCAGTGACGAGTTAAAACGTCTGGACTAATGGAGGGTTTGGTCTTGAGAACAAAACACAAAAGTTCTCAATTTTTTTCCCGAGCCTCTGTCGGCTCACATTTCCGCACTCCTCTCACACAGTCATTTCCTTTCGTTTGCTGCTCAGCCGAAAAAGTCGATTCAAAAAGCTTAGTATTCTGATTGAAATCATAAATCCATTTTATTCATCTGCAGAATTTTCATTTTGTGAGATCCATTATTGAAAAAAAAAAAAAAAAAAAGGGCTATTGAAAGTTCAGTACGCAAAGCGTGCGAAGACATTTTGAGTAAACCACTGCAACAAACCGATGTAGCTGGTAGCATCAGATCTCTGAGAATATCTGTTGGAAGCAAAATGAAGGTTGTGTGACTGTGGCTCATGTGACAGATGTGATAAGCAAGCTGAACTTTATTCTAATAAACAGCGTAGGGAGTTACGTTCGCCAGCACCCCAATACTCTGATCAGCAGTTGACCCATGACCCAGCTCACAGCCAACTTCTAATTGTGACAAGGCACATATGGCAGATAATTATTCTGAATAATCTGTTGCCATGGTGACGGCTGACCCTGATGGCTATTGATGCACCCGCTTCATGTCCAACTCTATGGTTTGAGGCAGTTTCGCCTCTTTGCCCTCTTAAAGTGCTGGGGATTAGAGATGTACATTATCACTTTAATCTCCTCTTTAACCCCCTCAATCAGCCTCACAGCCCCCGCAGAGAGTGGGCCACAGCCACTCTGCTGAGCTGCATAAGACCACGGACAGACGTATGTTTCCCTGCTCGTGTATTTTATGAAAGCCTAATATAAAAATAAGATTTCATTCTCTCTGAAGTGCTGTCCTATCTCAGTAATCCACCATCAGCCCCCTTTGGTGTCTCTAAGTGTATTCCCCTGATATGAGCACACCAAGCTACTATTGAGCTCTTACTCACTCTCTCTCCCCCTCCGACAGTCATCTTTTCCAAAAACAGTCAAACAAGCTTTTCGCTCATAAAATAAGAAACTAAATTTACTGGTGAGGCATCCACTAGATATCCTCCCTGAGCTGTTTGAGCATGAAATATGAAATTGCTCTGAATCATAATTGAGTGGCAACAGCAAGATAATTTGTTTTGAGTTTACAAAAATGTTGAGATTGAAAGGGAATCAAATCAGTAACAGTAACAGTCAAAAAGCCATTCCAAAATGCATTAGGTACAATTTACCACTTTAATATAGTAATAATTTGGTTTAGAAAACAGCAGACCTTTATAAAAAGATGCCACGTTTTAGCAGTGATACTAATGAATCTGGGGCACATCTGAAAAATGCAAAGAGTTGAGTCAAGTCAAAGTTTTAAGTAGATTATGACACAAAGGTGACTCACACATTTTATGAAACATAATATTAGCAGAAGTCTCAACACTCAAGATGGAACAGTTACAATGCAAAAATACTGTTTTGTAGTTGTCTACACATTTGCCAGGTTAGTTTTCTGATAGTGTCTGGTGAGAAACTAAGCCCCCACCATCCCTGTGATCCCTGACCCATCCTGCTACTGGCTGACAGCAGCTGTAATGCCCTGCATACTGGAAAACCCACAGCACACGGCAAACACATCACAGCCTTCTAAAATATAAAATACATCATCATCATTTTCTCTGCCTGGCCGGCTGATGACAGTGCGTTGACCCCGAGGTGAACACCAGCCTATCGAAACAAAGGTCAGCAGACCAAGATCCCTAATCTCTGATTGCCCGTCCCCTTCACCTGTCATCGTCCGTTCATCCTTCTCTCCTTACGTCTACTCCCCTTGACCACCCCTGCCCCACAGTTTCTCTCTTCATCTTCAACACATTTGCAATAAATCAATGTGAGCTGAGGGGCTGTAGAAGTAGTGTGAGTCTGATTGATTTCTTATGTTAGCACATTACAGAGGCCTGTGAGGAGCCTTCCAGATTCCATTCCCCAAAGTGAGGGAGGCTGAGAGAGAGAGAGAGAGAGAGCATAAGTTTAATGTGCAGGAAGGATTAAAGTAAGACACTGTATGAACCTAAGCAAGCTACAGAACAATTTGTCAGTGATTATGTGACAGTTATTGTTCCCACCTAGTCACACATGCAGTCTTGTTAAGAAAAAAAAAAAAAAAACTAAGACAGCCTCAGTTTTATTTTTTACTTTTCTCTACATGTTTTTCCAAGTCCTACTTCTCTTCAAAATCTCTGGACTTCAGACTTGGGTTTTTTTTTTTGTTTTTTTTCTCTCAAATACATTCTCTCATGCTCTCTGTAGTCCATCCCCATCTTTTTTTCATCTATTACTCATTGCGTCTGTGAGGAAGATTTGACAAAAGGTGGCAGACAAATGGCTGAGACATTGTGCAGTGCTGACAGGCTCTATAAGGGCTTTTATAATACCAGACTATCTTAGACTGGAACTACAATCACCTTATTATCTGACAACTTAGCCAGAAAATGTCCATTTAAGATTTACAGTGCAAAGCGAAGATGAAAGTGAGGTAAAGCCTATCATGTAAAAAGGAAAAGAAACCCTTTGTAAGTTATATTTTAAGATACTGCCCAGGCTTAGAGACCTAAATGTCAGAAAGAATGTTTGGGATTGAGATACAGTATTTGTAAAAGAGAGCACGAGCTGATAACCTGTCTTCAATGATTGGCCAATTTTTCTAAAAGGTCATGGAGATTTGAGCTTCTATTTTTGACCGTTTGTAATTCATTGTATTGCACAGATCCAAATACAGCACGAGCGACTGAACACTGCAGCGTTTGCGCAGTATGCGGGCCGAGTCATTGGTTAAAACAGAACACCTGCAATCCCATACAACAGCAGAAAAACTAAGGCCAGACATTAACATTAAAAGCCTGACGACTATTCAGACTGTTTACTGTATGGGCACGGTATTAGAATCAATAATATTGTCATGGTGTCTACCACCTGCATCAACTTTGACTGGAGTCAGCCAAAATGTCAGTCAGTAAAACTGTGCTTGCATTCAACTGAAAAAAAAACAAAAAAACAACTGTAAGCTGCCCGTTGAAAATGTTAAATCTCCCTCTTGTGTGTTCAGTGCTAATTAGCAAATGTTGGCATGGTAACACACTTTACTTAGTCAGTGAAGATAACAAACATTACACCCACCAAACGTTAGCCTTAGCATTGTCAGTGTAGACAGTGTTAGGAAGATACGAAAAAAACTTCATAATAAATTCATTTAGAGATAAGGATTTAAAATATATCTATGAAGTTAAACTGTTGAATGTATATTTTCCCCCACTTAGATCATCCTCCAATACTTTTTGCACAAATGACATTTTCAACACTCTCTCCCACACTTTAAATGTGTATGTTTTACTCTGGTTGCTTTTCTTGTTATGTACTACATTAACTGAAGAGCATGTGTGTGCATGTGTGTCTGGTTTATGAGTCCGCTGGCAAAGAAGTGTCTTTATGTGCGAGTGTTTGTTTCTCTGAGGGATATGTCCTGTTCTCCATGCTGCCAAGTTCCACAACATCAGCAGAAACTACTGGTCCGCAGTACTCTGCATTTCCATATCCAATCTCATTCAGACTTAGGTATTGCCAAGAGGTGCAGAATTTCACCACAGGAAACGCGACCAACCAAATACAGTAAATATGAGCCCGTCTACTGCAGCCACGGCAGGGGCTCAGAAAAGATGCACGTTGAAACACACAGAAAAAATAGTTTGCTTTTTCTGCTAATGAAAAACACAAGCCAGATGGTATACAGAGCCACTTCCAATAGTTTTGATGTGTCTGATTTTTTTTTTTTTTTTTTTTAAATGGGTCAAAAGTAGTAAAATGTTTTTTCCCTGAAGATATAATAAATTCCAGCTATGTGAGCTAGGGAGGGGATTTTTTTCAACTCCTATATTTTTTTTGATTGACTTAATGTATGAATCATTTAAAAGGGAGGGTTTTGGAATAACAACAAGCCATGGGAAGGAGCCCTACAATTCTTCATTTATTCAAATGTGCCACTTTCCCCTGGTACAATTGAATAATGGCACACCCTCTGCCAGATTGAATTTTTAATGATGAATAAATAACGGATGTTGGTGTATAAGTCTGTTAATATATTAGCCTTGAATTTGTCATAACTGTTTAATAGAATAGCTGCAATAAATACATCTCTGCATGTCTTTGCGCCTCCGTCTCTGTCTAGTTTTGAATATTTTTTATGCATCATTTCATTTTTTGTCTCTCTCCTAAAACAATCCTCACACCTCATGTTTTTCTCATCCTCCTATCAGTCACCTAAGCTCTTTCATGGAGTTTTCTTCTCATTCTACTGATCACAAAAACGTTTATTTCTGTGTCAGGCGAGTGAACAGTCTGTATTTTTAGTAGGAACTTTGGTTGTTTTTTTTGCATGAATTATACTGAAGATATGCTTCTTAGCTTCATCAGTTTTTATTTTCGGCTATATTTAAAATGCCGAGAATTAGACTTGGTTTTTGGTGCGGGGTAACAATTCACCTTTCACGTTTGTCTTGTTAAAGGCGAAGTACCTGTCCCCCAGCCTGAAAACACATCTTTGAAAAAGGACCCAGTTGTTGGGTTTTCTGACGCATTTCACTGAATGTGGCATCAGGTAACGAGGCAATAATTAAATATTGGTATCCAATTCACAGATCAAGAATACTTCTCAATTGGGACAACAAGTCTTCCTCAGCCTTCGTCCTTCTAGAAAATTAATGTTGCTATTAACCTTCAGACACCTGATATTGCCTTCCCCATAATGACGCTGTTGTGTTTCCTCTGTTAGCTTAAGCGAGTCATTAGCAGGTAAATATATGAGGTCAGTTTTCAGATGAAAAGACTCCGTTTGGCTCGGAGGAGAACCGATATTGTGATTTTGGAGACACTACCAAGTATGAGAGCGTTGGAGAGAAATGCAGCTCAATCACAGGCACTTTAACACATAGATGTAAAGGCCCTCTCTGCGCTAGCAGTGGAGCAGATGCCACACACTAGCATCGCTACTTGAACGATCAGCTGTGGCTCGCTTCCAGGCATTCTCTGTATTCCAGCGGTTTTCAGTGTGATTCAGTGGTTTATGTCGAGTTAAAACTGCCCCCCCCTCCCGTCCTTTAATATTCTTCTGCTCCAGATCCAGTGGCCAGTGTAGACTGATTGCTTGACTAATTTATGATAATTGGAGAAGTTTATTCACTGGATTTTCAGAGTCACATTAATTCCCTTATTATTTACTGTTCAGCATGCATTCATAGTCAGACACGTAACCCATCACAAAAGGGAACCGCGCTCTCGTGTGTATGCGGTTTTGCTGCGCTTCCACGCTTGCCTGCATGAGTATTTGTGAACATTGATTAATGATGAGGCCAGGGAACAGAAAAGAGTACATTATGTTGTGGGAAGTATGTCCCCTTAAAAGCAGGCCCCTAATCTCACATCTCTATTTGATCAAGACTCTAGTGTCCCATGACCAGAGCTCTTTAACTCTGACTGAAAGTGCCAGGAGGAAATTCAACACTTCTCACTGGAGATATGGAGATAACGTCCAATCAGTCAGTGGAATTGGTCTGGCTAGATGTCCATCAAGATGACTGAACTCTGTAACACATGTCTCTCTCACCCCTTACTCCACCACTCTACCTCATTTCCATCCCACTCTTTTCCCCGGCTCCGTACACCTCTCATCTGCCTCTCACAGGTGAATTCCAATGCATTTTTAATGATGATTTAGCAGAGAAGTGAATGATAAATTGCAGAATGGCGATATTACAGTCTTCCAGAATAAAATGGTGGGGGGAATTTACACATTTATCTTTCCTTTGAGTGTTTTTTCACCCTCACGTCTCTTTCTTCCTGAACAGACGCGGCACGCACGCACGCGCACAAGCATGTAAACATGCACGAGGGGCTGAATCATGCAGGTGGAAATATAATGCCTCAGCCTGCCTAGTCTCCCTCTCTCCCTCACACTCTCTCACACTTTTAGCTCTTCTACTGTGAAACCCTGCCCATCAGGTCAGCTTGCTGACACATCTGTCAATACATGCTCTGGGAGGTAGAGGATAACCTTGTCTTGCGATGCCTTCCTAATGTTCCCTGCTCAGCTTTCCTTTCTTCACATTCGTTCAAGACGGAAGGACACAGAAGGAAACCGACAGTGTGACGATCCACATTATGCTCAGCCACACATTTATGCAGACGTGTAAGTAAATGTGTGCATACATACTATACATTGTCACCCACAAAGACGCACTAAACCTGAAGCATGTGTAGCGCACAAAATCAACACAATTACCAAGAATCACAAATCAATTAGTTACAATTACTTTCTATTGCAGCTGTTGTTTTGGATGCGAGTGAGCCCTTGGTGATGCTTTGGGGCTTCCGCGATGAGGCTTGTAACTGATCCAAGAGTCGACTATGGAAAAAGACTGCCTCTCCAACGGCAGCAATGTGTGGTACATCTGATAACAATCCTTTGTTGGAGGTATGTGGGATTTTGAGCAGCTGGAATATATCTGCGTCATCTTGCGAACGTGCCCCCAGCTAGCCTGCTGTCTGCTCAACACTGATCTGGGACCTACTGTGATTCATACTTTCCAACCCTCCGTCCTTTTGACTCCACTCTGGGTTACTCTTTTGTTTCTCTACACTGGCTCTTATTTTTATTCTTTTGCTGTTTTAACTCCTGTTTTCATTGTTGCTCTTCTCCTCCGTGCCTCTGCCTCGTTTTTCGCTCAAGGCCTCCTGGCCACCTTGCAGCACCAGAAATCTGATATTGAAATATCCTGTCCCTTCATGTCAGTAAGAGATACGGAACGGGGGAAAATGAGAAAAAGACACAGAAGAGAGTGAGGGTCAGATAACAAAGGCGGATAGAGGATGAGCAAGGCCAAAAGCACACTGGACAGCTGCCGTCATTTGTAACCGTCATACTGGTAAAGCCCCAGCGTCACCGGGCTACTTTACAGGCACGTTACACAAAATGTCTCCATCTCTCCGAAGCAGAAAACCTAAACAAAATAACATGCTGCTCCATTAAGGCGATAAATCACTTTCTATGTAAAAGCACTCTTCACTTACATAACGACTTGACAGTAATGGCTCGTTAAGGCTTTGATCCACCAACACACACTCCTCTCACGCATTCATACCGTCATTCTAACAATAGGCTTACCACCTAGGTTTCCATCACACAATTCAACAATACTGAAGCAATGGGTTTCAACTATGCAAGGCTCGAACAGTATATATAGATGTGTCGAATGTAAAAAGATGATGTCGATGAGGAAGATCAAAGGAAGAGTAGCCTTTAGAGAAGCATTTGTGAGTGAGACAAACATGCCCCTCAAGATGAGAAACACAGTGAAGCATTAAGGCTTTGAAATTCATTAGAGTGCGTGACAATATAAAGGCGGCTGTTATGAAGAGCAGTACCAAAGTGAGTAAAATCAATGACACTGAGGGATTGTTTTTTTTTCTTGGTAAACTGACTGACTAACTCTTCCTCTACTCCCATCCCCACACTCTTGTTTAAAAAGGAACATGGGACCGGTAGAGGCACGTGATCACACAAGCAGGGCCTGCACAAACACACAAAAAATATACCAGACTCGCTTTTTATATACTTTACGGCTGCCAAACACACGCTGTAGCCGACACAGAGACTGACATGGCTTAATTTGGTCAATCTCGCCTCTGAGATGGTTGACTTCTCTCAACCGCGATCTATGTACAGCTGGATGGACAAATAAAAACAGACAATATGTACACCGACAAACACAAAAAGCCTGCACTCTTGTCAAACAGTCACATTACAAGTGTTAAAAACAGCTCACACTATGAGTCCTCTTGTGACAGTTTACATCTGTGCAGACAAAGATGCCCACACATAAACTAACGGAGAAAAATACAGCACATAAAGAAAAATAGTTCAAATGGTCCAATTTTCATATGCTGAACTTGTCTTAGTACAGAGTTTGTACATATCAATGTATCTGCCAGCTGCATGTCCAGGTATGTGATCTTGCAAATGGCTGAGGCACTTCTGGGGATCGACAACTTTTGCATTGGTTGTTTCCTTGATGCCACCCAGAGCGGAGCAGGAGAGACAGAATCTGAAGCAGTTAAGAGTTTCTCTGCTGCCACAGCAGGACCTCCCTTCCGCAGGGAAATCACAGGCCCAGTGAACCAGGGAACTCTCTCCGCCCTGCTCTGCTTCAGTCCACACTGCCTGCTATACCTCCAGCCAGCTCAGCAGGTTTATTAGTTCAACAAGGGTATCCACAAAAGCAGACAGCCCACATCTCACACATACAGTACACAGTCACAGTCTTCGCTTCTCAACACATCATTATACTGTGGTTAAAAAGCCATTTCACCTGTTAGCGGTATCTCGCAGTAAGTACGATGCTTTACATACCTGCAAAGTCTAAAAGTCTAAAGAACACAGACCTAATATGTGTCAATTTAGAGTTACAACCCCCCCCCCCAAAAAAAACAGCATTATTAGTTGGGCTGAACAATTAATCAAAATGGCGATTTAAAAAGGTTTCAATTTTCAAGTCGCAAGATCTGCAATATTAATTATAACTTACACAACAATGTCTTAACAAGACGCAGCAAGATAAAGTTTAAGATGGCGGCTGTTGAATTCATCGGCCGTAATAACAACTGCAAATTTACTCAGTTAGAGATAATTAACATTAATTGTAGGCAGTACATATGGGCATAGACAAAACAACGAAAAAGAAATGAGGGCTGTTGTCTGGGTCAATGTGATCAGTCTCTGCATGCCAGCGTCTGGTGTCTGTAAACTTACAGTACATACGGCCAAATGTGGTTTTAAAGAAACAGCAGAATGGCCTGTGTATTTTACTGTTCATAAAAAAATAAAATAAAGAAAAACCCACTACAAAAACCTATAAATCTGAGCCCCCAGGATTTAGAGCTGTGAAGCAGTGCTTGAACATTTGGCGTGTCTTCAGTCTGATATAAAAAAAAATTATCAGTTGCAAATTACCAGCAGTTGGTCATTGCTATCATTAGTGGCCTACAATACAGCTGATACCAATAAATATAAAGCTGCTTTGAATGCCATAATAACTATTGATCAATGTCGAGTATACCACTAATGAAATATATTATTTAATAAGGGCTATATTTGCCCGCTTTTCTATAAAACCAGAATTACTGCTTTGTGGTTTTATACATCCGCCAACAAGTCAAGTTTTAGTTTACGTCCATGTCTGTCCAATATACTGTATGTAGCGAAGACTTTGACGGAATTTAATAAAAAAGGTATTAAGTGTATTTCATCATAACTAACGCATGAATTCTTAAGTTATGGCCTTTTGTGAGGTCGCGGTGACTTTGACCTTTGACTACCAAACACTAATCAGCTCCTCTAATGGTAAACTAATCAGCGAACTTCTGTGCCAAATTCGAAGAAATTCCCTCAAGGCGTTCCTGAGATATCCTGTTCACGAGAATGGGACGGACGGATGGGCGGAAGGATGGATGGACAAACTGAAAACATGATGCCTCCAGCGGAGGCATAAGAACTGAGCAGTTTCCTTTTGTGATTGCTTTAAAAGGAAAAAGAACAAACAAACATGGGTGGTCCTCACCAACAAACAACTGCATTATCTAGGACATTTGTAACTGTGCTTGGTACAATCCTGTATATTGCATAGAAAAGCTGCAATTAGATGTTTTCCGCAAATTGTTCAGCTGTTATTATAAGATGTGTAAAAAGATGTGTATATGAAGGATGATCAAGCCCTCTAGGTCCTGCTGGGAGTGAGGTTCTGTATATGAAGGTGAGTTAGTGCAGATTTATCAATCCCGGGTGAGGTGTTTGTGCGTGTGTGTGCGCCCCATGGCTATCATACAAGCCTGATATAATTTCTGTCTTGGGTCGCTGTCGACTTTGTTGTTGACAGATGTGGACCTACAGTGAGCGTGCTGTCAAGGCAAACCTCTCTTTTTTACCATTCTGTGTCTGATGTTTTGGAGATACATAAAACTCCTAACTATAGTTAGGTGATTTGCTAACATATTGATTTGATTGTGTGGCTTTAAAGTGTTTGTGTTTGTCCATGGTTCTGCAGCTGTATGCTATGGTATTCTACTTATACACAAGCAGTCCTCTCAGTGCTTTGGAAAGTTTGGATTCTCAGAGTGTTATTGATTACCTCCCACCCGAGTGGGCAACCCTACTGGGCCTCACCGACTTCTCAGCTGTACTATGTATGTGTGTGTGTGTGTGTGTGTGTGTGTGTGTGTGTGTGTATACATATCACACTTAAAACATTAGACTGAGACATAAAACAAATTGCTCAAACTCAGTTCATTGCTGATTTAAAAATGATACCACAGGAAAAGATATACTAAACACCACTATAAGAAATTTAGCTGGCAACCCCCCCCCCAACATTTTATGTGGAATCACATTTTTCCATGAGAAAAAGAAGCATTTCTATAAGAAATTTAACTTTTTTTAATAGCCTTGGGTTTAATTTCCTTACATTGCTGAAGTAATAATGGTTTAGAGAAACCCTGACTTCTCTCAATGTTCTTTTTCATTGCAAATTCTTCATATGAAAGGTACACTGTTGTATCCACTCATAACACTGTAACCCGTGGTAGCCATTTTGTTTCTTTCAAGTGTCTCATTGTTATACACACAAATTGAGCACATCGCTTGCCATTACGATTTAGCCTCAGTCGCCATTGCCTATAATCCAGTGAATTAGATTTTAAGGCTGATTTTAAATTGCACTCGAATCTCCATTTTACTCTAACGGACCTGCATCTGTTATAAAAGGGCACAGATGACAGCACACCTACAGCAGCAATTCAAGTATGTAGAGTTACCAGACAAATAATAGGGCATGTTTTATAATACTGAAACAAACAGATACCACGAGAGATCTCTATTACCTGATCCCTCCCCACTGTGTCTGAAATGACTGTGTCAATAGCACAAGGCTGGAGATAAAGGTCTGGCATTATGGCTAAAGATTACAGGCAGAGACAGGCTGACACACACACAGACAGAAAGAGTATTTGTGTGGGTCTGTGTGTAACAGCAAAAATAACAAGTGCAGCAGAAGAAGACGGATAGATGTAGGGAGGAGAGGAACAGATAGCAGCATTAACCATCCCCATTTTCCCACAGCCTCTCATCTCATCCAGCCTCCCCTGATGCTGTCTGATCCAGAGTGAGTGTTGGGGTTATGGGACATATTTTGCCTTTCATCCTCCAGGCTTACCACTCAGCATATTAGAGCTTCATTTAGTCGTTCAGATTTTTTCCTCAAGAACACAGGATTAAAAAAAACAAACATCGAAATGTATCTAATCAGATATCTTTTTCTCTGAATAGATGTTTTTGTTTTTTTCTACCAAGTCTAGTGATCAGAGACAGAGATTTTTAGTACAAGAGGACATACAATCATCAAATTAAAACGCAGGGCGGATGTATTTGCTATTCACATGACCTTAAAGTGGTATTAAAAGAGGCAAAGAAGCTTGTGGGCACTAGGCAAAATGTTGGCCGTATCCTCTCGGTGATCAGCTCCATCTCAGAAGTCTGAAGGTTACATGAAAATTAGCCAACCCTAAGGTAGGAAAAATTAACTGCAGCTCTCTATTGATCAATACTAATGTAGTGATATCTCAGAGAGGACTAACGCACCAGATCAAATGATTCAGACTCAGCCACGAAATCCACAGAAGCACAAGACAGGAAGCCGCATATCTTCTGACACTTGTCAAGCTTTGGAATTTACAAGAAATGTGCCACACGCTTGTTTACTTCTAACCAATGCCAGCTGAACGACACAATCCACATGCTTGCATTCAGTTCGGAGTCAAAGATCAGCAGAGAGCCCATAGATAGATAGATATATATATATATATTTTTTTTTTTTCTTCAAATAGTTTGTTGTAAAGCATTAGGGACGTGAAAGGGTCAGCTGTCTGGGAACCGATCACCTTAAAAATCCCAACCTATTGGGCGATTGAGATCCCCTGCTGCCCCCCCTTTTCATAACTGCACATTTATTCGGACGATAAAGCAAACAGTTATTCAAAAAGTACCAAAGAAGTGACCGTGTGACATTTCTTATATCCTTCACTTCTCTTCGATTCTACACTGGCTCTGGGGAAACATTCACGTCAGCACCTGCACATTATTTGCCGGTGATGTCGCATAATAACCTAATTCATCCCCTCGCTCATTATGGGAAGGTAAATCACGCCGTGTGCCTCCCGAAATCCGACTCCCCGTTCCAGGGGAGCCATTTCCCTCATGGGCTGTCAATAACCCTCCGCTGACCTTGTGCAAACACACCGACTATTCCCCAAAGTGAGCTCGCCCGGCTGCAGCACCACGCACGTCCGCTCCCGTCTCAACTCGTCCGTGCGGGAGAGACAGCCTAAAGAGACCCGGAGTCTTAATGGCTATTGGAGGATTGTCCGTGCGCCCCGCGTCAACACTCTGAAACGACGCGAATTGTGATTTCCATTTTAATCACCATCAAATCAAAGGCCGGTCCAAGTTTACATGTGAGTTGAAACGTGAGGGTGTTCGCGGGAAGATGCAGCCAAGCCTCACGAACATCCATCGGCCTATTCGCACTCAGACTAATCACCTGCCGTGATTTCAGCTTCGCTCTCCCCATTTCATCTATTTGCGTGTGTTCTGACTAACGCATTCGGGCGCCGCGTGACGCTAAGAGAGGAATCCAAGGGGGACCGCATGATCCGCGGGTGGGTTTTATACATTATGACAGGAGCAGAAGTGCCAGAGTCCGGGGAGTCGCGAAAAGCTCGTCTGCGGATACCGTGTCTACGGCGCTGAGATTGGCCCGGGAGCCCGACCACCAAACTCCGCTTGGTAACACTGCACCAGCGGATGCACCACTCCTCGTACACCCGTAGCACAGCTGCACGCTGAGCGAACATACCTGGTTTTTATGCCGAGTCCCATCTTCGAGTTCAGAAGAGCTGTTCATGGTTCCCCATCGGTCATTTACCATCCTACGGAGAATCTGCGCATCCGATCCGCCTGTTCCTTCCAGGCGAGAGAGAGAACAAACCCGCGCTTCTAAAGTCCTTATCAGTGATTTAGCCTACTCCATGGAAAAAACGGGGTGTTCAACGCATATTAGAAAGGGAGGCACAACTACTTCTGCGGCTCAGCAACCGCACGCAGCGCAAATTACGCACCGAAACGGAACTTAGATTCCTCCCGAGAGTCTCCGGATTATCTGGCCGTCATTCAAAATTAAAAGAATAAAAAGGAGTGTTTACAGGCTCCGGGGTTGTGTAACTTGACTCACAAACGCATCGCAATTACACTGGACTAGACAAAAATGAACCCCCAAAATGATCCCGAGAGCACCGGGCACAGTCCTTTTACTCCACAAAAAGAAATCGACAAAATCTTCTTTGGCTCAGATTGCACAATGCAACCCGACCCCTTTTTGTCCAACCACTCCCGTTTCCAGGGTAGTCAGAGACGCCGAGCAGGTAGAGACAGGATGGGATAGGGTCGC
Source organism: Xiphias gladius (assembly GCF_016859285.1). Classification (NCBI taxonomy): domain Eukaryota; kingdom Metazoa; phylum Chordata; class Actinopteri; order Istiophoriformes; family Xiphiidae; genus Xiphias; species Xiphias gladius. The sequence goes on along the minus strand of NC_053419.1, from coordinate 19,205,861 downwards.
AGGGGCTGCCGCGTCCGTTTTCTCGTTTCTTCAGCGAGGAGAGAGTCCGACACCGAGTCCAGGGGGTGGATAGCGCCTCCCTTATTCGCGCCAGGCTAATCTGGCTGGTATTTCACAGACATGTCCTCGACTCAACGGGTACGGGGCGATTAGCGTGCTCCGCTGGTGTGCCGCACCGGGCGCTCCGTGCCCCCCGACTGTCAATCAACGAGTCCTCCCTTTACGCGCGGGGCGCTCCGTCCCCGTTCCCCGGCTGCCCTCGAATGCCGTGCCACTGCCGACCCGCCCGCTCCTTCACTCTCACCGCACCGTGGATCCTCCTATTCCACTGCGACCCAAGCAGCAGCAGATTCTGGCAACTGTGCGTCCAATGTGAAGACTACAGACAGTGTAATGAGTTAGCGTGACATAAAACCGAGATCGGGTGGCTGCTAAAATCCTCCTGCGGAACAAAAACGGTTGCTTTTCAAATCTACTAAAGGCTGCGGCACATTATATAAATTGTCACGCCACAGTGTGTACGCAATTACACCCGGATACCTGACTGGGTTTAGTAATTCTCTCAGTGTTAATTACCGGGTGTGACATCACCCAGCACTTCTAATATCAGCGACAGCCTTTAGAAGTAGTGCTGCTTGTTTGGGGAGTTTAAAGCCGAGGAACCTCACTTAAGTAGAAAAAAAAAAAGATGAAACAGAATATTAAACTGAAGCAACTGCCTCATTTACTTCACAGAAATCAGATTTAAAACCACCAGAGTCCTTCCCCTTGATTTCCAGTAGTTTACCTGAGGTGAGCTCTGAGATCATTGTCTAAGTTGGTAGGTAAAAGCCAAAGCTTAATGTAAACCGACAATGCAGGATATACAGTAAACATTCACCGAGCACATAGCTGCATCTAAGAAAGGCTAGGCACAGTAGCATATGTGCTTAGCCCCCCCACCTGCAAACCTACACACACACACACACACACACACACACACACACACACACACACACACACACACACACACACCCACACCCCCAAACACACACCCACACACACACACTCCAACCTTCCCTCCCTTGTACACAGAGTAATTACTGTCAATAATGTGGCCCACAAGAGTGGTCATGTTTTTGCTCAGTTAAGGTGGTTTGATAGACAGATGAGCAGAGGTCTAATTATTGGTGCAGGGAACAAAGCATGAGTGCAATTGATCGTTCCTGTGATGAACCTGCACTCACTCCCAATGGGGAGGAGTAAGATTGGGGGGGGGGGGGTAATGCAAAATAGGGTCACTGTTACTCAAAGTATGTTGTCAGCAGCTCTGAAACCCACCAGTGGTCTGAGGGTATGTTTTTAAAGTGGAATCGTATATCAGGAATGACAGCCCATCTAGGGACAAAAATAGCTAATTTAATGTTATGACATTTAGCTTAAAACTTGAATATTGTGTATTCAAATAAACGTTTATTATGGACCTGGTTAGTGTGTGTGTGTGTGGGTCACGTATGTGTGTGTGTGTGTGTGTGTGTGTGTGTGTGTGTTTTGTTTTGTTTTTTTTGGGGCGGTTGCATGGAAATAAATGAAATAATGACCACATAATGACCACTAAAATGACTTTAACTGCTCTAACATTGTCAGAAAAACCTGTTCTCTTGTAGGACCCCATCGCTAATAATAAGAATATGCCTAACCAAGTAGGTTTTCAGGGCAGATGTGCGTTAATACTATTCTGGGGTGAGTTTCCCAGTAGCAAATGAGCTTAAAACCCACAATACTTACAGAGTTTCACGAAAATTCTTGAAGTTTTCACATACAGTTTCCAGACGACATCACAGCAACAATTTTTTGAGAATAATTATTAAAAGATCAGGGGAATGAATTCTTTCAGTCTAAGACATCATGGGTCGATTAAAGGAATCAATTCCCTGAACCGAGAGCTAAAAAAGTCAATTGAAGAATAACAATAGGGGTCAGAAAGAAAAGAAAAGCCTCTGGTGTATGATTTAATAGGGCTTATATAGGGTTTATACCTATAATAAAACCTCTTTTTTTATTCCTGTGTTTCCCTTTCACTTGCTCAGTTTCTTGTCACATACGTGTATGTATGCAAGTTTATAGACCTACTTATAATGTGTAGCCTATTATGTCTGTGTGTGCTCCTGTGCACCAATACAGTGTGTGTGTGTGTGTGTGTGTGTGTGTGTGTGTGTAAATATGTAATATATGTAATATGTAAAAACAGTCATACTGATTTGTGCTTACTGGAACAAAAGGCAGCAGTTAACACCAAATGTCTCTTTACAGTACGCCCTGAGGTCGTGGTTCTTACTTGATGAAGAAAAAGGGAAAATGTGTAAACATTGCACATTTGCTGACAAACTGCAGGGGTTTTCAATTTGGCCTATATCCTTCTGGCCTTTTGACAAAATATTGTAATAATATAATGAATGAGCCATGACTTTAATATCAAGGGAGGAGGTGTAGGAGGACTGCCAAATATACAGTGGAGCAAACCATTGTAGGTAGAGCCTTGGTCACACCAGCTGGTTGTCATGTCTTTGTCTGATAATGGTTGTGCTTGCAGTTGTGTGTTTTCGTGTGTGTGCTCAGTTCTGGCCCCATCTTTGAATGTCACTGAAACCTGATCAGCCAGGGACATTCAGAATAAGAGGGGAGGTCTCCCAGGAAGAGCTGTTTATCTCGAGAATTAGCCCAGCAATACAGCCCTTTATTGGCTTTGCTGTTTTATGTGTCCTGATGTACAAACAAGTGGCGCTTGGCACTTGGTTCAGTGTTGTTGTCTGAGATTCTTTTTCCCCTTGGCTGTGTTTTGGTTTTTTTGGGGTTTTTTTTGTGTGAATTTTCACGCATGGAGTGGCAGCAGGACAAATGCACAGAACTGTGAAGAACCAACAGACTGAACTGCCCTTCCCAAAATACCAAGCCTATAATTTGCAAAACAAAAGAGTAACAAGAAAGAAAGAAAGACAGAAAAAAAAGGAAGAGAAAAGAAAAAAATGTGGGTGAAATAAGGAACGATGGTAAAGAATGTTAGCTACATTATGGGTGAACGTAGAACAGTACTGAATGGCACTGAATTGGACATGGGATAAAACACTGTCAGTTATACTAAACAAGTATAGGAGAAATAACAGCTGTTCAACTTAGTAAGAAGCTTATATGCACACATAGATACACGCTGCACAAGTAAATTCGCTCTACATTGGCAGATAGACACAACCACAAACAGAAATGCACAACCAAACACACACACCAAATAACGGTATACGTAATCAAAGTGTCAGTCCCTATACTATCATCAAAAGAATTTAGTGAAAAATCGATAGGGGACACAAACAGAGCCTGTGCAGGCTGAGAGAGAAGTCTCTGGTGTTATTAATGTATGATGATGGTCTTTCTCGAGATTCTCCAGCGGAGAGGCAAAGCGCCCACATCTCTGAAGTGCAAAGTCAAAGGCAGTGTTGCATCTCTCCCTGGCTGCTCTGTTAATTCCCTAACTTAGCCCGAGGTTAGCCATAGGTGCGGGACATGAGTGAGGTTACTGATACATCAGATTCTTTGCAGAGCTCTCCGCTCTGCGCTCTCCCTTTTTTCAGTTAGAATATCAACCCTGTGGGGGCAAAGCTATTTCATCAAACACTCCACACATACAAACACACTTGCAAACACACGTTCTTGAGCTGAGTGCACCGACTAGTGAGTACACTGGTTGCACATAAAGGTGACATTTACAAATGGGGGTAATTAGTCTTAAATCTGGAAGATGGATTTACACAAGTGGCGGCGGTGCTGATGCTGATCACAAAAGTGATTGAAAATACGGTGGGTGTTTCAAAACTTTATGACCAGCATAACGTCTTCATTACTGTCTCCAAGCTACTAAGTACAACCATTATCCTTATCTGTGATAGTTTACAGTATTTATAGAATCGATAATATTCTGACCTCTGATGTGGTCATATCCTTCCCAACTTCCATCCTCTTCAGTGAGTCAGGCGTCCCTTCGTAGCCCTCGCAACTTTGATGTCTGTTTCCAATCCGGTGGCTGATGTTGTATGACTCATGCAGTCAATGTTTTGCAATCGCTATCTTGTTAGAGCTCCGTTTGCCTATTTGTTCACCGTCAGGTTGTCTCAGTAAGCCGCCGAGCTGTAATTGCTGAATGGTTTATAATTATCCACAGGCCTCCCATGGGCAAGGCTCCCGGGCACGTCTGCAAGAATGTACTGCTCCACCCACCGATGAACCCTTTCTTTTGGAGCTAGGAAAGCAGACGGAAAGATGGGAACACACACACATCATAAAAGAAAAGGGCAAGTATAAGTGAGAAGCTTATTAAAACATGCAAGCAGTAGAAGTCCCTCTGTCTGTGCACTGTTTACTTGCAACCTCCTCTTCCACTGCAATCAACACCCACTTCACCTCTCACCCTCTTTCACTCCTGTCCTTCTGCTTCCTCAGCCTCTCTTTTTATTCAGCGCATTGTACTTCATGGCATCAAACAAGCTTACCTACCAATAGGATCACAAGTTTGTGATCCTATTGCCCTCTCAAGGAACGTAAGGTCTTTAAATGCTGTATTTCATGTAGGGCTGTACTCCCACAGTAGTTTAAGTCCAATCTGTACCTCTTTGGGGGATTGGGAATTACGTAGACAGGAGGTAATCCAAAAATACTTGTTCTTGAATGTCTTATAATGCCATGAAGACTCTTTACCCCCTACTGGGACATCCCTGTACCTGTGGTGCAGCCCAACCCTTAATGTGACCTATCTGATTTCATTTGAATCTCTTAAAAGCTCCGTACCACATATGTTTGGTTGTTTTCCTCTTTGGAGATAAACTATCATAGACTTTCTTAATATGGAAAGTGTTGTGAACCAGTTTCATGCTTCCCTCTTAACTTCGGCTTGTTTTTGCTGCTCTTTATTATATCTGAAGATATAGGCTTCAGATATGGCACATTATACACGTGCCATTACAGCTTGAAGTTTATTTACACCATGCAAAGGTGTGGAGATGCCTCAGCAAACACTGAAAACAGGGCATATCAATATTTCAAACCTGTAGTTAGCTCTTGGGAAATGCGGATGTTTTCATCTGAGGTCTACAGAGAGTATAACCTGGACAAAGTGAAAGATATACTAAATACCATGGGTTTTCTCAGGGATGAAGGGTCATTATATTCTAAAAGAAAATGTTTCCCTTTTAACAAATATGTCAACCATCTGGTACAACGGGGTCACCTTTTGTATTTTGATATGTGTATTTCTTCAGTTATTTTCTTTTGTACATACCTACTATGCAATTATATGACTTCACTCCTATTATTTTTATGTTGTGTTGTTTAATTTTTGGTTGTAGTTATGACCATTGTCTTTTATGTGCCTTTGCTTGTGGCACATATCTTAAAAGGTACAATGCAAACGTTGTCACCACCACTTTGGTGATGTTTGCACCTAGCATGCACCCGCAGCAGCCAGTGACAGTCATCAATCAAATTCTTTGCGCCTGTGGATCAATCTATACACTGTCTTCTGTGTGGGAAACTGTTTTCAAAATGGTATTCTGTGACCTGCTTTCTTCTGCTTTCTCAAAATCAGCCTTCAAATCATGGAGGAGGAATGTAACGTGTACATAATTTGCATTTACAGCATGCAATCTGAATTTGAAAGTTTGTGATCATTTCTCAGAATTTTATGGGACTGCACTGTGTGACCCCAGAGCTCTGGAAAAGGATCAGGTGGAGTGTGTGAGAGAGATAGCCTCTCCTGTGGTGCTATGCACTAATGTCTGTGAAAATACCAAAGACAGGAGATGAAATTCTTCTACTTCACTCAGCCCGTGTCAGTGCACTCCCAGGTGAAACCAAAGAGATGGAACCAAAGAGAAGAATGAAAATGATACATAATAATCATAATATCACAGTCTTACTCCTTGAAATATGGCAGCTATTTGAGTTGATGGCAGATAGGCCAGGACAGATGTCAACCCAACGAATCCATTCCTGGCAAGAGAAAAAGGTAACAAGGTACCGCAATGGAAGAGGAATGCGTAGGTTGAGTGGCCATGGATGTAAGTGGCTCCAACTCTTTCATCTTTGTCTCTAGAAAAAAAAAAAAAAAGAAAAGAAAAAAAATCAATCCGTGTACAAAAACTGTAAATTACTGAGTTGGGGAGCAGGCAAAAGGTGAACGGATCTGCTCCAAAATGCACTAGCTCTCCTCAGAATATTTGGTCTTCCATCTTGAATCTTCGTCTTACGTCTTAATACACAATGCCAACAAAGAACCAACTGTTTGAATAATTGATACTTAGATAAACAGGCTGAATATCAGTTTGTAGTTAAACCCTTCCAGTCAGTCAGTCAGTGATTACATTCTAAATTTGGATCTTCTGTTTCTCTTACGAATTGTGTTCAGATGGGACTAATTTCCATGAGCTCAATACCTTATATTTGGTGAGTGGGGGGGCATAATTCTGCCTAGATCTTTTTTTAATAAACAATATGATCATATTAAATGTATCTCCAAAATGTTCACTGAATGTCTTTGCTCCCCTTCTCTTACTAAACATATAGGGATGAACCTGAATGAATTGCAAAATTTTCATTTTTACTGTGTGTAAATATACACACACATACATACACATACACATATCAATACATACATAGCAAAGTTTTCCTGTGACACTGATCTTGAACAAACAGTGGAAACTTATCCTGTGGATGATGGCAAAGTGTATCTCTCTTCATCAGATGAGGGTTCATCGTCTAGCTCACAAGACACTGTTCTTATCCCTGTGCTATGCGGCTCTGCTCCATGGCCAGTGCCATTTCAAGTCCTGTGACATTGAACTTGAACAAACAAGTCATATCATGCCTATGGAACACACTTCCAAGATACAAGTGTTAAATTGGTATTAATGCAAGACCTTGCCAAGCCATATTCTCTTACACGGCCAAACCTCCAAGTATGTAAATATCCTCAGTGGCTGAAACCCTTGTTGAGAGGTTTCCATGCCTTAAAGAGCCCAGGTCCTTTGCATGGATGTATGGCTGGCAGCAATGCCACAAGTACAAGATGCACAAGTACCATGCCAAGCTGACATCGTGAAATTATGCCTATCCGGAATTAGAAGTTAACACATTAAATAGGAAGCTACTACTGTTGGAGAAAATGAGGACACGCTGGAGAAGGAGAGGCCTGAGTTAATTGATGCAATGAAGAATAACAACGCAAAGATAATCGGAGAAGAAATTACCAAAACCTTTTCATTTCGAAGAGTGAAGGTGGTGACCCTCAGCCCAGCTGTCAGTGTCTTCAAAGAGAGGTTGCTTGGATTATTCAGTGAGGCTAAAGTAAGAATGTTTGTATTTTGGTCTTACTTCCTGTTTCTTCATGTTCTATCTATGTTACGGGGGTCTATGTACCTATGTACTGGGCGTTCATTTTCTTCGAGATGTGTAGAATGCTGTTCTATGTTTAGGCACAGGCTGGCTCGTTCAACAATCCCAAAGGAGTTGGCAAAAATATGCACGTTCCTCAAACAAATCGATAAATGATTGGATTGGATTTTGCATGGATGACCTTTCACAATAATCACTTCCTCTGAAGGAGAATAAAGAATTGATATTTATGTTTGTGTTGATGATAAACTGGTGTCCTGCATTTTAAGAATCTGGTCAGGAACATGCCCACTGAACCAGATGTAACTTCTATTCTGATTGTGAATAAGCGGTGTTTGTGCATGTGTCTCTACTCTAAATTAGACCTAGCATAAGCAGTCTCTAAATTGCAAATAGAAACACTGAGTTGAAAATATGCATAGCAGGATGCTTCTGTACTTATGTAATTTTATTACTTTCATTTGAGCAATCTTAAATACATATTTTGTGATCCAGTTTCCCCAGAAACTTGGAACCACATTAGAAGATGTTAATGGCATGACCATAAGACAGTGTTGGTGTTTGGAAAAAAAACAAACAAACAAAAAAAGAAACATAAAAATACAAAACTCCAATCCACATTTGAAGTAGTCAAGAATCTGTTGTTTCAATTGAATATGCAGAGTGAAGAGGGTCCTCTTCTCCCTCCTTTATTTATTTTTTGGACATTTGGTTGATTAAAAAATTATTGACGTGAACAATGTCTCCTGTGTCTGACAATATTTTTTCAAGTAAAGCTAACCTTCCCTGAATTAGTAATGTTTAACTTGTTATTATTAATAATTAATCAATATAATAATTAGGTAGATGAACACTTGCCTACTAACAATCAAGAATTACTTACTTTTTATAAGTAATTACTTGTGTAATAATTGAGAATTGATAGACTTTACCAAATTTCTTTTAGCTTGTCATAGCTGATATCTACCCGAACGAATTGAGTGCAAATTGATACCTAACATTATTAAGTGGATTCTATAGGTTTGTATCAATGTAAAAAAATATATATATATATTTTGAATGACCTATTTAAAAAAAAAAAAAATTCTCCACATCCAATTTTGTTTCCTAAGGAGCAGACATGCAAAAGCACAATGAGGATGCAGGAATTCAACACTGGCTACGTGCCAGCTCTTCACACTCCTCCAATTAATGCCTTGGTTTGGGTGAATTTCTTTTCTTGCCCCTGTGATACCCTGCAATTGAGGATTCTTGATGCAGTGACTAAACCAAAAATCACAACATACTACTTTGTTCGTATTAAAAAGAGCATCACTCTTTTTGAGGCGGATATCATTTTATGCTGTGTAGATGTGATGGCATTAATTTAGTACACCCTTTAAATTATAGCCTTTTTGTCTGCACTTTACCATTACCAATACCATTATTAGAAAGTAAGATCAAAAGGTGGGGATCAATTGGGTTGGTAAATTGACATCATACCAACTACCTCCCGCTAGACTACACCACATATTTTTGAAGTCCTACAATGTCAAAAGTCGCTCTAAAGGCTGGGTCAAGCCAGAAATTAAAACATAAAACATAAAAATTAATTTCAAAAATCAAGTCATTGCTGTGGTTAGTGGATTTGCTCATTTGGGGAAATGTAAATCCATGAAAATTTTTTGTGTGGAAGACTATCAAGCCATTTTGACAGTACGGACCTTTGAGGGAACAGAAAGCCAGAGTCCAAAATGGACGAAGATTATTATGTAGCTTATCAGCAGTGTTGCACCATCCACTTTTATTTAACTTCCTCTTTCGGAGTATAAACTGCTCCTCAAAAGAGGCATGGCTTGCAGACAGTTATGAGAAAGGAGCCGATTGGTACTAGCACTTCTTTTGAATAAACTATGTGAACCTATTGTACCGTTAGCTAACAAGCTCTCTAACTGAAAGTTAACCGACAATTAACAAGCAGTAGGCAAGGTCGTTAGCTTGGAGAGCATTTTTTCCTTTTTGTTAATAGGACAGAACAGAGAAAAGAGAAAGAAGCCTGGGGAACTATTAGGACTGACTAGTGCAAGCATGTCCCAGTTAGGTCGCCAGCTACGTTAGTTCATCAACTAGCCCTGCAAGTAGTCCCTACGTCACCAATAATTTATAACCGAATATTTCAGAAAGATGCATGAGAGAACTTTCTGTTGATGCAAGCCTTGAGGATGAAGTTTTAAAAGGGTCATACATCTCCTTTTCCACTACCTTATTCGTCTGTCTCATAATGAACTATATATCGCTCACACTTCATCACTCAACCAAGTTGTCCACCAGGTCCCTGTACTCAATCCCTGCTCAGCTCTGACATTACTTCAGAGTCTTCTGAGACATTCTGCAGAAGACACAACGACTCCTGGTTGCATTTGAATTCTGCAGTTTACAGTGCGAACATGACAGGAGACAGCACTGTTCCCTGTGGGGCTGCTACTTGCCAGCTGTTCAGGAACACAGCACCACAGCTGCAGAAACGAAGATCTTTGAGGTAGTCAGGTATTAGTATTTGTTGCTGGACTTGTTGGGTTGAAACTCCTGTAATGCAAACTGAATAACAATAAACTTGAGGAGGAAATAATTAAAATTTCCATGGTGCAAGATATGTGTTTATCATGAGCATCTTCAATAAATGATACATTCAAAGGCCCTACAAAGGCAGAGTGCAGTAACTACAGAAGCAGTAAAGTTGAAAATAAGTTTTAAGCAAACTTTAAAACTGATAAAATGATAGGATTACAACCTTTGTATGTCTTTTTAGGCTGATTATTTTACCTAAAAAAAAAAAAAAATCATTGCTGTAGAATCTAGATAACAGCCTACCTAAAAAATGCAGATACTGCACTCTGCCTATGGATAATCTTCTGCAGTATCTATCAATACTGTGTCCTCTCAGGTTTCTGATCCTTTTTAGCTAGTTTGTTTAAGAAAATTAATTTCAGTTTTATCACAGTCCAGAGCTTAGAAGTCAAGCATTTCTTTTTTTGACCGAGTTTCTAGTATATTTCAGTATACTAGTAATATTAATAATTTATAATATAATACATGAATTTATGTGATTTAAAAAGGTAACTTAACCACACCCAATCATATAAAACTTCACTAGTCTGAAAATGAGATGGCAGCTACTGAGATCTGCTAAGCTGGCTAAGGAGTTTAGTTATTTTTTTCTTGTCCATCATGAATTGATTTAGTGGTTGTCTTATTTTTATGGATTGACAAATGGAAGAGCAAAAAAGTTCAGTCAGTTAATAAAAAGGGATATTTTTTATTGACACATGCAGTAATGGTACAGTACAGTAAGTGCAGTGATGAGTCCTACAGCATACAGATTGCCAAAGCAGAGTGCAGTAACTGCAGTCTGGGCAGTGAAATCAAGCCAGAATACAACAACACAGACAAACTGCAGATACCCCATACTGCGGCTCTTAGGTCAGTTTTGTAGTTACTGCAAACTAAATATACTGTTTGGACGGAAATTAGAACCTTTCTATGGCATATTGATTTTTATATAGTAAAACCGATGTCAGAGAGTCAGATACCAGTTATACAGTAACTCAGTTTTGACCAAATATGTAGTTAGTGCTTTGTGCCTTTGTAGGGAAGCATAGTGTTCAACGAGTGCTGATGAAAACCTATGAATAGCTCTCAACTAGAGTAGAACTGCCATTGACAGGACTAAAATAAGATGAATGAAACATGGATGTGTTTGCTGTAAATTTAATTACACTAACTACATGTAATGTATGTTGATTTATTATGTATTTATGCATTATACACAATCTTGTTTAAGTGCTGAGTGAGAAAAAAATGTAGTCAACTGATAAGACCACGCAAATTACTGGACAACATGGGAGAGAAGAATTTACTCTATTCTAAGTATAGAGGTGATTATAATGCTCAGGGAAGATAAAAGATGCATTTCAAGTATCAAGAGTGGAGGGGGGGGGTTCTTTCATAGACTGTCACTTGCAGCACTCACTATCATAGGTGAAGTTGCAAACAGCTCTGTCCCCTTGTTAAACGCTTTCTCAGCGGGACCGAATGAGCAAACATTGTCTTCTCTTATCTACTTTTAGAGAGCAAATGAAAACACAACGGTATCTCTCCAGTCAAAGACATAACGTATTCAAAAAAAGACCACAGTATCCATCGCAATCGCTTTTGCTTGATCCTTCAGCCGTTCCCTTCTGTGTACCAAAAGAAGTGCACGGTCATTGTACATTGGTAGACAGCAATATAAAGATTTGTATTTTTCAACCAATAACATCCATTATGACATCCAGATCTGAATATTCATGAAGAGTAATATTGGTGTACTGTAAATGTTTTCAAATAATATTTAAGATTCTATCCACATATTTAGTGCACAAAAGCAAAAATATTTACTTAACCAATTTATCAGCATGAAAAATAGTGCTGTTGTAAACAATTATCCAACAAAACCTTTGTTAGGCAAATTATGTGGCTGATCAAAAATACATATTTATAAGACTAAGTCAAAACTTAGTATGTGGCTGGATCGCCCTTTATCTGTTTAAATCTCTTCTACTCTCTGTGCTCATATAAACAGTATTGTAATAAAGAAAAATTCCCAATAAAGCTGTTCTCATGTTTTTTCATTTCCTGTTGTCAAACAAGTAAACTAGCATGAAAAAGCGACTGTAATGCGGCCCATCAAGTCGACAGGTTAACCAGCACCGGTCACTCCCAAGCCGTTTCCAACCAAAATCCCGATTTTACAACCGCGACGTCGTCTGGCAAAAAAAACCAAAATCACCACACACGTAAGTTACAGACACCACGTTTGTGGCTACATTTACCTGTAAAATGGTCACTAGGAGAGAAAGTCAGACGCTCATTCGCGTCTGTGCAGCTGTCCCGCGGTCGGCTGGGACCGGGGAGAGGTGAGCCTGTGGAGGCAAAACCCGTCTTCGTCTAAACGCGACAACGCGGGCAACCCCCGTCTGTGGAAAGTGGCTAAGATTCGTCCAACCAAGTCGCTAAAGGGCCGAGAAAAGTCGGTATATCTAGTGACAAAGGCAACAAGTCGGCAAGGCTGCAAACGGGCCCCTCCCGATGACGTGCGAGAAACTGTCTGCGCCAATCCATTTTTAAAGCGCAACCGCCAACGAGGAAACTCTTAGCAGTTGGCCGGCCGACCAATGGTGTACCTGGAGCACTCAGTCACATGGCATTCAGATGACCAATAGGGGTAGCCTTCGTTGACATTCACGCTTATGCGGTTCAGCGCGAAAGAAAAAAAAAAGGGTTCAAAAAAGTGCAAGAGAAACAGGAGTCGTCAGCTATTTTAACAAACTTATCTTGGGTTAGTCTTGATATTCGTCATTAAGTTTGGTGATGGTGACTACAGGTGGACGGTTTCCCCTCTTCAGCCACCTGCAGATTATAGATTTGGACCTGCGATAACCGATTGTTTTTTTGGCCACAGCAGAAACAAGCTTTGAACACAACACATTCAAAAACGATGCAATGAGCGTTAACCAAACTAACAAAGTAACCAGGACTGAAAAATCGGATGATTCTCTATGGTTTTGTTACTAAAACGGACACTTTTCACATTACACAGTGATTTTTTTCCATTATAAATATAAAAATATCTCTTTTAGCCATTTTAATATTTAAGACAGGAGGTGATACAGAATGTAGATAATTCAAACTTTCAAACTTCATGATATATTACCATTATTCCACCATTATATAATACCATAGCACCCTTCTCATTTATGACACTTTGTATGGATAACACTTCCTTGCATTGAATCAGTGTTATAGACAGAAAACTTATACCCCTGAGTATGATAATTTACTTGAAGTAAACAACAGAATGTCAAACTGTATCCTGCTCCTCTCTCACTTTGTATGCACTGCATTCCATGAAGGGAAAGAGGGGTAAAGGAGTGCAGGAGCTGATGGTCTACTGCTGACAAGGCTGTTGCACAGCCAAATTGCTATAATGGACTGTCAATCTGACAAACTGGGAGGTGAAATTAAAGAATGTAAAAAACGACTCCCAGGAAACAAATCTTCCAGGGCAGCCAAGTAGCTGAACCCACTGAGAGGAGTTTGACTACGGAGTAATGAAACAACAATTATCCAAGTCCTATACTCTCCTGCTTAAAGTTAAATCAACTAAATAGACTGCTGAACACACAACTTGAAAACCTGTTCAGTCCTTTCTACATTGGTTACATGCTCTTACAAGAGGGCAACTGCCTATAACGAGAATCTTCTAGAGTAACGGGTCTGTGGACCTCCACCAAAACAGAGTCTAAGTATGTCTGACTAATTACTTATCAGAAGCCACAATAAACCAATAGTCATTTTCTATCAGAAAGCCTAGTATAGTGCAGTTTGTAGGCCAAATGAGAAATCAGGCCGAAGTCATATTAATTTGTCATTTGATTGTTACCAAGTTCTTGTAGAAAAGTAACTGCATTCTTTTTTTCTTGAGCCCATAGTTTTATGCCTTAGAGTACCACTTATGTTTTTACAACTTTTGTGATGCTGAGGAGAGCACAGAATTCCGGTAACACTAGAAAGCCTTTTGCCTCTAGGTGCGGCTTCGGTTTCTATATCGAGGAAGAGACTGTGCCAAGGCCATCAGAAGGGGTTCGCAGCGACAAGCATCGCAGTATAGCGGACCTAGCCATTACAAGTTTGGAGAACAATGTGGAAAATCATAAAATCAGTGGTCAAATCTAGGCCTTTCTAGACTTTGGCTTTGAATGAATACTCCTTTTTTTCCACAGACAATGATGGCAAACTAGAACCATATAGAAATTCTGGGCGGTCTGGAAAGATATTGCTTTTTGTTTTTCATAAAAAAAATCCTCCAATACTGTACCGTTCACATGACAGCTGAAAAAACAATGCAAGACCTTAATAATAATAGCAATAACAATAATTAGAGACCATCTTCGATGTGGTCACACCAGTGGCGACACCCGACACGTGTTGATGTTCCGACCCATGAGTGGTCAGTAGTCATTACTACATTGTTACCTGAGTATTCATTAGTCATGGTTCAGACCACACCCATCTTCAAACTCGGCCTTCATTATTCATCTCAACTACACACCTGTAAAGTTTCGTGACTGCGTCTTACACGGTTGTGACGCGGTGAGAAAATCTGTCACAGACAGGCTTCTAAACACCTGCCAAAGAAGCCTACTCAGATATGCCTCTGTTCCCCCCTACAGTGGGTGTCTCCAGGACCACATTTGTCCATGATGTCACACACACACACACACACACACACACACACACACACACACACACACACACACACAGACTCACAAGGTGAAAACAGTACCAGCCCCGCTGTCATGGCTGGTAATAATAATAATAATATGACCAGTGTTTTAAAGTTTGACTTTCTGTGTAAGTGTAAGTAAGCGGTGTAAAGGAAAGCTTGTCTCTCATTGCAGTTAGTGGCAGGGCTGCCTCATTATTCCAACCTAATTTGTATCATTGATGTATTTTAACACCAGCCTATCCCTTATCACTCTTTTGAGAGGTTTTCCAGTACAGCAGAAGCATGAGGGGCGATCAGCGAAAGTGATTCTGTCAGTGCACAGTAGGAAACCTACAACCCAACCAGATCTTATTTTTCATTATTTTAAAAAGGATAGGCCTATTACCCAACTGCTTCCTCCAACTGAAAATATAAAACATTTTTTGAAAAAGAAAAGAAGATGGCGAAACATGATGAGATTAATGCTAGCCCCGGGGACGAGCAAAAATGGTAATTAGGAAAACAGAGAAAGAATTGGGGGGGACAAATTTGACGAGCTTTGTTCTGCTGGATCTAATGACTTTCAATCGGCGTGGCTGTTGCATCTTAATCAAGCATTTGACAAAGTAAGTTAAAGTCAAAAGATACTTAAAGTAAGCTTTTGTAATGCGATCCTTGTAATAGTTAATGCGTGAATCATAAGAGCACACAGAGAGTTCTTTAAGATAACCCTCTTATATAAAAGGCTTAAAATACAGTGACACAGATTAGTCTATCATAGCCAGTAAACATGATCTATGTCTTAGTGATTCACATTATTCTGATGTATTACATTGTCCCACACATGAATCATCAACAGGTCTTGTCAAAAAACATACACAAAAAAGTATGTAATTTATTTAAAGTCCACTTGAATTGATGCATATTGGGTCATAAAGTGTAGAATCTGTAGAAATTCTTCTGCGGGGACAAAACAAACAATGACTACCTGAATATTCATTAGGCTTTCATTTTACAGCAATTTTATTTGGGAGGGTTACTTTGTAAGCAAACAACCCTCCAATTTAATTGTACTAATACATGTTTGAAGAAAATTTACAGGACATGTTTGAAACATGAGCGAATATAACACAAACCGTCCATGTCTGGGCTATTTTTGCACAGCAACCATCAAGGCCTGAATCGCATCAGCGAATCAAAAGGGAAAGAAAAACAAGGAGAAAACAATCTAGCACCCAAACAAGCAGTCCAGTAAATAAAATAGTCTGATGCACGGAATGAGCTGCCTTGGGACGCTGAAAATCAATTAAGTCGGGGGTCTGTTGGGTGTTTGGGGTGGATGTCTGCTGTTCCTTCCTGATAAGAACATTTCTATGCTTGATTTGGTTATGCCAAGAGAAGATTACCGCCTGGCAGGAGCAGCAGTAGGCCTTACTCATTAAGTGGTGGGTTATTGCCAGTCCTCAACAACAGAGCCAAGGTTTTTGTACATTGTAATGGGGGCTGGGTAAACACTCAAACACACAGGGAATCTTGGCCTGCTTTAGTTTTGCAAAACTAAATTGTCTGTTTTATCAGGGATTAGTTATTAACTTTGATCCTATTTTAACGGCAGAGGGTGCTTCATCAGATGTGCAGTGCTGGGATCAAGTGGTGATGCTGCAGTGAAGGTATGGATTTTACAAAAGAACAAAAAAGAGGCATCTGTTTATCCTTTAAAAGAATGAGACATGGGTCATTACACTGGTTTCCCTGCTGCTGTTAGCTATTGTTTCCTTTTAAATGATTTGTGGGATTTGGGGATATTTTTTTTTTTAACGGCAGCAGGGTTTGTTTGAATCAGCAGAGAATTCATGGATGAATCGCACTGCCAAACAAGCTGTCCATTTGTGGTTCAAGATGATAATTGGTCTCACATGAGGGAACAGTAGCTTAGTGATACTTTTCCATTAATTACATCTTTTCATGTTTACACGTTTTGGCCTTAGTGTGCTGTAAAATATACTCTGAGGGACATCCTGTAGTGAAAGAGTCTGAAACGGACTATATAAACTTCCATGAAAGCCCAGGAACTAAGGCTTAACTCTAAACTCCAAAGTAATCAAGTTTTTGTAAAAACAACATCTCAGGAGGAGGATATTCACCCTTAACTCTAAAGGTATGTTCCTGGTCTGCCCTTGAAAATGTTTGGGGGAAAGATTTGAATGACGACACAACTGCACCACCCCAGGTCCCAGAAATGGAAAAGCCTGTCATGTGTAATTGGTGTGTGCGGCATTGTGCTGAGCCACTGGGACCCAAAGTAAATTTAACCTGACAGTGTGAAAAAAGGGAGAGAAGGGTCTTTTGATCCCTTATTCATCTCTCCACTGTCACTGATAAGGCTGGTGGGGTTGGACGATGGAAGGATGATTTTCCCTGAGGAGAGCGAGAGGCTACACTACAGTGTCACGATACAGAATTGGAGAGGCAGAGACAGACGCACAGGGCGTGGGGGGGTGAAATCAAAGAATAATGCTAAATATTAGAAATTATAAAAGCATTTTCTTGTGGAAACTGAAGGCAAAGCAGGAGAGGCTGGGCTCTTTTTCCTACTGAATGGAGTGTTGCACACACTGGATACATGTAAGGAACCTCTGATGTGTTTGTTCTTTTCCATCCTCTGACTAAAGAATATAAATTAAATACTCAAAATCAGAAAATTTGACAGTAATCCGGCTTTCTTCTTTTTTTCCCCGTATGCCCCAATAGTGTTGAATGCATTGGAGTATTCAATGTGCAAACAGCTTTCTGTAAATGAAAATGGGAAGAGGTGAGAGAGTGCATGTGTGTTAAGAAAGGGGAAAAAAGAGAGAAGGAGAGAAAAAGGGAGGAGTGCAGACACGGCTGTTCATTCAAGCATAATCCCATTACAGTTGGTGGCTGCTGTGAAGAGGAACCATTAGAGGTGTAATCAGGATGGATGGATGAGGATGAGGACAGAGGCAATGAACAACGGGAGATATACAGTTGATGCTATGTGATTGAGCCATAGTCTATGACCCATAAACCCCTAGTGGGCGAAGGACTATAAGGGAATTAAATGACACCTGTCACTGAAGGTGTCACAATTGGTGTGTATAGAGCACAGGAAGGAGGACGCAAATGGAGACACTGACCAGGAAAGCAGGAATGATTCAGTGATTTTAATGTATGAAATGGTGAAGGAAAGCAGGCGGGCAGGCAGGCAGGCGGGCAGGCGGGCAGGCGGGCGGGCGGGCAGGCGGGCGGGCGGGCAAGACAGGAAGTCCACAGCATGAAGGTGGAACAGGCAGGTTTAAATACTGGCTGGATAATTGGGAAACGGGGAGTGTATGGGTGGGGGGGGGGTCAGGTGACTGGGACAGGAGGGAAAATCTGAGAGCATCTGGTGGATGGCGCAGGAATGACAGTTTAGAAGGTTTCATATAAATGCCGGGGCCTGACAGGGCGAGACTGTGGCTGACACATGGGAACATAGGGGTATACTGGGCAGCATTAACAAGGCAGCGTGACAGAAAGTAATAATGACACACTGGCTCGATTTCTTGCTCTTGCTTTCTTTCCCTTGCCTCCTTTCTTCAGTTGTCCCTTCTCTCACCCTTTTTCATCTCCCGTCCCTATTTCTGGTGGTCCACACCTCTGACACGTCTGTCCTCTCCTCAGAGATGATAATCTGTGTCTTAAAAACAGGCTCTAAACCTCAAAGTAAAAAGTTGTTCAAGTAGTAGTGCAACTTACTTAAGTATAAGTATTTGTAGGAAACTGTACTTGAACCTAAATGTTCTTATTATCAGTGTTGGAAGAAGTATTTAGATCCTTTAATTAAGTAAACGTAGCAATACAACAATGTGAAATACGCCATTGCAAATAAATTCTGCATTCAGAATATTGCATCATCAGCAAAATGTACTTTAAGTATCAAATGTAAAAGGACTCATTATACAGAATACACTTTTAGTGTTATATAGCTCATATGATTATTATTATATATAATATATTTATGTCTAAGTAACATTTTACTGTTGCATTGGACAAGCTGGAGGTAATCATTTTAAATGCTTTTGATACTTTTGGGTGGTTTAATCTGAGAAATTCCCAAATTTTACAAAGCCATTTTTGTAAAAAAATTTTTTTTACTCAAGTAGAGTAAAAATATGAGTAACTAAAAACTGTACTAATTAAGAAATTAAATGATTTAGTATTGTATTTAATGTTTGGGGAAGAAAACAAAAAGTGCCTAAACATTATAGACAAAATCAAGGGCTATCCTGACATTTTGTTTGTAGAGTCACGCTGCAAATCCCACATTTCCCATGATGCAACTCAAGAACATTTCAAACAGAAAAACATTTTTTAAAATGGTGGAGTGCCCCTTTAAGTACAGTACAAGAGTAAATGTATTCACTCCTCCACTGTTAAAAAAAGGGGGTCTGTCCTATGGTACAAGCCGTTCAGCATTCATCAGGACTCAGCACTTATTGTGTTAGAAGTAACAGCAGTAAGATTTGTATTGAAATACAGATGTATTTCATAGATAGCAGGTTATTAAATAAAAAAGCCGGGAAAGCAAAGTATATCCTTCTCTATAATTTTGAACTTGACTGTATCACTGAGAAAGCCATGGAACTGCAAACCTCCACTTCATCATAATTTTCCAGCTCTTTTTATGAAGAGCTTTATGCCACCCAGAGAAAGTGTAAAACATTTAAAACAAAATTATTTCTGTTAATTTCAGATGCATAGCCTATGTACCGGACACGTGGAAAGCTCCTGACTTTCCCTAACAACGTGGAGAGGGTAAAGCGAGACGAGATCTGTTATAAGCAATCAATCCAGGCTCTTTAGACACCTTTGATTCCACGCCTGCGCTCTATTTTCTTCCAAAGACGTGGTGCTGAATCTAAAGCCAGGGTTATTTGATGCAAGAAGTAGATTTATTTGGTAGCCCGCAAGTGTGTCTAAAAAAGCTAGCTCTTTACATAAAGGCCCGGTCGGGTCAGGCATTATAATCATGATAAAAATTATACGTTACCCCCACCTTGCTCAGGGAATCAGATGATTACATTTATCAGGTGCCCACAATTCATGGCAGGTGAGTGCCAATCACACAGGAATAGTTTTTCTGTGCCTCCTGCTCTGTGGCATGTTTGCTGTTAAAAAACCATATGCAGGGTTTGGCGAAAATGGTGGAGAGTTACTCTAAGGCAAATATCCAAGTTACAGGGCCCGTTAAAGGGGTTAGGGTTAGGGATAGGCAACTAAAACACTTAAGATTAAAGATGCCCTGTGGATTTTTAAAATTTTGAAGCCTGCATTGTTTACATCCATATTTACTTACTAGTAGTCTTCTTCTCTGTTCTTCTCTGCCCTCACTGGCACATTGCTGCATTTCTTGGCATATTACTGCCACCTGTGGATCAGTGGGGTAATGTGAAACCCTTGGCAGGAACGTGTATTGCGTCGCCTGTGTGCTTATGCTAATGCACGAGAACGAACAAAACAGGGGAAAAACACTCACAAAAACATTGCTCCATATAGTGCTACTATGGTCAAAAATGAGGTGCCTTTAAGGTGAGGGTATGGTTGACGGTAGACAACTAAAACACGTGTCTAAAGTCATGGCCCAGTCTCTTGCATGACCGTCAGACAGTCAGAGTTGGCCCTAGATGTAAACTGTAAGGTGTGAAATGGTCTAATTTGGATATAAATCCTTGAGGTACCGGGCTGGTTTAAAGCATGACAAATATGGATAAAGGTGGAGATGTTTCAAATATAGCTGCTCACACTGCGACTGAGTCATGTGAGGATCTCAGTCCAGTGGCTGTCGACAAAGCTTCAGCCGGGGGTACACCAGCATCGATAACAGATGACTCATTCTCAGCTGGCACTGTGGTAGTTGGGTAGTAGGTAGAGTTACTTGACGCTGTTTTCCACCACAGACTTACTCATTTGGCTTTAATCAACTGCTCCAGGGCAGCTGTCTCATTCTCATGGAATGATGAGTTCTACTCACATCTAATCACATTTGCAAAGAATTACTGTCTAAGAGTGAATAAAGAGTTTGAAATACAAACACACACGCACACGCGCACGCACACACAAAAATGTTAATGCAGATACCTAGTTGCATGAATATAATGAACGCATGGGGACCAGCAAGACCATATAGTATGCACACACAGGGGCACTGTATGTTGAGTAACAAAATGCATAATAAAGATAAATAGAATACCAGATGAAAGCCTTTAGCCTCTCATTTGATCATAAGAAAAGAACACCAAACTCCGTTGTCTACTGTCAGGACATACTTATGATACACTAATGCACTAAGGTACAGTAATTATACAGCATGGACTGTAGTGGAAAATTCTATTATTTGATTTGTTGCTAAAGAAAGAACATATTTATGAATCCTTAAAAATAGCTAATGGTCTGATTCATCTTTAAACCCATCGTCCTCATGAAAGAAAAGACTGAAGGATACTGGTTAATAAAGTGTGACTCAGTGTGAAGATGCATTACCCTTATGCATGCTGTTCTTGGACCTTGATACAATATGGTGTGGTTATGAAGCACATTCACACACTATCCACTTGATTCAGATAAAAGTAGTAGTATTTCATATTTTATAATAATAAATTAAAGTAAAAACAGTGGTAGAAACAACCTTTCATAAGCTTACTTCTAAAGCAGATTAATCCAAGAACGAACAGGAACAAAAAGACAAATACATACTTATGATTTGCAGAAAAATAGTTGGAGTGACAAGCGTATAATTCAACAGTTTGGTTCCAAGGCATTATAGACAGTCAAACTACAACGCTTTATCTAAACACTAGGCTTACTCTAAGAATGCAAAGGAAAAAAAAAGAAAAAAATAATATGTATGTATATATATATAAATATATATAACTCAAGTATTGCACTGTGACCCACATACAGCTGTCCAGATTTTCTGACTCTGTAGCCTACTGCCAAACACGAGCCTTCTTTCTATATATTATTTATCTTAAAATGCATCACATTTTGATGAACATATCCTTCATACCAGGGGTTTGTAGACATCACTTCTGTTTTTGCCTTGTCCATTAACCCACTCTCTCATACCTGCAGACTTTTTAAATTGGGTATTTCTGTGCTGGTCCAATCTTGTAGCTGAAGTGAGGCAAGTCTAACTTTCATTTTTTGCTTCTGAAATGCTCTTCAGCGTGATTTGCGTGATTTGCTCTACAGTGTCTGATGCCAAATGTGCACCCTAGAGTTAAAATGAAGCACTCATGCTTAGAAAATGATAATTTTAATGTCCACTATATTCAACGTGACTCCAGGGCTGTTCTTTCAATGCCTAATTCATCTCAGTGAACATTGTTACTTGTGGAAAGTTTATCCTTCCCTTTATATTGGAGGTATTTGCTAATGTTTGCAACTCATGCTATAAGTGGAAAAAAATAAAAAAATCAGTGATCCCTGTTACAGGTGTGGTTGCAGAAATGAAACAAATCTCTTGAAAAAATAAATGAACAAACTCATAGTTTTTTGTTTCTCACCTCCTTTCTTCCCCTCCTGACAAAGGTTCAGCCAGATGCCAAGTTTTCTAATTTGCCATCTTATAAAACGTAGTTCATTTTGTATTGTGTACTGTGGTGACTGGCAGATCACACACCTCCACTCTTTCAGCTTTTCTTACCAGTGGGCATCCCAGTAAGACTTGTAAGCTAAAAAAAAAAAAGTCTTTGATACAACCACATCTTAAATATAACGGAACATTTACATAGTCTGAGATAACTTACTTGTTCCAAACTGTGTTTCCCCCTTTGATTTAACAGAGACCAACGTGACATTTATTCCTTGGCATTGTTTTGATGGATTTCAGATATTATTATATTGTACCGTATACTGTATTATATTGATATTATAAAGGCTGACCAGTCTAAGCCACCTGTCCACCAATCTCCTGTGTCATGTGATGATAATCGCCATCAGTGTGTTCAGCTCCGTTGTGGTGTCTTCCTCTGTCCCTGTCAAACTTCTGAATGCTTCAAACACCACACTCTTTGAGCTCTGGAGAATTGTGGGATCCCTATATGGAGTTTATTTGTTGTCAGGAGTTCTTTACTTCAATCTACATAGTCAAATCTGTATCTGTAGCCAGTATAGTGTAACACTGTACCACGACCTACAAGCTTCATTCATCAGTTAAAAGGGTATCATCTGGCTCGTGCTGAGCTGAAATCAGTTTAGAAATGGTATGATGCTGTCACAGCAGGACGGGCAGGGAGGACCCAAATGCAGACACACAGGCAGGCAGGTGCAGGGAAGTTATTTTAATGGATGAGATAAGGCCTGCAGGCAGAGGGGTGGACATGCAGGCAGGCAGGAAGGCGCAGACAACAGGATTCTACACGCAGGTAGCAGGTAGCAGGTAGCAGGTACACAGGGAAACATGGTGACATAAACAGATGATCTGACAAGGACCTGGTGGCAACGGCAGGTTTAAATACTGGTTGGGGGTGACGAGGCAAACAGGTGTGTGTGAGTGGTCAGGGAAGCGCAGGTGATTGGGAATAGGAAACAGGTGAGCAGGTGGCCAGATAGACAAAGAAAGTCCAAGGACATCTTGTGGGCGGATGGAGTATGACAGGCGACAGAGGCTAAAATGAACGGTCCACGGACAGGAATGTTTAGATGAGGGATGATAAGTCGAGGGGGAGCAAACAAGAAGGCCCGGAGATGAATCGTGACAATTGCAGTTGACCTGATGGGACAGTAAATAATAAAATTGAGCCAGTGAAAGTCAAGGGAAATTTTTATGTGCATGGGTATTAATGAAACAACATGCCTACTTGAAAGGTTCATTGTTGAATGGCTGCGGCCTGCTATGATGAATTATAAATACTCAAGCATTTGAAACAAACTTAAGCATCTAAAAATAGTTGGACTGATCTTGAACCACATAGTGTTTAATAAATGCCAGTTTGTGGGTTGTCCTGTCAAGATACCAAACACTTGCATGACAACAGCTGTGCAACATGTTAACATATTAGCAAGCGACTGACTAACAGTATGGCTGCCATAATATGAATTTAAAATAGAACAGAAATAAATTAAAATGTCGTTCAAAAGTAGCTATTTTTATTTGCTATTCCCACAGTTAAAGGACAAGGCTGGCATTACTCCATGATTTTCTTATTGTCATTTCCATGAAAAGACCAAAACCAACAATTTCTACATCATGACAGTTTCTGATTTTCCTAGGCTGTCGAAGCACAGCGGTTACACTAGTTGGTTTAGTTGTTTTGGAAAAGGCTCAATAACTTTTCTGAAATAGCTGGGCACTGTGGTTTTTGTTCCTCAAACCAGAGTAAACAGTGCAGTTCTTGGGGACTTTTTTTTTTTTTCATCTGCTGATTAATCCACATTTGGTCAGTGTATCTGCAGCAGCAGGACAGTGTAAGTGGGACTGATTCAAAATCAACTGCGGTGCCCACGTCACCCTGTGTAATGGTGTGGGTTGACATGTTTTCAATACTTTTTGGACAACAATGGAAGTCTAAATATAGAATGTTGCCCACGTTATTGTTTAAATTTACATTTTTTCCTAAAATATTATGACATTTTTTATTGATTAATTAATTTATTAAATCATATGAACATTCTGATTTCTTCTAAGTGCATCAACATAAGGTGGGAGGTAGCTGTTTACCAATGCAGCACTTTTCCTATTTCTGAAAACAGGAAGCTTAATAACAAGAGGAAACAAAGATGCTTCAGGCTGGCACAACTGTCTGAATCCGTTGAATGTGTTTGTTATCTGCCTTCTGTTATTCTAGCAACATACACCGTAAGCCTTGTTTAGTCTTGACATTCTGTATACTCTCATTGTCCTAGGGGTAAAAAATGACCAGCCTTCACTAAACCCCTAAAAATAAAGCAGCTTAACGGAATTTTAAACCCCACATTTATTTTGCATGAAGAAAAAACATGTCATTCATCACAAACTTTGTGATTATCCGGGTTCTGCCTCTCAGTACAGAAAGACTCCATATAAACCGTGGACAACACTCATTTTTACTGCAGCTCACCTTTCATAATTGTTTTCTTTACAAAAGTAAAAGTTTATTATTATTATTTGTTATTGCCAAAGGTACTGCATAGGTATAAACATTTTTTAAAATAAGAGATAACAGTCTTTTTTTGAAAACATAGCGATACATTCTTGTATCCTATACAATGAATAATTCAACTGCAAAATATCTTCTCCCATTTTTGATCCTTTGCCCCAATACACAAGGTGTATAAACAACAACAATAAATAAGAATAAAATAAGATAAATGAGACAAAACAAAAACGGGAAGATCATAAATCAATCAACTCTAATTAGAATATGTGCACATGTAAGCAAGTGCTTGTGCATGGACTTTGTAGATGTATTTCCCACATGTGCAGCACATAGTATTTATTTTTACAGTCCTCCTTTGGGGGGCAGGATTGGCATCTCCTCCTGTTGCCTGCCCCTGCCCCAGCCTCAGCCTCAGGTGGATCAGGATAAGATTCAGCCCCCTGAACAGCTGTCAAGCGCTGCAGAGGCGGCTGTCCGGGGGCAGCGTTCCCTTCAAGGAATGTGTAGGGATACAGGTGCCTGTCCCAGCTGCCCCGGGAACACCCTCCTCTCGTTCCTGTCATCAGGCATCCAGGTAGGGTTAATCTTGTTTCATATCACGCAGGCATTGTAACAGGGGCGAGTGGGCAGTCGTCCACGTGGAGCTGTAAGATCCAATCATCTTGTCCAGGTTTTCCACACCTCCTTTAGTCCAGGTGGCTGGCTTCCCGTCCTCATGATCCCCGGTGTCAGCCGTTTTGCGAAGTGTTCTCAGGAGGACCCCTTTCTTGTTCCTCTTTGGGAGGTAAGAGACTAGAGCGCTGGTGGCGGCATCCTCTTCATCTGAAGATGATGCATCCTGCTCTGGTTTGCATTCTTCTTCATCGTATTCTTCAGGTACCTCCTCCTCTTCTACATCACCGTTCTCTTGTTCCTCCTGGGCATCTGAAAAAGTCAGATTTATGACCTGTTGGGCACTGAAACGTGTACACATGACTCCAGCAAAGAAAGAACTGGGGGTACTGTCATCTGAAGCACATTTATAGCCTCTGACTGCATTCCCCATGGTAAGCAATGCTTTCAAGAAATTTTTATTTTGTCTGAAATTTGTTTTAGTTTCTCTGGGAGGGGAGATGCTGCAAATGAAGAAGAAGGTTTTAGTTTTGTCTGAGTTCAGTCAGTAGCACAAATAATCTCAATTTCTCACTGTGTGTGTGTATGTGTGTTTGTGGTTTTCTTGGAGTGAAAATGATTTTGTAACTGCTGGGTCAAAAATGACCCTAAGATAGTCTTTGTACCCTTGTGGTGTACAGCTTTCATGGAAATATGAACAAAGGCGATGTTTCACTTTTTCTAATCTTGGGATCTCTCTGGGAACAGTCATTCAAATTTCAAGTTGAAAAAAAAAGATCATCTAGGGCGTTGTCTCTGCTGTTAAAAATGGTGGCGGGTGATTTTTGAGCCGAGGCAACACAAGGGGTAATTTGATACAGCACTTCAGCTGCAGAACTCTGCTCAAGTCCCCATGCCTTTAAGTAATTCACCCTGCTGAAATGTGCTTGAACAAGCAACTGGACCTCATATCCTGTGATCAATATCGCCAGCTGCGAAGCATTGCTATGGCTGAATTAATAATATGGTCTCTTCGTAAAATAATGCACGAACCTCTGCAGGAAAAAGTAATGGTCACATGCAGGTGAAAAACAGGCTACACTTGAGAACCACTGAATCACGACACCTGATTACAAATCATGCATAATGTATCTTAGGTGGGTTTTTTTCTAATGCCTGTGTGTGGTGGTGTATATGTACCTGTTTTGCCGTTGTTTTTCTCTGACCTTAAACGTGCTCTCGAGAGGTGCAGCAATGGCATATTCAGTGATGCCCTGCCGCCTTGAACCTAATTGGTCTCAGAGCCCATGTCACTTCACAGATTTCTGCGGAATTTACACCGGCTAACTGCTCCCTCACAAGGGCTTCGGGGGAGTGGGTGGAGGGACGTGCTCCCCCGTATTTTGTCACTGTTAGTATTTGCCTTTGATTTAGTTTGTCACCTTCTGACCTCTCACTTCCCAGTGGAACATTTTGATCAATATGTAAGACAAATATTGATAACCTTAGCTTGACCTCCTCTGATCCTGCCAGGTGGACATAACTGTGTACTGCAATGTTCTAAAATAAATGTCACATTCATATTGGCCTACATTAGCCAGTGAACCCGTTACCTATCATTTTATAGTGCTTGATCATTTGAATGCGGGATGTTAACCAGCTCTTATTCTGTATTTCGCTTTGTAAAAATGTAATCTCCTCCACATTTGGATGTGGTTTTTGCTGGGTCTTTGGTTCTGTTTAGCTTTTAAAGGGTGATAGCACAGAATTTTATTTCATTTTAATACATAGTAATTTGCAATTCTATTCTAATAGTAAATAAAATAAACCCCCATCGTGACATTTGTTCTCTGCAGTTGACCCTCCTAATGGTTAAGGAGCCATGGGTAGCTCTGATGGACCTGCTCCAATTCTAAAGCAAGCGTCTTTGTAAGTTGCAATGGCAGAAGTATTTGGTAACTGTGCAAGCTGTACACAGAGACAACCAGGGCTGAGACTCAAACCTTTGTCATTATAGTCCTATTAATGTGAAAGAATAGCAATTTTTTTACTACTACAAAGAATAAAGAGATTTTTCTTTTGCACTATTAGAATTAGTTGTGAGTAAATAAGAATGCAATACTCAGAACCGGTTGCTTTAATGAGAAGGAAGATAATATCAAAGGGAATGGTAATTTGAGGAATACAAAAAGATCATTCTTTTATAGGCAAAGCAACTTCAAAAACATTTCTAAGTGGGAGAGCCATTCTTAATATAGTTCTTATTACCTCCACCAAGGAAGTTATGTTTTCACCCGTGTCTGTTTGTTTATTTGTCAACAGCATTATGCAAAAAGTACTGGACCTATTTGAACCCAACTTAGTGGAGGGATTCGGCGTGGGCCAGGGAAGAAACCATTAATATTTTGGTGCAGATTGGGTAAAAGGCGCAGATCCATGGATTTTTTAATCACTCCCCATAACATTGCGAGATAGGGCATTCTTCGACATTTTCATCAATTTCTCAATAAATGATGTATGGATCTTGATGTAAAAAATCTGTGACAATTAGGTGCATATCCAGTTAAAAATTCAGAACTGGTGGAAGAAAATGCTGAATCTGCATTTTACACAGTCTACTATTTATGGCTTACTGTGTTTTATGAAAAATAAATCAATTATGTCATCAGGCTACTAATTAAATGTCATCAAATTAAAGGAGAAAATGTAGGTACTAGGACCACGCAGAAACAGCGCCCGATCAATTTTCCAACCCAGTTTCAATGAAACCACACCCGCTTCCATGCGATGAAAGCCTTGACAGAACGACCCCCAAGCCCAATCCCTAACCCTAACTAACACGGAAGTGGAGGTGGTTTCATCTAAACTGGGTAGGAAAAAAAAAAATACAGGCTCCCAGCCCCCCTTCAACGCTTAACAGACAAACTTGTCAAGTTTTGTGATTGTTTTTTTTCGGCAAAGAGTAGAGTAGAAGGTTACAATTTGAAATTCTGTAATTACGTTACAGTTACTAACCCCAGAAATGACCCGTTGCCGTGACAATTTGGGAGTTACCTTGTTTGCTGTCTTACCGGGAGTTTGATGGATGGTTGATATAGCCGGGGCTGGAGGGGGAGTGGAGGCAGCTAGCTTCAACAAAACCAGGAGAGACACAAATCCTGGTATTGAGAATCAGAGCGCCGAGTTGGAGGGCGTGTTAACCCCGAAGCTTCACTGTAAGGACAGGAGTTTTAAAGTGCTGCCGTATGCTCTCACCGGCACTCACGTTAAGCTTGCTGTTGATTTTCAGCAAATACCTCGAAACCTTAGGCCGGCTGCTTGCTAAGTCACAGTGTCTCATTTTCTGTTTTCACATGTGTTAAATACAGAATATGACATCGCAGATGTGTGAGTCTACAGGCTTTGGAGTTGTTTAAAAGGCACCTTTGATGAAACTGGGCGGAGTAATGAAAATAATTTAATGAGTAATGTAACTGTAGGCTAATTACTTTTGCTGTTACTGTTTGCCCAGATAGCAAAATGTTTCTGGTAGTCCTCGGCCTGAGTCTGACACATGTACTTCCACATCTGGGCTGATTCTGGCTGGTATCCTCCAGTGTCGGCTGACATGCAAGAAAGATTTTCTGTGTGTGCACCAGAATTGGTCCAGATGTGGAAGTAGAACCAGACAGTCATGCTGTATGTGTGCTGGGCATATATTGAGCAATACAAAGCATCAATGTGGTCAGAATAATTTTGCTAATGTAAAATTAGTGTTACTTTCCAGTGACTACTGTGTAATGAGCAATTGATTTGCATTTTTTTTAATGCATTTTTCAAGTAACATGGCTATCACTGAATACCTAATACTTAAAATGACTATGACTCCTTTAACTACTTCTGTATTTAATATCAACAATGATCAGCACTACATCTTCTCATAATAATCATGTTAAAAGATGAAGGTTTGTATTCATAATGTAGCCTTCTCTATGGTTTTCTGTGTTTCAAATCATTTAATTTATTTCCAAGCCTAGTTTCATTGCACCTTTGTTATCAAAATGCAAAGGCATTATGCAGCATTGTCTATAAAACAGCAGCTCGGAATATGCACTGACAGTGACAACGTGTAGCTGAAACTTTCCAGACCTGTCAGCTAGGGCATCTGTGGGCATCTGTTTTAGCATAGATTTCAGAGGTAATGATTATACTCTGATGATGCACTGTTGTGGGCCATTATCATCAATGCAGAGGAATCCGAAACCCAGGAGAGATACTGAAAGGTAGTCAGAGAGAGTCATCCCGGGCAACCACAGAGTGAAGACATTTAGGATTCATTTCATCATAAGATCACAAGCCACCATATGAATACAGCTCTATAGCGAAGAACGTGGGGGGGGTAACATCTGACTGAGCTGCGGCCTGGCAGAGTGCGAGACAGGAAGGACGTCAGATAGCAGAGAGGAAAGGGAGAAAGTAAGAGGTGAGAGAAGGGGAGGGGTTGTGACCACCTGCCAGTTAGAAAGTGGGGAAGTGGTCAGTGTAATTAGTTACTGACCTTTTAATTAAATCACTCTCTAGTGTCTTTCCTGGTGGTTATGAAAGCCCAAATGCTGGCAACATCAACCCTGCTGAACAAACTGGTGAGTGGGAGACATTTTCCTGTAATCAAATGTTATGGTTAAAGTTAGGGAGCTGTGTAGATTTTGAATAACCCTGTTAGGTAAACCTAAGGCTCAGAAGTAATGAAAGGATTAAGTTCCACACCATGCACCATAGTTGGATTGACATGGAGAGTTGGAAGGCAAAAGTTGATGCTGTTTTTTTTTTTTTTTTTTGGATATGAGTAATATGTGGATAATGACTAACCCACTGAGAAAAAAACTATCAAATCTAATATCGGAATGTGATTTCTTTTTCTGAGTAACCTTCCACCACTGCCTAAGTCTTATGTCAGACAAATTGTGACAGAAAACGCTGATTTTACAGAAGGGTTACAAAGCTGTCAGCAAGTGCCATCACAACAGTCTTTTTGGTCTGAGTCAGCTGTTGTATTTTTAGGAAGAAATTTTTTTTCCTCCCCACAACCATGAACTGAATGAAAGATTTAGAAAATGGATAGATGGCTGCTTCTTCCTATGTGCATTGGTTAAAATTTTAATGCTTCAGTCATAATATCACATCAACCATCCTACTTCATCATCTACATTTCAGAAACACTGAAAGCAGTCAATCATGCTGACAACTCTTTCAAAGCCTCCTGGAATGCCGCAAAGATAAATTCTCTCGTTCATCCCAACGTACTGTTCTCAGAATGAAAAGACTTCTGTTTTCTCTTTGAAAGCTCCTTGGCACAGCATTTTCTTTTTAAAAACTGCATAAATCATCTTCAATGTTTCTATATTCCGTCTTCCTCACTTTCCCTTCTTTGATGGACAAGTCAAACTCTCACGGCACTATCAATCATTTTTATAAATATGAAATTGATATACAGTATGATGGTGGTCAGACCTGGCCTTGCCCTTTACCCTTCCTTCACAACACTTTACTGTAATGGCAAGTTATGATCAGTTCAGCAAAATGTTTCACCTATTTCACACATGTACAGTATCTCACAAAGATCTTATAATAGAACATATAAAACATGAAAATGTCATTATTATCATTATCGTTTTTATTTCCTTATTTGTATTGATAATACTTAATGGCATAGACTGTGTATTGTCATCTTAATCAGATGTGAAAGCCCTGTTTGTGGCAAAGGGAAGGGTTACCACTTCAATACTTTTCTACATAAAGTATTCAGTTTTAATGAGGTCACAATAAAAAGTAAAAATATTTAAAGGAATAAAATTTGGATTTTGCAATTATTATTCTTATGAGGAATTTAAGTCAATGCCAACAAAACTCAGAAATTTAAGTAAGCAAAACAACACAAAAAATATATGTAGACTAAATGCTTAATTGCTCTAACAGGAGTTTCTTTTACTACTTTCGAACTGAAGCAAAGACCAGGAAAAGCCTGCTTGCTGACATAATTTTCCAGCCGTGGTTGTTAGCGGGGTCTGCAATCCTGCTCACCACCAGGGTCTTACACCGGTGTTTCTCTGCTCGGCTTTGAAGGGAGTGCTCAGGCTTTTCTCCTCCGTTGAAATTGACAGCCAGTTTTAGCCCTCTGAGACAAATTCTACCTGTCTAGATCACAAATGAACTACAGAGCCTTTTGCATTAACTTTTCATAAAGCTAACCAGCTGAAGAGAACACTGTTGTAAAGTCAAGAACTGCTTGACCAAACACCAAATTGTAAAAGATTGATACAGCTGCTATAATCAATATTCCCTCAGAAGTTGGTGGATACCAAAACAGAGGTAAAAGGAGAGAATATTGGACTACATTTACATTACATCAGATGGCAAGAAAATACAGTTTAAATGTTAATGCAGGTTTATGTTTAAGTGTAAAACAACCTAGTGGTTTGTTTTACAAATAGCCTCTTAATGATAGTGAAATGTGACACCCCATTTAGTAGTGAACCACGTGAACTACACTTGCTGACCAGAGTCTCTTGTGAACACCAGTGACTTGGTATTGTGTTGGAAATTAGAATAAATGTACACTTTTGGATTAATAGTTAAGAGCTCATTTACC
The DNA here is from genome assembly GCF_016859285.1 of Xiphias gladius. Lineage (NCBI taxonomy): Eukaryota > Metazoa > Chordata > Actinopteri > Istiophoriformes > Xiphiidae > Xiphias > Xiphias gladius. Next base: position 19,173,799 of record NC_053419.1, on the reverse strand, counting down.
TCTCTGTTAGATGAAGATATTCCAAAGGTATTATCAAAATCTCTCCTCACCTTCTTAAAATCCGTCCTTGGACATGACAGGGAGACATAAATGCAATAATACATCACCTGTATCTTTGCTGACCTGCTGAGACAAGGAAAGACATTTACAGGAGAAGAAGATGTCGGGCTTGTCAGGGTGACGGCACACTGTGAATTCCATATGTCCTCCAAGCCTTTATTCACCATGAGTCACACCTGATTTAACCACCACAGGGGAATGAAGAGCAAGCATTGTAGCAGACTTTGCCTCAAATCCACATTTGTGATACATAATGTTTATGCATGTATTTGAAATACAATAAATATAGGATTTTGGATATGAACATACATACTCAAATAGACATGCACATACCCTCCAGAACAAATGCAAATAAGTCACGCTGAAATGCAACCACTAAACCGAACAGGAATACCAAGCTAACCGGAAACAAACAAAGCAATGGAGAGGCAACAAAGCACGTGTTGGAGGTAGAAGAAAAATAAACAACTGGAAACACTTGAGAGTAGTTTGCATGAATGGATATGAAAGATTATATTTTGGAAAAGTTTGTGCGGAAGAAGTGGAGCGTCTGCGAAGCCAGTACCCATCATACAAAAGATTGGTCTTTGTCAGATATACTGACTTAAACCACTGTCTTCATTACATTCATTTCAAGCACTGTACATGAACAGAGTGGCAGTTTGTCAAGAGAGAGGGTTATAATTCATACTGTTTCTCAAAGGTGAAAATGAAACATGTGGAAGGATCACAGAGACGGCTGATTATTTACATGGAAATTAATTACATTTGCCTACAGAGTATTAAGGATGAACAACCTCTCAGTATGGTAAGCAGATGGTGGGCGTTGCGTCTTGATTTTCAAGAGGTACAGGGTTAAAACATCAAAGATCCAATTAACCTGTGAAGCTGTATGTCCAAGTTATAGTTATAGTTTACAGACAGGTACAAAGTTTCATTACCAAGCACAGCCAAAATTTTCAACTTGTTTTCATGCTAACCTTAAGAACGTACAGTACTATGAATATTTCCAATGAGTGAGTGAATTAGCAGTAGCATTAAATTTTAATTGTCCCTCTCCATAACTGTCGGCATCCAGTGACTCATACTTCAGAGAGAGTGGGCATAAAACTGCATCTGTTATAAAAGAGCGTTAATGAAATCACTATTTCGGATAACCAGCTGCGCAACAGCCATACTGTGATTCAAATCAATCGTGAAGATGAGGGAAATGAGGCCAAATACAGATCAATGCATGGCACTCAAGGGTGTGTGCTATAACAGAAAATCTCAGATTTATCCCATGCATATGTTTTATTGGCTGTAATCTGTGCTTTGATACACACCTTCAGTGAATGTATTATAGATGTTTACAACAGAACTGCACACAGTCCCAAAAGCCTTTGGGCTTCCGCTATCCCAGAGCCTGCCATCAGGACAGCTGTTCATATAAACTTAACAGGTGTTTCTCGTCTCTGCTGAGAGCCTCTCTCTTTTCACAGTGTCTTTTTCCCCTTGTTTTCTTCTCTCCCAATCTTCTGGATGTATTGTTCGAATCTTCGATTTCTCTCATCCAAAACATCTGCTATGTCTCTTACAACTCTAGGAGATCCTGATAATACATGGACAAGCAGATATTGCTTTATTGATCTTCATTCGGCGCAGATCCATACAAGAAAGGAATAATAGATATCTATACTGAATATTTTTTGCATATAAGAACAATCAGACTGGCAGGGAGTAAGATCTAGTCAGTAGTCTATAAAGACTACAGTATTATACATTATAAGATTCGTTAAGAAACAACAGGCTCTCAAGATTCAGGATTTATTCCAATATGCAAAATAAATTTTACAGTACATATGAAATGTACAGGAAAACAAAATGTGACAGTTCATCATATGAACCCTTAGGCACTTTAGCTACGTGCTGAGCCTTCAGCGGAGTGAATAATATGTAGCCCTAGCCCACAATCCCAAAACTGTTCATGGCAGTGGAGAATGTCTATATTTCTTTTGAAGTTGTTTTCTAGCTACTATTCTAATATTTGATCCCCAAATATGGAACTAAATAAGCATTAATATGTATTTTTATTATACTGAAACCCAATACAACTGCGCTAATATTTTTGATCTTGTTAACACAGTAAGAGATAATTTACTTTACAATTCAGTTTTATGTCCTGTATATCCTGCAACTAAGTATAAAAGTGAATGTCTGTGCTCTACATTTAGTAAAGTCATTTTAATTAATTGTTCTTTATGTATTTTTTTTATGTATTATTTTGTTTTGTCATCCTTAAAACTGCTCCCAATGTCAGACCTTTATAGAAAGTGGTAGAGTGTTACAGACCAACAGAGCATCAAAACATTTTGTGAAATGATTATTCACACTGCAGGTGTATTAGAAATTAGAGACTAGATTCTGTGAGTTTTTCCCTACATTTGTTGAACAGAAAGCAACTTTTTTTTAAATGAAATTACAACTCTGGCCACATTCAGATTGTTTATTTACATATTATTTACATAACCTAGGAAATGTATGTATGTGTGTATATATATATATATATATATATATTTGTTTTAGTGACTAATTCGCAACAATAGATATAACTTTCTCACACTAAAGATAAAATATTTCCAAACCATTGCTCCTAAAATAAACCACAGTATATTTCCTATATCAGTGCTGGCTCTGCCATCATGCTTTGTTTGAATTATTATCGTATGTCTTAGATAGAATAACTCAGTCTCAGTCAGAGCTGTGCATACCCTTGAGAGAGGACAAAAATTGTTAACTGCTGTTTCAGTGAGTCTGTCAGTAGGTAATAAAGAGGACATAAACATGGTATAATAAGGGTTTAATGTGATGTCTTTTCTATATGCTTGCCCATTTTTCTATATCCTCAAATCTGTATATTATGAATGAATATGGATGAGCTACTCTTCGTCTGAATAGTGTATGAGTATTCCATTAAATGTGTGTATTCTCCCTCAGTATGATGAAGAGTTCAGCTGAGCCTCAGGAAAAGCCTAACAAGAGGGTTTGGTGTGCAGAAATTCCAGGCCGTTCACCCTGGTCTCACCAAATGGCGTGTGAATAAGACACTATTTTGCTTAAGTAATTTCACGTGTTATCACTATGCATTTTTTATTTTAGCATGTCATTTTTACGACTAGTCATTTCTCTACTGACCAACCCCTAACCCTAAGCCTCACCAACATTGTTTTAAATGACACACGCAATTTAAACAGCATTAAATGACATGCGAACAGTTAAAATACAGGGACACGAAAAGCAAAATGCCCACGAAAGTTGCTCTCTATTTTAACGCAGTCTAATGAGATCATGTTACCCGGTCTGACAAATAATTCACTGGTCAACAGTGCTGGTTTTTTAAAGAAAGAAAGACAAAAGAAAAGAAGTGAGCGAGGGGAAAATGGCGAAGAGTTGTAGAGGATTCTCACAAATTGTTTGGCTGGACTGGGTTGTCAGTGAGGTGGGGGAAAGGGGCTCTGGATGAAAGTACTGAGATCAGAACAGAGTTTTGTAATTGTATTTTCACCGCATCCAGCAGCTTCCACTGCAGAAGACATTAAGCTGCACTGAGAAGGGAGGAGGGAATGTTTCTTCAAAAAGATGTTGGGTCAACGGAGAATTCTGAGTTTCTCAACTTTATCTTTGGGAGGTTTCCGTAGCAAACTATGTAATACATTACAAAATCTATAAAAATGAATCTATAAAACAATATTTTTTCCTAAATGTAAGATTTATTGTTACATTCTCAATACAGCACTACACTATACTATCTTCACTATTTTCAGCCTTCGAGTGATGCACACATCCGTATCTGCATTCTGATTTACTTGGGGTAGCCACCATGGCTGTTAGATCCTGTAATCCATCCAAATTTTAGCCTGGTGAGCATCTGCTGCAGCACACTCCACGAGAGGACCTGTACTAGAGAGAGAGAGGAGAGAAAAGAATCTGTAGGAAAGCACAGGAAATGAGAAGAAAGGAAGTGAGTAATTTATATATGTATGGAGAGCAAATACAAAAAATGGGAGAGCAGCAGTGATGAATAGTATGCCTGTAATGGCACTTTTTGTTTTATGATTAATTATACAGTTCAAATGTACGTAGAAATGTGGAAAGAACCAATACATTTGTGTCTTCAAACACTATGATGTGAGCCTGTGCCATACCAGATGTCGTGGTCATTACAAGGTGGTGGTGGTGCCAACCTCGCGGTCAGCCAGCAGCTGCCCTAGCAATGTGGATCTCTCAGATTAAGGCCGGCTCCAATCTGCCCTGATCTGTTGGGGGAAACAGATGATGATCATGATGATGATGATGATGAAGGGACAAACAACTAGAATCAGAGATAGCACGACTAATCCCAGACAGCCAGCAGATCACGCACAACAAGCCACCACAGGGATATACTGCCAATGCTGAAGGTGCTTCTAATGCGGAGATGAAGCAATGAGCAGTGTGTTCTTGGTTAACATCACACGTCTTTGAGAGTAATTTGGGGGATTCTGACACCTGTTGTCAGGGAGGAAATGTGGAAGGTATTCTTTTAGCCTCCAGAAATGCCTTTTACTACCTCAGTTAAGTTCATACCTGATCAGTAAACATGTTTTTAATAAATGTCCAGAAAATTTAACAACTTTATATGTAAAGCTTTCGAGCAAAACGTAGTGTGTATGTGTGAGAGAGTGCTTGCATACCCTCCGTTTCTGGGATAGTGACTAAAACGTTGTCATTTCCACAAAACGCTCCTCAGTGAGGCACAGAATATAAACAAGCAGCTGCGCAGCATCAGTTACACCTGTTTCATTCATAAGCAATTTTAAATATCAGCTGGCTCTCATCTCTTCCAAAAGTTGAAATGAAACATCCTGGGCCGTCTCATTTATGTCCCTGGCTACTGTTTTGTTACAGAACAGCACTATATCAACTTTGCTAGCAGCCTCATCACACAGTATTCCCTGACTAATGGCTTTGGCAGCAGGTGGAATTAGATCTTCACAGACAGTCTGTGGTTTTTGTGTGCAGGCAATCCGATATAGATATAAAGGACACCATCACTAACTCAGGAAAGATTGTGTTTTACTTAAATGCAGCTGGCTCTTCAGGTGACCCTTCCTTTGTCGATTCAGCAGCGAAGCCACATTTGATTATTTATGTATTGAAAAGCTTAGCGCGCTGGCCTTGGGATTTTTTTTCCTTCTTTATGCTTTCATCATGTGTTCTTTTAGAAACTTGAATACAATCAAACCATCTGATCAGAATGGCGGTGCAAAATAGAAGACAAAAAGGAGACATTTCAACTAACAAGCTATAGTACGTTTGTTTAGTTATATATAGTCACATGTGCGATTAAAATAACATGTTTTTATTTGGAAATCTGCAAAGTCTCCATCTAGATGGATGTCCAATGACACACCTAGTGGTAGTTGCAGAGACTGGGGTCACCTTCATAAAAAAAATGATTTCATGTGAATTTCTGTCTTTTGGTTGCTAAGAAGCTTTCATGTTTGCTTGCACGGGAGGGCATTAGAGGGGGGCACTGAGGGGAATATTAACAAGAATCTGTTGATTGACACTGCGTATAGGAACTGAGTGAGTAATCCACAAATCAATCAAAATTTAGCAAGACTTGTATAGACAGCGTCTCATTCATTTTAATGGTGGTGGATATACAGTTGTCTGCTTTTACACCCTTAATGCAACAGATTCCAGATCAAATGAAAAAAGGGTTTAATCCTGTTTAGTAGTCCAAACATGGCCAATCATCCCTGCCCACAGCTCTGACACCAACCACAGGACACAGATGGCTCATGGGCCATTGTCGTAGGACGCCGTGGAATCGGCTGTAACTTATGCAAGGGTAAAGTTCATTCGCTTGTGACACTAAGTCCTGTTGGGATCAAACAGACCAACATGAAAAATAGGTGGGAGGCAAGATGTGGAAACAGTGAGGGACTGGCAGCCAGACTTTGCCCACTCTTTACTTAATATAGCAAAGCCAGTGTCACATGGACCTGCCACTGTGTGAAGACGTGTGGTCAGGAATGAAGCGAGGAGGCACCTTTGACAGGCTCATGCTGTGAGAGAAACTTTTGTTAAATAAATGAAATAAAGCTCCTATATAAGTACCACTCACTTTACAAGTAATGACAACCAGTTTCATATCTTTGATTGTTGTGATTCCATATAAATTATTATTTGTAATTGAATGCAAGTTTTCACCAACACTCAGAGCTTTAGACTAATGCTAGCGCATTCAGTGACTTGCAAATGGGAGAAGTTTTCGAAAAGAAACCCACAGCACAAAATAAAAACTGAGCAGAACCAGTGTTATAAGTGTGATCTTTTAAATTATATCCAATTGAATATTTCAACAGTTAACAGGATCTGATTGATCTTCATATTTGAGAATAAAAAATGCAAATAGAATGAACAGTGTGTAAAACTTCAGGTTGGTTATGACCTTATCTGATATTAATTGGGCCTAACTTCATTTCTAATTGGATTTAATATGGCACTAATAGATTACACGAGGACTGTGTTATGATTGACACACATTTATTTAGACATGAGAAGACCTTTCAAATACTGTGGATCAATAGCAATTATATTTTTTTCCTTTTCTGCTGTACAGAAATATATAATCGATATAGTAAATGATTATCGGTAGAAAAAATAAAATAAAAAATAAAGTATAATGTGTTGTCTAGTATTTTGCTTGTATTAGATGTATTAGAAGTTATATAACTTGTTGACTTAAGGATTTGTCCATAGCTTCTCATTTATAACTCCAGTTCCAGTTTAATCCCTTGTGACCATTTGTTAAGTAATTTTGAAGTAATTGAATTATATGTTGTGTGGTTAAATGATGTAACTGTATCTTTGCAGCCTATAGTTTAACCTTTAAACTTGTGGTTTTAAATAAGAAAAGTGTAGCCAGGTACTACGAGAGACAAAACACTCACCCCATGCAGCAGTGACCCAGGAGCAATCCCCATCCTGATCAGACATATTGGGCAGCAATCATGTCCTCGTCGCTGCACCAGTGACTCCTGCTGGTTGGTTGGGATGCCTGTGGGGAGCGGGTAGTCAGTCAGGTCTAGGTGGGGGAAGAGCTCCACAATACAACAGATCAGTTGAGTGGAAGGGAGTCATCTTGTTGTCAAATTTCCATCTCCCCAATGTGGAAATACTGTAATACAAGTATACCAGAAACATGCAAAAATCTACAAGTAAAGGAAGATAATGATCACATGACAATGTGATGACATCTGTGAGAACGTGCACATTTTGTGTTTTACATGTAGTGTACTGCCAGGTAACTGCATCTGTATAACCTGTGGGAAGTGATCTTCAGTGTCTAACAATTGCTTGCTAGCTTGTGCAAAATATAACATACAGTTTAAGGGAATGTGATGGAATGTTTTTTTTTCCACATGAATCCCTCATGAACTAAATGTAAATTAATAAAACTGCCTCATCTGCACCATATCCTCTCAAATATACCTGGGGAATCCCCATCTGCTGAGTCCACTGATAAAGGCGCATCCATCCCCACTCAGGACACAGGTGAACTGTTGGAAACGGATCCTACTGAGAAACCTTCTGTCTGGACAGACAAGATCAGGAGAGAGCACATCTATGGATTTGTCATGATGAGTTTCTTTGTCAAATCACTCTTTTTTTGTTCTTTCAATTGATCCAATGTAGATACTGGTAGTCTGCACTTAAAGGGGTTAAAGTTATGGCTTGTGGGCTCTTGAGGAATATAGATACTTCAATATTTGCTCCAGATATCGGAAAAGTGTGTTTTAACCTCACAAACATCAAAAAGGACACAGACAAGTACACTAATAAACCTGTAAACATGAACACGCAGCCTGTAAATTTGAATCAGCTGGTCACTATGGTATAATGGCATCGTCATGATGTTGTGGAATATTTATCCTTGTCTCAGATTTCAGCAGATGTGGGGTCAGCTCATATAATCCAAAACACCATAGTGTTGAAATGCCAAAAAAATTGAAAAATTGTATGTATGTTCTATACATATACACACACAAATATGTGCATGGCTCATTCTGTCTGACAGTGAAAAAGATGTTTATCTACACGAGATTGGCTAGGGCACTCTAGGAAACTGTATGAATGATAGAAAATTGAATTTCAGTTGCCAAATGCCAAGTAATTTCATTTATGGATTTAACCCATGTAGAAATGCACATTACTTCATAGTCATTATTTAAGCCCGCAGGTGATGCAATTCCAATAGTGTGAATTTTAAAAACATTAAGTTCTCAGTGAGACTATTTAGCAAATCATTTCATACAGCTGATTAATAAATGAGTGACACACCACTGGTGAAGTTTTGTTGTGGAATTTGATATTGATTGTGTGTTCATTTAAGTTCGAATCCTGTCTTTTTGCATGCTTAATAGAAAACTTAATAAATAACCTGAGAGCTCCCATACCATCGGAAAAACAACTGTCCGTGGATGGCTAAAGTGATGGAAGGACAGGCGGACTGGTGGATGGAGCGACTACCGTGATGAATGACAGTAGCATGAAAAGCGATGTTGCCACAGATGTTCCTCTAGTTTTTCCTTCAAGTGGTGAAACACGACTGAAAGGTCTAAAGTTTATGTTGTGCAACCCGACCTCTTCCTCATTTCAGCTCCAGTTTTACATGTTAAGGAGATCGGGGAGTTTAAATTAACTTTCCTCCTTGGTCTCAGTGACAGAAGAAAACGTTGTCTGTGTGTAATGTAGCTATTTGGAGAAAACTTGTTATAATATTGGAATGGAATGGGTAAACATGAACACAGATGAGAAAGGTAAAATATTAAAAACCGGTCCTGGTTCAACATTAGCTGGCAGAATCAGCACCTGCTCCTCCTCAGTCAAACCATGATAATACCCTGCATCCAAAAGTGCTCCAGTGCTCCGCGGTCTCACCTCCATCCATCACACCGTGAGGATTCTCCAGGCAGGGTTCACTATTAACCAATCTGTCAATCAGCATCCACAGATAGACAGCCCAGGCTCCTCCTGCCAGACCACACAACACCTGGCGCCTCATTGCTCTGCCCGGCCTTCACGTGGCTCCGTGCCATGCAGCCCTCAAGACTATCAAGAATCAAGCATCTTGTACTAGTATCCAGCGTATAAGCATTAGACTGTTGCAATAGTGGATTTGGTTTGTTAAGGGCATTGCTGCTCAAATACAAGTAAATCGTGGCTTGTAAAAAAAATCATAAGAACACGCATGCAGCCGTGTTGTTAACCTGCAGAGGCCCTGATTAAAACAAATTCTTTTACAGCCTAGATAAATTTAGCAAAGTATGATGGATTGGTCAGCGCTATTTTGCTATAATTTACCTCCTCTGGTGTTCACACCAAGAAAAATGAAAGGAACAAGTCTGGAAATAGCTGTTAATGAATAGCTAACAACTAGATGCTAAATAACTGTGGGGGAATCACGGACTATATAGTAGATCATCACTGAGAGCAAACTGCATGATACTATGTTAATGAACTACTTCCTGGATGCAGTATCTGTGAAATCACCACGAAGTATACTGACTGCCTCCGTAATGAACTGGTCCTGATTGACTCTCCGAATCTACTGCTAAACAGCAGACTGTGACTTATCAATACATCCTTATAATGTGCGCTTAAGTTACTTTTTTATGTCCCCTTTAAATTGAAGGCTGCATCAAACCCAGTCATTAATACAAATACAGCATTACTTAATGACTACCACTGTGAATTACTATTTGTGTGCCATCAGATAAACATATGCATAATCCTACCCGACTGGCTACTAGTCATAGTACTGTTATGTTCCACTTACTTGTTGGTAACTAAATCAGGATATTGTGCATCTTCTTGCAAAGAAAAAAAAAAAAAAAAAGGCGACTTATCCAGTTCTCACTCCAGACCTGTTACATGCTCGAGTGAATGTGCTGTAACATACTGAATCATTTACACGCATGAGCTGTGACCACGCTGGTTCTGTACACCTTCCTGTCATCACATGACAATAAAACTTAATTAAGGCTAGGATGCATGAGACACAATAAAACAAAACTGACCTTTCACCACTCCTCATCTTTCAAACCAGCTGAGTGTTTCAAAAGAATGATGTGCTACTTTCTGCTTGAATGTACTTGCAAACAATATCTGCACATTTTGCAACGATTTAAAAATTTTAATATTTTTGCCTGAGACCCACTATTACTAACCATGTCAACAAAATGACAGCTTGACTGACAGCTCTATCTAATTCATAGATCGGAAGATATTAATTGGATCCTCAAGAGCAAGAGAAATGGATTCATTATTGCTCAAGGCTCTGTGGTTGTTCAAGAGTCTGAAGTTAAATAGGTTTTACACACAAAGTGTAGACTTCTATTTAATGTAATGTATTAACTGTACAATGTATTAAATGTATTATGTGTCTTTTGGATTTTAACTATATATTTCACATCTGTTGTTTATAAAAAAATGTTACTCTCACAGACACTGTGAATAATATGACTGCTCAGAGGGTTATCACACCCTGTTTCACATCCACCATACTGTATTGTACAAATACTCGTACATCACAATTTCATTCCCATATGTGATGAACACTATTGTTGTTTACACCACCATACACACTTCCCATTCGAGTTAACGGGAAAGTGGTTTCAGACTTTTGGACCCCACTGTATATTGTTGGCCTTTTATATAATCTGTTCATGGCTTGTCTGTGTTGTACTGTCTGTAAATAGTATGCACATTGTCTGTATAGTGTATTGCATGAGAGTCACCAACTGACGGTAGCAAATTCCTTGTGTGTGCTAACATACTTGTCCAATACATCTGGATTCTGTTTCTGAAAACAAAATAAATTATTATTAGATATGCCACAGAGATGCTAATACTTGTGGACTGTTAAATATAAGAGAACTGTAAATACAGCGCGTAATGGCCTTGGTATTTACAGTCTGTTTACGATGTACATATGATAGCGAAGATACATTCTAATAATCAGTTCCTAAGTGATGTTTCCAACATTTCAGAAATGTATTTTTTGATATACAGCATTATAGTTTTTTTTTGTAAGACAGTGCAGCCAAATGATTCCACCAAATGTAGAGCTTAAAGAAAAGCTTTTACAAATCCAGCACAGGTGTGTAGTTACAAGAATAATCGCATGGCTTCACTCTATTTGCCTCTGAAAATCCTCATCATAGAACTGGTCGGGACATAATGAGAACTTAACTTTAGAGTTATTGGAAGTTTAGGCTGTGTCTCAAATGCCCGTCAGCGCTTGTTTATATCCAAACAATTCTCTCTTAGCTAACAAAGCTCTCATTTTTCAGCTCACAGCCTCTGGATCTGCCATAAACACTTATCTAAGAGCAGCATTACAAACCAGACAAACCAGAGCAAACAAATCTACTGAAAATTACATTCTTCCCAGTCCCTGCACTTGAGCTGAACTTTTCTGTGAGCTGCTGATTGTCAGGGGACAATCTGTCCCCTGTATGCTGTCTGGCTGCTACAGTTCCCCACCTAGGGGATTTCAGGTCTAATCTGTCAGGTGCATGCCCAAGCATTTCTTTATCAACTTTATCAATAACAGTGCAGCATTGCCAGGGCAACAGGGAGAGGGGCGGCCAATAGCCAATCCCTTGCACTGGAGCAGACAGTAATTACTCAGCCTCTCCCACAAAAGCCTAGCACAGGGAGGGGTTGGAGCATGACTGATGTCAACCTACTGCAAACTAAAAACACATTTAACTGTTTTCCTCTCCTCAGTCATACCCCTAAATGAAAGTCTCTGCTTATCCTTGCGCCAGACGTTTTGTTTTGATGTAGTTTATACAATGCTTAATATAGGCTGTGGTTTCAAGATGACGGTGATCCCATTACCAATCTTCGATTGTTTGTGTCTACGACTATTCAGCTTGGGAAAGGATGTCATCTGCCAATACTGAGAACTAACCATGGTTTTCTTGATATCTATTTGCATATAAGAGGGACACCTCTGCAAACAGCAGCGTCTGGACCTCCTTTTAGAAATACATGCTTTTTATGATTATGGTGATTAATGACTGATTGTTTTAATTTTTGTATGTGTATGCGTGACTACAAACACTTTTTATAAACATGGAAAAAACAAGTTGTTCTCACTGTAGGTGGACAAACTCATGGCATGTGTTGATGACTTACACATAAATCTTGGTATTTTTCTTCCAAAGCAACAACAAAGCAACAAAATCATAGCCTCATATATTTCAATATTGTCTTGGTCGAAACAACGTCGACAGTTCACAGTATTTTTCCACTTAAAGGAGGGGGTTTAACATTATACAATCGTTCGAGTTTTGCCACTCTGGCTAATATTTGGTCCTGGCTAAGGTTTTTCTTAGCTCGGAGAGCTTTGTTTTTTCCTCTTCAAATTCTTTATTGAATGAAATTCTTCATAATCCTGCAAACAAAATGCCAGGGGGAGTAAACTGCACAGTACACAGGAAACGGAGAGAAGCTTGGAGAACTGACTGACCAGTGTTAGCAGGTTTCCAGCTTGTTATCATGCTAGGCATGTAGCCATTAGCTTACCAGCTACGGTAGGTTGGATGACACAGATGAAGGCCACAAGCCACAAATGAAGTTGTTCTTCACACTACAAGTGTTGCTGTAGTTTTTACCTCTCCAGCTCCAGTAGTTTAGCAGCTAGCCCCGTGACTAGTCTTTGTCACCGAGCATCTCTTATTTTGCAAGGAAACACAGATGAACTTTGCCGTGCTTTCTGGTGTGACTGGGCCTGTAGTTACAATTCTAAACCACAGGCTTCTAGTCCAGTTTTGACCCCTATATTAATCCAAATGAAAACAATATGACTCCTGGCATCCTGTCTGAATACAACATTAAAATAGACAGCTGTCATATATGGAGGAGAATGTGATCTTGTGTGTGAGGAGCCTAATCACAGTGCTTTAAACATCACTGCAACATACAACTGTACGGCATATATGAGACATTTTCCATAGACTTCCTTTCGTCTTTGCATCCCCTTGTGACCTTTATCAGAGAAGACATGTCAAAGATGTGAAGCGGGAAGAAATCTTATTCAAGATGGATGCATGTATTGACATGGAAATCTCATGGGATGGTACAAGGAACATCAGCATTTGGGAGTGGATGTCAGTTGAACTGTGAATTGTTTGTATCATCTGACAGTCATTTCATATGCGTCAGCTTGCTGCATAACATCACGGTGTAATTATTTGCTTGGAGAGAAAAGCAATACGAATACAGTATGGATAAAACCGTGTCTATTCACATAAACATTATTCATATACATGTTGAGAGGATTTTTACATTAGTCACATGCAATATATGACTCCTGCTTAACAGGCAGACACTATGAAATTAAGACAGGAGTAAACAAGTAGTTTGACGATGAACAAGTCCTTTCTGTCCACACCATTTTCAGTGTTGCTCTATAGTTATCCACTTTCTACTGATCCAAAACTTAATCCCGAAAAAAAAAAAAAAAAACCCCACAAATGTTTGATTATCCATGAACACAAAAACAAAAAAATTTGCATTTACCAATTAAAAAAAAAAAAAAAATCTAGCCTCTATGAGTTTATTTTGAGGTAAACTAAATTACTTGTGGATGGTAATGCTTCTCCTCTTGTATCTAATAGTGTTACAATAGTAGCCAAGCATGCATATGAATAAATTAGCTGCTTCTATCCATGTTGTGAAAGTCTGCCATAAATTGATTTACTGGTTTTGTCACATCCATGATGCATCACATGCAAGGTCCTGTCCAGAGTATCGATGAAATCTGAGGAAATGTGTATTTAATTTATGACTCAATAACAAGGGACCTCTATTCATTTGGCCTTTTTGATTTATTGCTTGCAGATGATTGGACTGCCTAAAATGGAAGAACACATAGCCAAATAAAACATGAACACGTGCTGTCATGATGACAAAAGGTATAACATCAGTAACAAGATTTGTTAGACAAGTAATTGATAAATAAAAGTTCATTTTTTCTAGGTTGCCAGAGAAATGACTACTATGCCCCCTTGTTATAAAAAAAGAAAAGGAAACACAAAAAATAAATTCTACTTGTAGAGAGAGCAGAAATGTATGATAATGACAGTCATGCAAGAATTAGAAAAACACAACGAAAGTGTTGGATTTGGAGAGGAACAAGGAGATTAAAGCAGAAATTGGAGCACTGCATACAAAGAGAGGGGAAGCACAAGAAAGGGACAAGAGAATATAGCAATGAGCTGGCAGGATATCTCACTCTCCAGCTGCATGCTCAGAAACTCTTTGGAACATACGTATAGGAGGGTGGATGGTGAACAGCCTGAGGAAGTGTTACACCCAACTGCATCCCAGTTACCATATGAATTATTCCAACCCCACTGTTTTCACATGCTTTGGAAAACAACCACAAGACTTTAAAACAGGTTTGAAAGATGTGTGGTTGAGGACTTGGATAAAAAGTGTAGGGAAAATTAAATACAAAAAAATCCACTGGGTTGCAAACACAAACACAGCCCTCAATCATTGGACTGAAGGGCAGAGGGAGAATGAAAAACCTCGTGTCCCAATGTCCAAAGTTATTCATTTTTTATTTAGCATAACACTGATGCAACATAGACAGTAAAGAACAACAAACATGTTCAGGTTGGGTAAAAATTCTAGAGGGACTGCAAATTGTGAGAATGGAGAAACAAATACAAAGAACAGCATCACACTACTATCTACACAATGAATATATTACATACAGGCTGCGGGTCACAGACCTTCTACAGGCAAACAGTTGGTGAGAGCCGTCAAGGGAATATCTAGCCATTTCAGTAATTAGCCCTTATGCAAAACATCTGTGTAGGACCTGATATTCAGCTGGATATGATAGTTTTATGGGGTTTATAGACTACAGACATGGAAGCTAAGGTATAAAATTTATGAGACAAAGAACCTGGAAACACATTTTTAGGTCACAAAGTATTGAAATAAATGATGCATTTAATAGCAATGCATGTTATTGGCCTGCATTAATTATCTTCCATGTTGTAGTCCACATATCTTCTAAGACTACAAAGCCCAGTTTAGCGTCTTGTGTCTGTGATACACAGGTGTTTTGCATTGGGACTAATCACCAAAATGACTATATACAAACCCAGGTCCTCTCCCATTCTGTTTGCTTGAAAAAAGGTCTGCTTGTATGTGGAAAAGAACAGAGTGCACAGTTCCAAGTGCGTTGATGCTGGCCTTTGTGTGCTAATGCGATTGTCCATCCCATAGCTAGCAAAGCCTTTCAGCCGGGGGGACACATTTTTGTTATGAGGAAGAACAAAAACGTGTGCACAGAAAATTCGTGGTGTCACATGCATAACGTGTGTCCATTCAAAGGTTAGAAGACCGCTAGACAATGGACATACCCACATGGAAAATGAATATGCAAATTAATTACTCAAGTTCAAATATAAAGGTGTAAATGCATTAGCAGAGTATGTGTAATTGTGGAATCGTCTTTTTCATGAAATGGAAAGTGACGATTATTCAAAATCTAAAGGGCTGCAGGTTATTAGTAATGCTGAATGGATTTGCGAATTAAATACCAAAGAGGTTTAAAAAAAAAAGTAAACTTAAGTATCAGCACTTGATAAAATTTCCTCTTACTGGTAAAACATAGTCCTTATAACTATAACAAGACAATCTTTATGGATGTACTGTCAAAACACTTTGTTTATTAGCTACTTTCTCACCACAGATAAATCTATACTATTAATGTTGTTTCCTGTCACCTAACCTTGTTTTGCAGCAAAGTCAACACAATAACATATGGCAGGTGGAGGTTATTGCTTCAGATATGCATGAACTGTGAACAGAACACCTTCAATTTAACAACTGTTGAATCTTTTCAAGTCATATGCATTTAGAAACAACTAGAAACAAAAAGTGTGTAGACAAAGAGCATATTCAAATAAAAATTCTTAACTTGTAGGAGCTTTAATCATGCAAATACAATAAAGTTTATCAGAATGTTGCACTATATTTCATTAGTTTACCCTGCAGTGTCCTCTCATGCAATACAATATCTGCTCGTGGAAACTATGAAATGAAAACCTTTTTTTCAGTAATTGCTGTATGTTTAGACACTCACAGGATGATGAAGAAAGCTTGGTCAAATATAGGGAATTATGAGACAAGTCATATCAAAATCACAGGGCCACAAGTCAGTCTTTCCCTAAATTTAATCTTCTGTTGCTTAGACCTACCCACCTGTGGGCCTCAGGATGGTGTTCACAGTCGGCTGATGTTTGTTTGTGGTGTTCATTTAGTCTCTTGTCCCAATTGTTGCCTGTGAGTTAGTGGACCTTGTACTTGCAATTCTTTGTCAAACTGCTATTTTCAGTGAACTTGAAAGCTCAATGTTTTATCATTGCTTTATATTTCAAATTTCTGTTATTTTTGGGCTAATACAAAAATAATCTAGCTACAATACTAACATGTTATTTTCACATGACCAGCCTTGATTATAAAACGAAATTCTGGAAAACTTGAAAGAAGTTTGAAGCGGTACATATAAATCATTTGGGGGTTTTTTTTGTTTTTTTTCAGGGTTACAAATGTATGAAGGTCTCTTCACAATGACGAGAGGACTCATGAGAGGCAAGGTCAGGCTGTTCTCTAATTTTCTCCCTGTATTTATTTTTGTCAGACATTTTGTGTTAGTATGAGCCTATAATCAGGAATAAATTAAACAGATATATTTTTAAGACTGGAATACTTGTACTAAAGTACTGGCCTAACATTTCGAATCACTGCAATAAATTGGAGATTTTTTGTTTTTGTTTTTTTTGTTTATGAATTCTATTTCTTTCATCAATATTTTACAGTACATAACCTATCAAGAGATTACTTGTCATGTGATGAGAACTGGTTGTAATGGTAGGACTGCCCTTTGTTGAAGAACAATTCCATCAAAAAAACAATCTGATACAACTTCATCTGACTTTGATAAAGTACAACATCAGGGCACTTGAATAACTTGAGAGATATGAATAACAGACACGCATGTCCATCAAAAAGAGCTCCAACCTCTAATGAACAATCATTTGTGCTTGTATGTCTGTGCTGAATTGCACTTTTAATTTACTTGATCAGCAGGCTCGGAGATAAATGCCTTTTGTAATTGTAAGATTCTCAGTGAAATTATCTTTGATTTTTTTTTTTTCCCGTCACAACCCGGGAGATGCCTCTTTAAAACACGTCTAATAAAAATGACACTACTTCTGTTAGTCAAATCCCAGGGAGGCTCTTATTCAGCACCATTAAGAACTTTTTTTCCCCAGCAAGCTATCTACACAAAAGACTGAAGTTACAATCTCTAATCTCTAAACTCAGAAGGTTTATTAGTTTTCCTCAGAGTAATGTTTTAAAAAAATTGACATCCCTCTGTATCAAGAGATCAAACATATCATCTTACCTGCATTTTTGGTTCAAAAGATGTTAGTGTTCAAAAGCCTATGACTCAAATTTTTTTCCCAGTGAGTTTATCAACCAAACATTAAAACAATCTTGCAAATAAATCACAGAAAGTAGAAAAACAGAGGAAAGATGTGATCTATGCAAGAAGCCCTTTAATTTAGTTTCTGTTCAAACAAACAATCTTTGTCTCCAAGAGCCAAAAGACATAAAGACATTACCACTGTTTTATCTTCTTTTTGCTGACTGCCTGTAAGCCTGAGAATCAGTTAGATGATTCTACTGACCTTTAATTTTCCTATGAGCCAGATAAGATTCTGGCTGCAAATTTACCACCGTTTTTTCCAACACATAGTGAACCAATGCAAAATCAGCCTCGGTCAAAAAAAGTCCTTCCTCAACCTCAGCATCCTTGCAGATATGCTGGACTGTGCGTTGTGTCAACTCGCCTTATTGTGTCCTCTCAGGCAAAGCTTATAGCCCCTAACAACCTCCACCAAACATTCGCCCTGCTGTAGCAGGGTGTTTTGCTGCATTCTCAGAAACAAAAACCCAAGCCCTTCAGTTAAAGTATTGTCTTCCGATCCATTTTGTGTTGCTGTCCTGAGAGAGCTTAAAGTGCTTGACCCAAGGTTATCAAGCAGCTTATAGAGAGGACTGTCCTGAACTGAAAACAACAAAGTATGAGAGAAACGGACTACATTACAAAAGAGCGTAGGCTAAATAGCACAAATGCTTTGTAACAGCTGCAGAGGTTTTCATAGCATGATGAAAGCTACAAGGGTTAAATGAGTAGGCAGGGTCTCGGCGGGGAGTGACAAAGTGATATGATTAAAAAGACTAAGCCATGCCCTGTAAGGCTGTACTTAAGCACAGCTGTGCCGAGCGCTAACATGCTCACAGTGCTAATCCTAACATCCTGGTGTTAATCAGGTACAATGTTTACCAGGTTCACTATCTTAGTTTTGCATGTTAGCATGCTAACATTTGCTAATTAGCAGTACACACGAAATCACAATGTATAGCTGCGGCTGATGGGAATGTCATTAGTTCTGCAGGTATTTGGTCACGAACCAAAGTGTTAGACAAAATAAAATTTTGACCTGATGGTCGCACTAGATAAAAAGTTAAGGGATTATCAGTGACTACAATTTATCCTGAAAGGGGCATTAATGTTTCTACCAAATTTCACATTTCAATCAAAACCACATATGTCAGTCTGATGTTGGCGCCAGAGCAAAAGTCAGGGAATCACCAACATCTGTAAGACCCATCTTCATGAATGTCTTCTCCAAATTTTATGTCAATCCATCCAATAGTTGTTGAGATATTTTAGTCTGGACCAAAGTGGTGAACCAACCAACTGAAAATGTAAAATGTGTTATTTCTTCCAAGAGAGTTCAGTTCACAGTGGGAATTTCTGCTGTAAAAGAGTCACATGGCTGTGTTGACAAGGTGGGAACTATAACTGTATTGTCATACCAGAACTCAGGCCAAAGGCTATAGGGGTGCTGCATGCAAAAACCAGGTTTCCGACTTTTATATAACCACCTTGAGGCAAGTGGAGGAAGTGAGAGTGGACTTGATAATTTGTTTAAGTTCAATGAATTTTGAGAGGCTTAAGAGTATTTTGGGAGCCCAGCTAAGCAGAGGGATGTGCAGATGGGAGATGACAAGAATTTGGACAGAGTGCCGGAGGGTGTCCTGATCCCTCAGGGGAGGTCTTGCAATACAGGCCAGTACCAACACTTGGCTATTCAAGATTAAACAGTCTTGGGTGTCTGGGTATGACTCATAGTTGAGTTCTCACTGAGAATACAAGTATAGGTGAGAGAGAAACTCTCTCCCCATGGACATTAAATGCTCTGCTGCCCTCCCCAGCTTTAAAAAAAGCACACAAAACTCACCTTTTTAAAGTTGCTTTTAACTAAGGCAAAGTGCTGTCACTGATGCCTTTTTTAAATAAGAGTTTGTTTTTTATCTATTTCTCTTCTATTGTACTTGTTCCATTTCACCCACGTAGTTTTAATACTGTGTTTTTCCTTTTGCTCTGTATTTGTATGTAACTTCTTTTTGCAAATTGTTACCTCCACCAAGGAGGTTATGTTTTCACCTGTGTCTGTTGGCTTATTTGTCAGCGGGATTAAAAAGCACTGAGCCGATCTGCACTGAACTTGGTGGCGGGATGGGGCATGGGCCAGGGAAAAACCTATCAAATTTGGGGGAAGATCCCGATCATTTTACACTGAATTTGAATTTTTTTCTCTTATACCTGGTGTATGTTGTTTGACACTGGCCTCGGCCGAGGTATGCGCTCTACTGAGTGCCATTCTAGTTGTATCTAGTGGTATAAGTATCTTTGAGTGCCCTTTTAAATGGGCTGTGTAAATAAAATGTATTCTTATTATTAAACCAGGAAAGCACAGTCTCGGGCATGTCTTGTAAAATAAATATTGTTTTTCATGATGAAGACAGGTATAAAAGCAGGGCCGAGTAAAACGAGTCAGTGCTAATTATGGTATGGTATAATGGCTAAAAAAAAAAAAAAATACTGGTTGGGACTCATTGGGGTCATTCGGTGGTGTACTGCAGATGGGGATGATTTCACTGAATGGGAAGAGCTGAGATTAGTTGAGGATGTCATGGTATTGTGCAGAGGTCTGAGCAAATATTCAAATTACAGGCTGCTTTTTGAATTTGTGGAGAAGCAGAGACATTAAAGTCTAGAAAGCAGTAAAGCAATTAAGTTATCACATTGTTGTGTCTCTGCAGTTTGGTATTCTATTTAAGATCCTAAACCTGTCATTTTTTTATACACCTCTCAGAGGCCCACACAAACAGTAGGCAGTCTTTAAGGAAAAAAAATAATAAAGAAAAGAAGCAATCAGACTACATGATAGACTACACCATATTATACTTAATCTTAGTTATGTATGGTTTAAATCGTTAAATGGCTCATTTAAGATTAATAAGAAATAATTGTATGAACATGTAATGATGTTTTGTTATTTACCCTTGAGGCTGTTAAATGGTTATAATCTTGGTGGTAAGGCTCATTGGTTACATGGTGGTTTATTGGCACACATCATTACACTTGTAATGGTTTTGATCCAACAATGTCACTGATACTTCATTCTCCCCTACTGCCACTATAAACAAACACCAGTTGTCACAA
Organism: Xiphias gladius; assembly: GCF_016859285.1. Classification (NCBI taxonomy): domain Eukaryota; kingdom Metazoa; phylum Chordata; class Actinopteri; order Istiophoriformes; family Xiphiidae; genus Xiphias; species Xiphias gladius. The sequence goes on along the minus strand of NC_053419.1, from coordinate 19,153,032 downwards.
GACTGTCTCATTATGCAGAGTAGTCTCTGGAATGCTCTCTGCTTGTGAAGTTAACATTGGGTTTAATCCCCTGGTTCCCCGAATGCCAGGATAAGATGACATGGCTGTCTGGCTGGAAGACAGCTTCCAGACACCACTCATGTCAGTCTGTCACAGCAGGTTTGAGGACACTTCAGGTGACAGGTAGGCAGTCTGGGAGGAGTGAGTGCTGCCTCTTTTAAAGTATTTTTGCAGCGATGGTGACACTCTGACTGATCTTACTATTTGAAATCTGTACACTTCTTTATCTTCTAACCCTTGGATCAAACAAAGACTCCAGGGTTTCATTGACCAACCCACTACTAAACTATTATCTATCCATTTTGAATTGTTGAGTTGATTCTAACAACTGTACACTGTATATGAGAGCATTCTTTTTCTACAAATATGAAAATGTTTCATATATGTTTTATTTTTCATCAGAGATGTGAACAGTAAGAAACTGCAGTTAAGATTGTTAAATGAGACCCATTTAACAAGAAGGATTAACAGTTGTGACCGTTCTGCACTAATCTCTCAGGTCATGGCAAAATTTATATGATTCAGAAATTCTACACACTGTCTGGCTGACAAGTTTTGTATGATACCATTCCCACATGCCTGATGTACAGTAGCACACATGAAATCAATAGTTGGTATGTGCCATGGTGCCATGCTGCAGCAGCTCATACTACTGAGGCTGGATAATTTGTAAAGGTCTAAAGTATTTTCAAGGATAATTGCGCTGAGAAATGGCTGCACATAAGCAGGTTTTTCTCCAGTCACTTTCCAAAACATGTTATCACATAATCGTTGTAGTGGGATTAAGATTTCACTTGGCACCGTGCAGATTTATTTTGCAGAAGAAAAGCCTCAGGTGGACAGGATAACCTTGACATCTCTGCTTTAGCCAGCAGAGTTCAGAAATCATGTTTCTTTCTATACATTAATGTTTCAGTGACTTTTTTTTATTGCTCCCTCGATAGAAATTTTTTATGAGGTTAATAAAATAAAAAATAAAAATAATAATTACACAAATACCATGCCACACAAAGCACAAAGGGATCGTTTGTAAAGCTTTTTTGAGATTATTGGATGAAATCAAGCAGATTCAGTGTGCTATCACTGATGACGAGGTAATGATTTTTAGAGGGGGGGAATCATTAAAGTTGAATCCAGAAACTGAGGACATGTTTGCCTAAGATGATTATTCTTTGTCTAGAAAATAGTGGTATAAAAGGAGCCCAAGAGACAGTTCTGTTTATCACTAAAGCTGAGTCACAACACCCCCATCAGGATATTAGCCATTTGAGTGCTGATTTGCAGTGTTAACAGCTCAAGAAACCAAAACTTTATCAATGGAATGAAGGACTCATTGCATAAATTCAAACAAACAAACAAATGAACTGGGTAAAGTTCAATGTAATTGATTTATCTGTCAATGAGAGACAATATGGTATAAAACTAGTTAATCCACATGATGCTAGATAAAGTAAAGTTGGACCAAATGATGATGATTAATGAAATCCTAAATGCTAATACAGTAGGAGGCTGGGATCATTCATGCAGTTAAGTTTCTGAGGTAACTGTGCTGTTGATGTTGGTGGTGGTGTACGGTGATGTATGCCTACAGGGTGAACACCACATCAGTTTATATGGACCATCCAGTTGTTTGATTTTGGCCACAGTCAGTGGCCAATTGATTGATATGTGATTGGAGGGCATACTGTGAGAAACACAAGACTTTAAAATGACAAGATTCCAGTTCAGTTTAGACTCCTCTCCAGAAAAATTTACAATGATTTCTTACAATATTCAGTGCCAAACAAGGTAGTGGTGCGATGTAATGTTCTAATAGTTCAGCAAATGTGGATGTCCCAGTGGTGGATGGGTGTAGGAAGAATTTGTCTCTGTCACCGGACACCAAGCTCTGCATCTCCTGCCAGTCCAACAGTTTTGTTTAAATGTAACAGTGAATTTCCCATAACCACAACTATGACCATAATCTTGCCATATCACTGACCGAGCAGTAGTGGTTGCCTAAATTTCACCACACCCTGTCCATAGTGGTAGCAACTAGGAAAATGCAGGTCAAGATTTTAATTTGTCCAATACTTTGGTTTACATCCAAATACCTGGAAAAACCAATGGCATTCCCATCAGCCTCAGCTGTACTTTGTGTTTAGTGCTAATTAGCAAATGCTAGCATTCTGACATTCCAAACTAAGATGGTGAACATTAAATGTGCAAAAAAACATCATGCAAATTGTTTTGTTAGCGTTTAGCTCAAATCACACCTATACCCAGGTACAGCTTCATAAAGCCACCAGACTTAATCTTGGTTGACATGAGGTGGTATGATTATCTCACCAGTATAATGACGCATTCATATCAGCTCTTGTTCCAAGACCTGTACTCTAAGACCCTCTCAGTCAGTGGCTTGTAAGATGAAAATGAAAAGTAGCAAATGGAATCAGATACTTGATTCTCCTCTCAAACCTTATTATCTCATGTTGCAGTCAGCCTTGAGGCACATAGAAGTGTAAGTTAGGCTCATTGTTTTTGATTTTAACAGAAAGTGTCCACATTTTTTGAAAAAAAAGTGTGTTTTTTAGCCAGACTCTGGATCCCCACTCTTTTTTTTTCTCTTTCAGCAAAATTTCTCACTCCAGAGAACAATTAATCGGGTCATCTTACTGACAGGTCCCAGAAATTTCACATTTCTTTAATTACTTTTGATATCGGTCATCATGTAATATAGGCTCACTCCAGGTGTTTCTTAGGTTATTGAATTACAGTGCTTGAGTGACACTTAGATTTCCACAAAGTAGTTTTTACCATAATGACAACATTGAATGGTAGATGGACTGCACTTATAGCGCTTTTCTAGTCTCATCAACCACTCAAAGTGCTTTGCGCACACATTCATACAGCATTTTTTAGCTGATGAGGAAAGCTGACATTTTTAGAGCACTTTCTATACATACATACACACACACACACACACCGATGATACATCAGGGGCAATTTGGGTTTAAGTATCTTGTCTGAGCACACTTTGACATGTAGTCGGAGGAGCCGGGGATCGAACCACCAACCTTCCGGTTAGGGGACGACCCGCTCTTCCTCCCTAGCCGCAGCCGCCCCTAATTAATGTAACTGTGCACGTGATTTGTATGTCTAATCTTGCACACCAGAGGTTCCACAGCGCTATAACAATGTCACACTGTCCACCTTCATATGACTGCAATATTCATATGACTCCATGAGGTTTCCTGTCAGGAGCGTGCAACCAGTTGAACAAATGATAGATGCCATGATACATCCTGGTTATGGTTGATGGTATGATGGTTATGATACATCCTCAGTTTTGTAACGTTGCAAACATTAATCTGCAGTCATTTTGAGTGTGAAGCAGTTATTGCATATGTTCATTATATAAATTCAAAATTCTTTGTAATTTTCAAAATCCAATCGAAACTTTCAAATTAAATTCTTTCAGTTTACCAATTGTGAGTTTGATGCTACCCTTTGTTTGTGTCTACTCCGTGTGGCACTGATATATTTCAATATGTTTTTCATTGTTCATGTATAGGTGGCAGCTCCAGTATTTTCTGCACCTCCATGAGATTACTTTCATTAAAGATAAAATGCTGACCTTGGTAAAACGCAAATGGATCTTTAAGAGACAGGCTCCTCCATCACAGTGAAATGGAGCGCTCCCCATCTCACAATACTGCTATTAAGTTTCATCAAGGCTCATTACATGCTGACTGTATGTCATCTCCTGCGCACTATAAAATCCCTCCCTGCAAACACAAAATACCACAATAGGTGTATTATCACACATACTTGCTATCGTTGTCAGTGCCTCTCACAATACGAATGAATTCTTTTGAGGTTTCCGATATATTAATGCACAACAAAATAGCCTCTGTCAGAGTGTATCATCTTCTCATTGGAACTCAACATAAATGCTATGCAAGGTGTCACCCAGAATGCATTTGTTGCAAACACAACATTCAGTATTTAATGGCAAAAACTAGAGTAAAGTGCAGCTTTAATCTCTCATTATTCATAATACATCAAATTGCATCCCATTCACCCGCTGTTTGATGTCAAAACTGAAATACATTCACTGGTACACTCAAGGCAAAATAGCAGACCAACATACCAGAGAGAGAGAAAAAGAGAAACTGAAATTGAGCGACAGAGAGCAAGCGAGAGAGACAAGCAGGATGGTGGGTAGACATAGCAGCATGCTTATATGATCTTGACCCAGCAGTCGATAGGGAAAGGCAGTGAAACCTGATTACAGACAGCCCACATCCCAGCCTGCTGATTTCATTTCCCTCACTCTGCTCAGTTGGATAAAAGACAGGTGTGTGGTGTTCTGCACCAGTAGGCTGCACTGGTTTGATTAAACATTAAGTTCTTCTGCTCAGGTGTGATGTTAACTGTGATGTACACATCTGATATACTGGCAGTTACTGTTTGCATTTTCATTTCACACTAATGAAACAAAAGTGCTTTCTGTCCTTAATTTTCACTAGATTTCCTAGTGGAAGAACTGAACGTGCTACACCTCCAGTCGCTTAGTAGATATACTTAGAGATTATTCCTATATACAGGCTTTTACAGCACTTTGCTCCACTCACTTGAATAGACCTGAACAAGGTGATGGAACAAGTGGAAGTCAAACTGTTTGTGAAGGCGGTTTTCCATCCAGCTGCCTGATGAGGTTTCAATTAAGGCCCATCACACCTCATCAAGTGCACTCTCAATACCTGAACTACCTGTACTATCACACAATTGCTCTACCTCCGACTCTTTTTCCCCTTGAATGCACATACAAGTTGCATTCATCTGAGCAACCTGTCACCAGTTGGGAGATTGTGTGCATCATCTTGGTTTCTTTCCCCCTTGGCCACTCCTTGCAGCAATGGAGAATAGGATGAAACATTCATCTTAACTTTCTCTCAGGCACTCCGTATGTATTTAGGGTTATTTATACTTCTCTCTGCAGAAATAAACACCACAGTCAGTGGTGGATAATGAGTTCTGATGCAGTCAGAGATCAAAAACTGATCAACAGGACATCATGTATGTAATTATACATGAGCCACTATTTTCTGTAGAAAAACATGTTGTAATTCATCCAAAGAAAAGCCATAAAAGAACACCATTAAGGAGTATTTCAGCACAATGGAGAGAAAACCATTAGTGCTGAACACATTCAGTAAGTCTAATCCAGTGATACATGCTAATGTTATGGACAGTAACAAAAGTTCCCACTTGTTATGGGCCATAAAATGAGTGAGTGAATAAAATTAATTTGAGACCATTTAACTTTATATGCATGGCCCAAATCTCCCACTCATATATTTCCTCTCACAGACAAAACCAATTTTAATACCAATCCTTCCCTCCTATTAGCCCACAAAATGCCTTCATGTATGGCAGCATATATTCCAAGAATGAATCTAACACTGTTCGTACAGGGAACACTTTTCCCTGGAACCGGCTCTTCACTCAGGTGGTTCTATTTGGCTTCTTGGACGAGATTTGCTTATTCCATTACCAAATCCTCAGATGTTTTATGTTTTTTTTGTTTTTTTTTTAAGGTTCCAATGCCAGTATCTGTCTCCAGTCTAATGCTTCAGTTTTGTTCCTGGAAATCTGTTGCAATTTAATGGGGTTTGTGGTAATGTGCATATACACCAGAGGCCATGTGGTTGACCGCCCATAAAGTATGCAAATGACCTCTGTTACATTATTCACTGGGAATGGATCATTTCAATCTGTGAAGTAGCCAAACAGCCAGCTAGCTGACTTTTTGATGTTTGAATATACCATATATTTAGCAAATATCTATCCACTACAGTTTGGTATTTACAGATATGAACATCTCCTGTGTTGAATTTTGATTGTGTGATAGAATATTTGATTTTACTACTATCTTAAAGCAAGATCAGATCATGTAACGTTTAAAAGAAGTAATAACACAATCTTCCTCTTACAAATGACAACACAACCTTGCTTAATTCAGCACACTAAGGATTTTTGCCGATACAGCTTTTCTTGGTCTGGTATGATCACTAACTTACGGTGGCTAATGTCAGCAAATTTTAAATAGATGCTGACTAACTAACCTTAATGAGTATGTCCACTTAATTTATGAATCTTTGACTTCTTGTGCTCCAGTTACACTGCATTTTAACATGTCACAGATGAACATGATGACGTCTTCAAAGCAGATGACTCATGGGAAATGAGAGAAAAATTCAACATGCCATTTTCTTGTAATTAGCAGCATTTAGTTTAATGTTCATCTCTACCACACCTGCCATGTTAGTTTGATTTCACTAAATGGTGAAACACAATAGCATGAAATATGTACACATTCAGTGACAATTAGGCCCATTTTTGTAAGGTTATGTTTTGTGCTCTCCATGCTGAAATTTATGCAGTGTGGAAACACGATAGCACGCAATATATGGGAACTTTGAAGACAAAACTGAGAAAGCGACTGCCAACTGACCTTATTCTTCCGAGTTTGCAGCGTTTAAAGAATGCATGGCAAAAAAGTACAGTGTTTACTTCAATAATCAAGCAGTGACTACTGCTTAAGCTTTGGACTTTGAGCTTGCTAGGTCGTCTAGCAGCATGGCCATAGGGATGGCGATGTTGGTCTGTTGGTCTGTCAACCACTTTGACCAGAACTGACAACAACTAATGGATGGATTGCCTTGAAATTTTGTACAGACATACAGTACATGGTCCCCAGAGGATGAGTCTAATGAATCATCCCCTAGTTGCCCCCATGAGGTCGACATTTATGGTTTTGAATGAGATGTCTCGACAGCTATTGGATGCCAGTTTGCTTTTAGCTCAAAGCACCACTGCTCTTAAGTACAAGATCTGCTTGCATGGCTGTCCACTCTTAGTCTTGTTTCTTTTAAAAACTGAACATGATTGAACAAACATATCAACTTCTAGTCTTCATAACATAATATAACATAAAATCCAGACAGCACATAGCTGAAAGCTTTATTGAGTCTTATTTTCTGATCGTAAGACATGAAAAATCACCTAAAAGCACTGGCATTTTGCTTTGTGAAGATACATCAAGATACATGCTTTTTACAGCTGCATGAAATGCTGTTAGTCAAAGAAATCATTCACAGAAAATGGTCTACTTTGTATTAGTGTTATTTTCTCAGGGAATCTGGTTCCTGAGAAAATGTTTTATTTTCAGTGCACTCTTTGGATAATTACCCAGGGTGAATGGCAGCCACCCCAACACCTCTGTCAAACTGGGAGGCTACTAATGAGGAGAGCACTGCACTTTCAACCAGAATATATTAGCATCCCATATGAGGACACTGTCAGCTTCTGTTCTCAACCCTCCACTACCACTGTCCTCAGAAAAATATTTTTTTCCTCATATCTCTCTTCATCCATTTCTGTACGTATTCATCATTAGATGTGCCGTTTCAGGCTTCCAGTCATGCCCTTCACAGAGGACTCTAGTGGAAATGGGCGAGATACTCCTCACCCTGCAGCATTTTTACTGTAGACTTGTGTAGTACTGTGGTTACAATCAGGGGGAAATTACCTCGCAGCACGAAATATGTTGTTGTTCACTCTGCTGAGAGATTTTTTTTTTTTTTTTTTCCACTGTCAAATCAGTGTGCTGCCACAAACATATGACAATATATGTGAGAATCCTCTTCACACGTTCTCAGTTCCATTTTTACACACGGTGCCACTGTGCATAATGTGCGTAATGTAAACAAGTGGAAACTCTATTGATGCTCTGCAACATTTCAAGCAGAACAGCAGCTATGTCTCCCTAATCCATCAATCAGTTAGGTTTAAAAAAGGCAACGCTTAGGCTGCAGCTGCGCTGGAGTGATCATATTATACATTATGAAATAATCCTTGGTTCAAATGTGAAATCTGTAACCCACAGTAACTCTTGAGATGTGAAACACATTGGATGTCTTGGAGACTGGAATATTATTTATTACCATGTCGCATGGTTCAGAATGTAAAGAGTTTAACAGCTGAACTACTTTAAGATAACCTCATTACATGACTCATCCATCTAACTAAATAATACATGCAGGTATCTAGTGTTAGCTATATTTTATATCTATTTTTTCCTTGTCTCAATAGACACATACAGTATTATTATCAGTCACTCATAAAACAAATTTTTCAATCCAAGTAAATTTAATTCAAGAGTGATATATGGCCTCAATCTGCTATTACTGAGAGAGTGACAGAAGAAATGTGTGTCAGTGTTTTTATTATATGGTTTTGGTTAGATTTGGCATTGCTTGCTCTCTGTGTCCGGCAGCTGGTTTTAACGAGAACTGAAGATTAACAGAGGTGTCTTATGCACCAGTACTACATATGGTGGATCATACTCCTTACTTCTCTTATTTCATACCTGCCGCATCTGTGCTCCCTTTTTCTGGTTCTACAGAGGAATAAAAGAGGACAATGAAAGGACAAATTTGCTTCTGTGTGAAGCACTGTTTGTATCCAATAAAAAGTACTGCATTAACCCACTTTTGCTGCTTGTTGGCCCACTTTGTACCAGTTCATAGGATTATAATACATATTGAATTAGGTACAAAACAGGAGCTTTATTTTTTGTGCAGTTGGCGGGCCTAATTTGAACTCTAATTCTCCAGAAAATTATTTTAATAGTAGTTAGCAGTATTCTAGCAAAGAGTTGAAAGAGTTGACTTTGAATTTTTGTATTCTTTTAAAAAAACCATAAAGACAGAAAAAATGAATACTGAGGAGATTCCTTTTAAACCTATATGGTAAGTGTTAGTGTTTGAAGACAGTCAAAAAAATTATAAAGTGCCATCTGGGTATCTAAAAAAGACAATATATTCAGAGACAATACAAAGAGCTGATGAGGAAAGCTGACAAAACTGGCATTTCATGTTATTATATTCAAATGTCCTTGCTGTAATCACTCTGTTTTCTAAAAAGTTAAATTTAATCATGAAAAATATCAAAATGTCATGACATACTGGAATGTAATTTGTATTTGATTAAACTGGAATGTAAATTGAATTTGATTAAACTATATTTGAGGGAAAATAACTGCCCACTTCTCATTCAGTACTGACCAGTGAATAAAACTGGTGTAATAACATGGCGATTCTCAGTATGAAATACAGTATGTAGTGTTTTTTTTGTTACTAACATCTATTATTGTTTCTTTTATCATACATGCTCTCTAATGGTCAGGTGTGGTGTTTCTATGGTCTGTGATGCTTCATTCTCATAAATTGTCTGCATGACCAAACAAAAATACAACACAACATCCACACGGGCATTTAATTCAAATTACATTTTTGCTTGTAGGTGTTACCTGAGAAAAACACCATCTACATACGATATAGCACAATGTATGCCACTGTCATCTTATATTGATTTGCTTTGTAGTTTGTAAGGTTGTGTTTTGTGCTCTCAACACATAGTCTACCTTATAGACTATGTGTTGATAAACAATGAACTTTATCCATTAACACTGAGTTATTTGAGAGTGCTTTTTTTCTGAAATATGAGACATACTGAGAGAAAATCAGCAAGAGAAATTAATATTAATAACCCAGCTTTGCAAACACTTGACCAGAATAAGAATCAGAAAAACTTTATTGATCCCTGCAGGGAAACTGCTTTGTTACAGTTGCTTAACATGCAATTAGGAAAGAGGCAGTAAATAAGTAAAAAAGCAAAAACCTCTATGCAATAGTAATAAGAAATACACAGTAAGGGAATAGAAATATGTACAAACACAAATGTGCAAAGGTAGAATTACAGTATGGACGAAAGTGCAAAAATCGAAATGTTCAAAGTAGATAAACAGTAATATAACAGTAAATTTACCATGCAAAGGTAAACTGAATGGAAAGTGTAATGTGGGTCCAGAGTAAATTCCCAGCAGAGCGTTGATGGAAATGTGCAGAGGTAAGAGATTTACAGTTATTTAAACATAAGTTAGCAGTGGTGGCAGTAGATTGTTCAAATTCAGCGGGGGGGGGGCTGTATATCTGGATGACCACGGGAAAGAAGGACTTCCTGTGGCCATCTGGCTGAAAGTGCTCCTCTGGCTAACCAGAGAAAAGGGGACAGCACAGTCCTCTGTAGAGCTCCAGGACTGCTCACCACTGTATCTAACCCATGACTCTGAAGGCTCACATGCTGAGGACGTCCAGTAGGGTAATCCATGATCCAGGACACCAGAGGAGCATCAATCTGCAGGGCAGTCATCTTCTGCCCCGGCACGGCAGGCTGAATGGTGTTAAAGGCGCTGGAGAAATCAAAGAACATGATTCTGACTGCGCACCCTGGCCTGTCCAGGTGGGTTAATGCACGGCAGAGCAGGTAAGTGATGGCATGATCCGCTCCGACATCCGTTTGGTAGGCGAACTGGAGGGGGTCCAATGAAGGCTTGATCAATGGCCGGAAGGAATCCAGGAACAGTCAAAAGCCTTCATGATGTGTGAGGTCAACGCTACCGGCCCACTGGTGGCGCTTGGATGGGCCTTCTTTGGTACAGGAACCGGGCCGAAGCACACTCCACTACACAGACTTTTTCCCAGACGTAAACTGAGGTTACAGAGGTGCTGTAGTATGACACATAGCTCGGGGGCGCAGGCTTTGCTGTCAGATTTATTCCTGTCCGCCCGAACTGTCTGAAAGCCGTCAATGGTAGTGATGAGATCCACCGTATCTTCCTGCAGCCATGTGTGGTTGAGGCACATGACAATCCACTCAAGGAAGTCCCTCTGATTCCTCACTAGGGCCGTTAGCTCATCCATCTTATATTTCCAGTGATCTCATGTTGATAGAAGGGAGACACGGCTTATATCTCCTCTTGTCTGGACCCAGCTCTCTTCCCTTGTTGCTTTGTTCCTCCTTTGCATCCCATGTGCTTCCTCCTCCTGATTTCTGTGGGTATGTCCGTTGTTTTGGTCGTCTGTATTCAGTGCAATCGACTGGTCCCTGGCGTAAACGATGCTACCGGGGAGTTGCTGCATAGTAGCATAGCTTAATGACAGCATTGATAAAGGTAGCTAAATGAAAAAAGTAATTCCACAGTAAAAAAAAAAAAAACAGACCAAAACTCTCTCTACTAGCATGTTTAGAGAGGACACAGCTTGAAGAAGTTACAGCTTGCATACACGGTCAATGCGTGCACCCTGTTCATTATCACCATTATTCTGTAAGAATCTAAATATCCAGATTCAGAAGATTATAAATAAAATACCTTTTGATTGAGTTCATTTTACATGGACTGGTAAATACAAGATTTTCATGAGTCACAATACTTTTTTTTATCAGTGATGGAAAAAGCAATGTTTCTCCTCTATATTGAAATGCAGCGCTAATCCACAACCATTATTTAATCAGAAACACCTTCAATCCCCCCATATAGGAGCCTTGTTAATACTGCAAGTATTAATGATCAGGTATTTTTAACACTGTGAATACGTACAGTAAACAAACTGCACAAAATTCTATCTATTCTGCGTAACCAAGGACTCAAAGGCATATCTGACAAGGACAAATTGCTGCAAGGGAACAAAGTGGATTTGTTTGGGCCATTGACAGTTTGGATAGTCACCAAAAGTTGATGTAGTGACACATTATTATTTTTGAAAATCCATGCTGCGTGGGTTCACACAAAGTCCAGGGTCACTGCTTCCACTCCTCTCCTCAGTTTAAGCACACAGCTGTTTTAAAGTTTTTACTGAAAAAGGAACTTCACTCTACAGTTTATGCGTATTCATTAATACAAGTGTGTGTGTGTGTGTGTGTGTGTGTGTGTGTGTGTCTGTGTCTGTGTGTGTGTGTGTGTGTGCGTATGTTTTCATAATTGAGCTGCTTTAAATTTTCAAATGTTGGTCAGGTCACAAAGTGTCAAGAATAGGTGCAAAATGAAGTTCTGTTTTCGACTCACCGATGATATTATTCCTTGATATTCACAAAAAATGAATAATATTCCATATTTCTATTTTTAATATCTAGCTGCAATGTTTTGCTGTTTTATACTTTTTTTTGTAGGAAAAGAAAATCATTTAGTTTTAAATAGCAGATTATGCTGGCGTTACTCAAATTAATACAGATTATTTAAAAAATGTATTAGTTGACATTTTGGAAATAACTAAACAGAAATGAATGATACAGTCATGTCGATGTTATCTGCTGGATCAGTTTCACTGAATTCAACAACATCAAGGTAAAACACGGCTTCACAAAGTGATTCAGGTTTTGCTCATTTTTTTTTTTTTTTTTTACAGTTTGGTCGCCTTATTTTTCCTTTCTTCTGCTGGAAGAACACCCTCCTAGAAGCAACATTTCAGAATTATAGAGACATTATAGGTTCATCCTCTCTGCAGGCTCAACCCTCTCTCCAAATGACATGTTGCACGCCCGCCAAAGGTAGAGGGAGCCATGTGAGCATGACTGATGGGAGCGCAACCGCCCATAAGGGGCACACTCTGGCAAAAAACAAATTCTGCTCTTACACTATCATCTTATAGGAAAAACAATATTGCGGGGCAGGAAAATGTTAGTCCTGAAACACTCCGGTTGCCTCTGGTTAGGTTTGCAGTACTGAATCTCAGAGGAGCTGTCTCTCATCTGGGGCTCCACATTGTGTGTACGTAGGTGTCAGATGTGTATGCAGTGTGTGGTAGCTAGAAACACACAGGCGACACCAGTGAGGTTTGCGAGCGAACAGAGCAAATGATAAACTGCAGAGGGTGGAACAATGGGGATAAAGGCAGATCAGAGAAAATGCATTTTAGCAGCAGAGGGCACCTTTTTAAAATCTATTTTCAAAGTTCTGACATGCCCTTTCATGGCCAGCCCCCTTGCTTTTTTGAGAGGCACTCTGAGCACCTCAAGACAAGTTGACGAAAACATAAAGGAGACTGAAAACTACTGAGAGCAGACAATGCAAAGGCATCCTAGGTCTGTTATGGAGACATCTGTGCCCTCTCCATCTGTCTGTGCCTCTCCTAGTCACTGCCTGAACACAAATATCCAGACCTCCCTCCCCCTGCAGACTGGCTGACTTAAACTGAACGTTTCCATGAGTGTCTAAAATGGGGGCGAAAGACACGCACAAAAGACAACTACCCCCAAAATTTTAACTTGAGATTTTAAATATACTATATTTGGACATTGACTGGATGTATGAGTAAATTTATGGAGAGATTAAAAATTTAATCTTCAGGGTCAAACGTTGATTTTCTTCCAAGTGAGAAAACAAACCGACCCACTTTTTATTGGTGTGAGGCTCGTCCAATGAGGGTTTACTGTCAGTACGGCATTATCAGCACTGTCAAATGTTAGCTATTTAAATTAATGGGAAATTTTAATATGTACATAAAACATTATGCTGTCAAATTTATAGGACAGTTGTGGCCAGATCTATCTAAAGGAGCAGACTATGCTACTGTGTATGTTGCATAAATTGATTATGTAGTGAGAAAATAAACTAATAACTAAATGAAATAACACAGTCAAGACTGTAGCATTGTATACAGTATATCCCAACTCATAGTGCAATTTGTAACCTTGAGGCTCAGTGGCTTTGCAAACGCGGCATGATCACTTCACAAATGTCACTGTACATATGACTGCATTGTGTAGACACAAGTACAGGGGTTAGAATTTGGATTGAGCATCTGTGATTTTTCTTCTGAACCAACTACTCCCGACCTGTCCACCTACCTGCCTCCAGAGCTACTCCTCATCACATAATAAGTAGCTGTATTGAGTCTTTTTGCCACTATCTGCCTGCCTATTTGATGATTAAATCCTGTCTCTGGGGTAAAAATGGGGCTGTGACTGAGTGGAACGTGATGAGTGATGCGTACATCCAGATTTAAAGTGCAGATGCTACATACCATCTGCACAGCCAGCTCTTTACAGTCCATTGTTTCAGCAAGTAATTTCACTGTAAATGCTGGTCTGGCTGTGCATTTTATGAAAATCTCCAGACTCGATCTTGTATGGAGGAAAAGCGTGGTTGTTTAATGACCAGAAGCACAAACTCAATCCTGCTTCAGCAGGGTGCAATCTGGGAAAAAAGGGTAATAGGCAGAGCTCTGCCTAGAGAAAACTGTTCTCGTCCACAGAGTGCAGAATCTCCAGGCACGAGCATACAAGAACAAAAGTATGAATATGTGGCACCAAAAATGTCACCGAGGGAAAATGATCTGATCGACGTTAGACTTGGTTATTTTTGAAGAAAGTGAAAGCCTACAACACCACTGAATTGGAAACGTCAACTTCAAAAGTATGTTTCAATTACAGAGCATGTCTCTGTAAGACTGTACATTGTATTTAATACAGATACACAGATTTGCAGTATTGATCCACTGGTATTGTAGTTTGATCTTATTCCATAAAGAGGTGAAAGGGGAAAGTCATGGTGGAACGCAAGCAAAGCTTTGAATATATCAGTATAAAAGGATCATGGGTCAAGGTTAATCAACCTTGTTGTAATGTGCATCTTCTAGGATTAGCAGCTCAAGGCTGGAAGAAAACCACAACCTGCTGCCGTTGGGCTTGGTTTTGTATATGCTCCTGAGCTGGGGGGGAAGTAGGATCAACAGGAACGAGGGTAAGGGGCAAGGACAAAGCTGTTGAATGCTGATTCCTCTCCCTGCATTTGTTCATAGGCGTGTGTGTTAAAGTAGATCGGGTTGTTATTGAGTGGTCCTGAATTGACTTAGTAATTTTCTGAGAACCACGGAATGCCGGCAAAGAATAATAATGTAGGAAAGATAGAAGCTTGCCATAGAGACAGAAATGGGAGAACAGAAAAAGGAAAGGAAGGGCAAAACTTATCAATAAGCAATTTATTCTAATAGTTTGAAGTTGGGTGTGTGCAAAATTTAAATGCGGTGCAGTATCTGCAATAATTTGGTAAGTTACTGTGTTTGAAGCTAGATTCATTTTAGTCAAAATACTGAAAAAGAGAGAACAGATGTAAGCGGTAGCGAGTTGCTTAAATCTCTGGGTTTATTTATAACTTAGAGAAAAATGTTGATCTGTTTAAACAGTTTCCAGTTTGCACACCTCTAGAACAACTGCTTATCCCTGTATTTGGCAAAGACCGAGTGCATTGTCATGCTAAAGTCATAACATTGGGGATTTTTTTTTTAGTATTCCACGGCCATGGAGAATATTCAAGTCTAATTGGCCAGAGGCTGTCTATCCTATTCAGATAACCACAGGGCTCTCTTTGACCCTACCAGGGGCTGCCTTTTGATGAAACATTTACATCTTTAGAAAGCTCCCTGGCAGTTTCTTTCCTTGATTCGACCTTTGACCCTTTCTTACCCTTTCTAGACAGGCTCAAAACTATGCTCATGGGCTGCGGGTCACAGTGAAGGAGTGCAGAAAATTAGACACTTACCCAAGGAAAAAAAATAAATCATCTGTGTCCAGCAAAGGTCACATTTCAGTCCATCAGCCATATAGCTACAAGATGACATAAGAGAAATTTTTGTAACAAGGTCCCTTTGAAATGGTAATGTACAACGAAGGAAGGACAGAATTTTAATTAGATTATCTTTACATTGTAATAGTTGCTCTTTTGTTGCCGCTATCATGCACTTATAATTCATTAATTGCCCTTTTGGCTATAGCTGTGGCATTTAATTAGAAGTAATGTGGGAATGAAAAGACTTCATCTTCTTGGTTTGTAAAGTGGATATAAACATTAGCAGATGCTAATGAGGCAGACTACTCATTCAGAATCTAACATGCAGTAACAGTTGGTGATGAGCCATTGCAAGTGGTATGAGTGAATGTTTGTCGCATGTATGCACTTTTTTGTCTAGTTACTTTCTCTTGGTCAAACATGTTCTGTAAAGTCTATCAGAAAAGAACATTATCACACCAAATCACAGACACACACACGCACACACACACACAAAAAATCCCCATTGGTTTGTTGGTATGTTGCAATGCTGACAGTTTCAGTTTTCCTCGCTAAGATTTTTAAATATCGGCCTCTGAGTCTGATGGAGCAGAATGGAGTTTTATTTTTGATGCTCAAAGCATTGCAAAATCACATTTGGAAAAACTCAGAAGCAGCACGTCTTTCAAAAAAAATCTGGATATTTCACAGACCTCAGTGTCAACATTATTTTCTACTGAACGTAAAAACTGTGAAAACTCTCCACAGTGAGGTCTGTGGGCAAAGGGAAAATGTAGTGTGTATTTATTATTTGCATTTTCTAGGTTTCAAGTACTGGAAAGTTTCATTTCTATCAATGTTGCATAAATATTTATCCATTTATTGACTTTAACAGAGACTGAACCTTTGCACAGGCCTGGTTATTTGCTAGACACCTAAGTGTCCCCCACTTCCCTACTGTGTTACCTGCTTGTGCGTGTGTCCAGCTGTGTGTGTGCACATGTGGCTGTGTGGCCCTACCTATGGTAGCTGTTTGCACCAAGAAACTGGCTGTCACATCTAATCAGGAAGCATATCACTCATATTTCCCAGATTTAATTAGCAGAGTCTGGGCAAAGCTGCCCTTGGGAAGCCAGTTTTCCCTTTTCTTAATTGGTGCATTAATTAGATCAGAAAAGCACATTGTGTTTTTTGTTTTTTGAAAGCTTGAGCTTGTTGAGCTTGAGCTATATTATGGTGTCTGGTGTGTAATATGATGGAGAAGAGAGAAAAAAAATTATTTATAGCTAGGGGGGGGTGGGGGAGGTTGTTAGACGAAACCAAGGTCTAATCCACAGGTTCAGGACAAGCTACAGGTGACAGGCTCGAATTATTGTACACGTACCGCTCTGAGTCAGTTTCCTTACATCTACTGCACTTCGCCAAGCTATTACAAAGGTAAAACCTACCATACACTATGGCTCTATTGCCATTCAGTTGTTCAGCATTCACGGATCAACATATTTGCCATATCTAATCATGCTCCAAAACCCAAACAGAATATTGCAAAAGGGATTACACTCTGTGAACCCACAGAGATAACAGCTCATACTTTGCAGGGGCCCATTCCATCCAGATGATAAAACCCCACAAAAGTGCCAGGTGAAGCACAGCTGGCTACACTCACACACACACACACACATACAAATGTCTGTTTAGCGTTTCACAAGTAAGCTAATTTTGCAATATAATATCCCCAGCACAGGTGCCATAAAATTATTAATTATTTTCATCTTCTTCAATGACATATAATAATGCCACCAATACAGGTTTTCATAGTAAACAAAAAGTGTATTTAGTAGTATTATATTCTATAAAAACGTACAAATTTGTGACCTAGAGATCCACTACCGATTTATGACTATTACTCAGGCTTGGTATTTTCACTTCCCTTCAACACAGTTATGACCCCCGAAAATGAACGCAATTATGAACCAAAGTCTAAATTAATGGTATTCCAACAACATTCATTCTTTCGGTCTCTTGTGTCCAGAATTGATTTTCCATGTGATGGCTGTGCTTAATATGAGATATTCTGCAGCAGGTTGGTATTCCAGGGGATGCCCATGTCCAGGGCAGTAGATGCTGCATCCTGAAAATGTAGAGGAGCTCTTGCACTGCTTCAAGGTAGCAAGAGCCAGTGTGCCTGCATCCAGAGACACGCCTGTCCCTGTTCTTCTTGTTGGAAAGAGATAAGCCACCAATAGGAAGTGATGCTGTGTGTATATATAAGCAGATCAAGTGAACAACCTTAAATGGTACAAAGGTAAGCAGTAAACTGCCTGAGGTAAAAGCACAAAGTTTAGGTCACCAAAAACTGAAAAGTAATGTTAATTTCAGAGTTATAACATTTTCAAGGATCAAGTTATGGGTCAAAAACTTACAGCTTCTCTGCAGCATTGGAAGTAAATTTAAACCTTGAAAGTTGATGCAAACCAGTTGTTGTTTGTTGTTGTTACTGGGTCTGGGGTTCATCCTACAGCAAGATAATGACCCAAAACATTAGAGGAAAAGAACTAGTCACTGGCTTCAAGTGATGGAAGACCAGCACAGCCTCAAGACTGAAACCCCATGGAGCTAGTTTGGGATAAGCTGGATGGAAGGTGAAAGCACAGCAACCTTCAAGTGCAACACGTTTGTAGGAACTTACACAACAGTGCTGGGACAAACTTTCTAGACCAAAATTGATTTGCTTTGTAGAAAGAGTGCTATGAGTTTATTGGGCTGCTGATTGAGTATATAATTTTGATTAAATTTAGTTGAACTAACAGATTCCATGATTCCTTTTTTTTTTTTTCAAATCTCCAGTTGTTGATTTGTTCTATACTGTAGTGTGTGTGTATATGTATTTCAGCACGACATAGTAGACAAGTGTAAATGGATTTTTACTAATTTGCTCATGTTTGTCATCTCTTCATTGTCTGTGTACTTTTGTTCAAGTGACTTCATTCTAATCCCTCTTCCCTCCTCTTTTTTACCTCCCCAATATTAAAAATGGAGGCTTAAGACATGCCTCGGTGCTTTCATAGCCTTATCACTCATCCTGGAGCAAATTAAGCTCATTATAATCCATTAGTGAGTGTCTTAGGGTTCCCTGTAGGCTGGGGGAAAGCATCTCTCATCTCAAACCTCAGTGAGAGGCTGGTACCCTCCAGAAACATCATAAAGTCTAATATTTTCTGATACTGCTGGTGCAGCTGTGGGAGCGGGGTCACTAGACTGCATAAAGCATTATCTATTGAATAGCTGGCGTAGCTGGATGAAGAGACCTACAAGCATTACAAGCGTGTGGTTAAGTCTACTGTGCGTACATCTGAGTGAGATGTGCTAAGTTAAGAATTCGGCAACCAGACAATGTTTCAACATACATACATGCAGTAGATAAGACAGTCCCCTCTCTGATGTGTTGCAGGCTTATGTGAAAAACATGAGTATTCAGCTGTCCTTCACACATACGCTTATAATTGACTCAATTAGCAATCCTCAATGTCCCAATTCTCAAGCCCGGGGACTGGAGGGAAATATGTTCAAGTTACTCCATCTAAACCTTTGCCCGCCTACAAAGGCAGACTGCCTGAAAACTGCCAAGAAATTAGTCCCAGTGCTGCGATCAAACTACAGCTCAGCTGGAGAGAATAAGTGGAGATCCAACACTCTTGTCATGTTCTATTTTATACTCAGCCACCCTCCTCTTCCCTCACTTGGTTTTAAAGTGCACCGTGCCTGTTGCTGTCTAATGCAGCGCCTCATTATCAAGCGCACCCCCCTTTTTTTCCATCTCCACTGTCAGTGTATTCATCACACAGCGGGCTCTATCCCCTGTTAACAGACATGTACAATTGGAGAATTGTGGTGCAAATGCCGTTTTCCTGTTTGCACACATTATTGGAGAGCAGTGCTTTCACCATAAAGGTAGAGAAACTTCAATACTAGTTACAAAAGGAGTCATGATGAATAGAAAAAACTTTTAGACAACAACGTAAAATCCAAAATCCCACCAAGTCCTTGAAGGAAAAAATTACTGAGAATTTTGATTATATGTGATATTTGCATAGAGCACATTAAACAGTTTTTACTGTGGCTTACAGGCAAAACAATTAAAACTGCCTTGAAAAGTTGACTCATGCTCATTAAAAAAGAATGGAGGGTTTTTTTTTATCAAATCATTCTCCAGCCTGAAAAATATTGAGTCTTCAGTATTAAGTACTGCTTCAAGTAAATCAAACCTCCCACTTGCTTGCTTCATCTGCATTAGTTGCCTTTAGCCTTTGCATCATGACATTTGGCTTTAAATAGCCTAAGTACCCATACCAGTTAAAATAAATGAAACTCATGGTAACAAATATCATCAGCTTGCATAGTATAAAGTAGTAAACATGTAGTAGTAAAATTGTATCTAAGGGTTCAATAAGGTTATAGTTGAGTTGTAGGACTTCAAAAACAACTATGTTTGACCGCTCCTGCGAGTCCTTTCACACTAAATGATCTATATTACATTAATGAAAAAAGTAATTGTACAGCATTCCTCAGTGAGTCACAGTTTATGTTAATCATGTGGGCATGTAGTTTCAAAACTGTGAAACATGTTCTCTGGCAGCCATGTAAATGAAAGAATAATAACATTGTTTCAGAACCATGGAAAGAGACAGAAAAGGGTTCATGTTTCTTCAGCAGAGGCAAAGCAAAATAAGCACGCGCAACACAGGTACATTAAAGAAAAAGAAGAGTTGCTCATTACTTGCAGTAGAAGTGTTCACAAAGGTTACAGAAGTTGTTGTGAATTAGATCCCTCTGACAAAGTAGGACTAGGTTTCTTTACGCCTTGATAATTGCTAATTCTCTGGAGAGTCAAAAGCTCTGTGTGTTTTAATTCATGCGGCATGGAGACAAGGACACAGCAGCGATCTGGGCTGTTCTCTAGGTTGGATCATCAGAATATTCTGCCTTTTTATACAATGCTGAATTGGCTATGGTTTAACAACAGAAAATAATGGTCACACATATTGTACATTCAAAGCGTTCAATCACGTGCCTTTTATGGCCTGTGTCGGAGGGCCTTGGGCCTTCCTCTGTACAATAAAACATTTAGCTGACTCTGAACTTACTCTCCTATTAACTGACGGAGCGGCAACAGGAAGTTTCTCCCTGCAACTAAGCATTACACAACGTAAAGGTTACCACACCAATATGTGAAAGATCAGATCTAAGACATTCATTTCCCACAGCCTTCATGCCTTGTTTTGTATAATGTTAGAGCCCAAGTATAGTGTTTCACACTGTATGTCTGTCTACATACAGGAAACTTATTTCTGGCCACATTTTGTCCAGACCAATGTGCCCCGTATGACTGATCACTTTTGATTTCAATGGCCTTTATTTGTTTATTTTTGATGAATTGCAGGTCTTCCCATTAGTAGTGGCCACAGAGATAAAATATTAACTTCGGTGTATACCCTTTCTAAAATCTGGCTCAAGATATGCATTTCTGACAAACCCAAGTTTTAACAATGCATCTGCACAAAAACAAGGTTAGGGAAAGATCGTGGTTTGGGTTACTGTTACTATTTTATTTCGTGAAAGCTATGTGTCTGATGACTGTTAACAACTCCTGAAATATGCAGAGCATCATAAATCTGATTCTATAATACAGTGTAAGTGAAGCGATGGAGGTTTCATTAGCAATTTAGTTGTTTCAACAGGGAGTCAGGATTCACTGTGGCATTGAAGTCATTTGTTCACGGCTCAATAGCAAAAGCTAAGCAGGAGGCAAAGGCAACCAGGCTCTTCATTTCAACTTGTAAACAATGGGCTGTTGACTCAGTGAGGGATTGAGTCAGTTAGCTAGTGGGGGTGTAATCTGTAGCTCCAGGATAACCTTTAGAGTGCACTAAAACTCCACTGTGACTTTATGACCATGTTCTGAAAAGGCTTAAATTACAACCAAATAAGCAGTCAGATATGAGTAATTCTGCTCAAAGGCTGACTAATTGACCCTTTGCATTCATCCCCCTATGTAGAGTCTTTCGCTTATTGCACAGACTTTGTTTCCATGTCACCATATTAATTAATTTGTGCACACACAAGACAACTAACATTCGGTTGAAAGTATAGTATCAGGATGTATTGCCCCTCGACTCCAACACCATTTTCAAGAAAATGTGGAACTGCTGAATATTATCAACTCCCTGCTTACTGGTATTTTTATGCCTCCTCGCTGGCGAGAGCAGTGGTCAGAAGCCTTATGTTTTCGGGTTGTCCATTCGTCCATCTGTACATCCCATTCTAGTGAACACGATGTCTCAGGAACGCCTTGGGGGAATTTTCTTCATATTTAGCACAAACGCTCACTTGGTCTCAAGTATGAACTGATTAGACTTTGGTGGTGAAAAGTCAAAAGTTAAGGTCACTGTGACCTCACGTCTGTCCCATTCCTGTGAATGCGATATATCAGGAATGCCTTGAGGGAATTTCATTAAATCTGGCTATGCTTCCCCAGTGTTCTCTCTCTCTCCCTTGACAACTGGGCACCTGCCTCCCTCTGGTTTTGGTTGAGTTTTTTTTTCTTTTGTTTTTGCACCATACAGCACAGGTGTGACTTCACACCCTATAAAGGTGAGTTTCTTATAATTTACCAGATTTAAATATTGATTTAATGAAGACTTATCGTTTGGTCCTCCTCTAGTTTTTGTAGCCTGAACAAGCGGGTCATAACACTGGTATTTAACTAAATTGTAGTGCTACTTTGATGAAGAAGACCACACTGTCCTCTGTTGGAGAATGTAAAAGTGAAAGGAAATCTCAGGCATTATTTTTCATTTCTTAGAAACTTACCTTATGGATCTCATGCCTCCTTCAAATTGACTTAAGCCTACGTATCCTGTGATGTCCCACAATCCTCAATCAAATACTGTTCATTCTGTATAGTTAGACACTGAAGGTCATCATGTATAATTATAACATGTACTTTTATGCAGATGACACCCAATTACACTTAATATTTTTCAGGTGACACTTTTTACTCAGGTGAAACTCTTGTAAACTTAATCTGTGGCATTAACTAAAGGCTGTTAAAATTTCCTCAAAATAAAAAATTACTACAGATTTTTGGTACTTGCAAGGATGCATTCAGCAAGTTACAATTTATCTAAGGCCGTTGACATTAGTGCTATTACTGACAGTAATGTAAGTTTGGATACTAAACTTGGCTGGGTTAAGATAATTTCTCTTCAGAGAAATTTAAGAAACTAATCCTGTATATTATCTTTTTTTGATGTCATCATTCACGTTAACGAACTATCTAGTGATTTTCACTGTGATCCTGATAAGATTCATAAACACTCTGTAGCTTTTTTTATGATCATCTATAAGACTCATGAGTCTTTTGGAATGTGGAGCCCCCACTAACAATAAAACAGGATTTACCTTTCTTTTCATTCAGTAAAATGGTCAAACTAAGGGTCATACAGAACAAAGGAAACCTGATTCATTCACGTTGTCAATTTATATTTTAGAAACTGGCTCTCTAAATACTTTTTTGGTCAGTTGTATTATACATGAATATAAGTACATAGAAAGTGCATTATCAAGCATTTGTGAGAGACACATTTAAACCAATGGTAGAAGAGAATGACTAAAATATATTTGTTTAATGTATCAGTTTATGAATGGCACAGTAAGCCTCTTTTTTATAATCTTTTAATATTGCTCCTTTCCAGAAATCAATAGTCCTTTTATGATTCATGTATGGTCATATCAAAGAGGTGGATGGTCTGCATAAAAAGTCAATGTGTCTTGCATGGCTGGCTTTGTAGCAACACTCCTGAATGTGAATATGCTCAAATCAAAGGTTATAAACATGCATCACCACACGGCTTCTTATCTCTCAACCTAAGCCTGAGATGAAACATTGCTCGTATGCGTTAGGATCTCGGAGCAACATGATGTTGGTCCACAGTCAAAGTCCTTTCAGACTGTATGTCACTCATCTTGTTTTTTTTGTTGAATTTGGTAGTTTAAAGAATTTGGTTTATTTATATTCACTTGTCTCAGCAAAATGCCACTGGCAGTGTTTCTGAAAAGTCATAAAGTTCCATATCAAAATATTGTACAGTCTGTCATATTTAGTTGCTAGAGCCATCCTGTCTGACCTACTTGTTTTTACTCTCAGTAATAACTGTGTTAAGTCATAGTGTTGTTTCAGTCTTAAAGTTGCAATGCAAATCATGATCAATAGATAGAAATACACAAAGGAGTGAGAGAGATGGGGCTCAAGCTGCCTCTGTAATGACTAATACACTGTGTGCAATTACCCGGTAATATTTTATGGCTCAGTTGCAAAGTCGATACCCAGCTCTGATTAATACACGTTCATTAAAAATGGAAACTTTTACACTCAAAGGAAAAATAATTGGTCTGGTTGCACTTTCCACTATTGAGTTGCCTAATAGAGAGTGTAGGATCCAGTGTTTTTGGAGTTTGACCCATACTAGGCACTAAAAGTCGGGATGACTTGACCTCTGCTGGTGTTGATGTTGACCATTCTTTTTTTAATCTGTCACTCACAAGTAGCCCAACTTCATGGATGTGTAATACTGAACGGATGGTAAATCCCTTTAAATATCCCTCTTCCAAGAAAGAGGCCAGCAGGTGTTCTGATTTCCATCGCAAAACCATTTAAATCTTGCAACAAAACAAAATAATAATAATATATGCGGGAACATCTTTTTCCAGCTTGCTGTTATCCTTCTCCTTTTTTGTTCATCCACCAATCATTTAAAGGTCTTGATAGTATCAGGTATGAACACCATTGCAGGAAACAAGAAAACAAGGGGGGCAGTTGACTGCAGGTTTTTAATTAGAATCCATTAGCTAAGTAATTGCATCAGGAATGCTCATAATGATCTCTAATTACTTGTGGAGGTCTAAATGAGAAACTCAGTGGCGGGCAGCAGTGGGTAGGGGAGAGTTCAGGCATGTCGCAGGTGACTCTCCTTGGGGAAATTCGTGTGACAAATGACTCAATGTTCACTTCCCCATACTCACAACCACCATCTGAAGCCATGTAGCATTATTCTGCTATTGTACTTGTTTATGTTGCCTGTCCCATCTGCTTTTTTGCTCAGATGTTATTTGTTTAGAATAGTAATTGACAGCATTCTACTGTTGGTTCCCTTTGTATATTGTCAATCATTTTATTCCTGCACACTCTTTCTATGTCTCACCGTCACTCTGCCTAATACCTGAGGCTAAATGTCCTGCACTGTTCCCAGGTTGGCCAGCTCCATCCATCTCCTCAGGGTCTGTCTTTGTGTACTTTCAGTCTTGTTATGCTGTCAGAACAGGAGATTAGTCATTCAATCAGGCTGAAGAGGAGTCGTTCTGTAGATAAGGCCCGTGCTGAAGGAGCCCCTTCTCCACGCTGCTCCATATGTCACCTGATATTGGCTCCCTGCTTATCTTCACAGGACATTTGCATCTTTCCCACTATTTCTACCCCTTTCTCTCTATCTTTTTGCACTCTCCCTCACACTCGCCCTATCTCCGAGTTCCTCCCTGAACTATCAGAATTACATACTTATGTTCTCCCTCTCTCCAACTTCTCATTCTGCTCTCATCCGGCTATCTTGAACAAATCCCCTGTCAAATTCTGCTTTTATCTAGCATTAGAGGTTGGAGAAACAAATGAATGTTTTCTTCTCTTTATTTGCTGCCAGTACGGTCAATTATATCTGTTTTATATTCACACGTTCAAAAGACACAAGAGTGAATTTGTGGAGCCCGCAGCCAAGTTTGGCCCCCTTCTGTGTATTATAGGCAATCATTTTTGGCTAAGTGACTGCTCAGCATGCCT
This sequence comes from Xiphias gladius, assembly GCF_016859285.1. Taxonomy (NCBI): domain Eukaryota; kingdom Metazoa; phylum Chordata; class Actinopteri; order Istiophoriformes; family Xiphiidae; genus Xiphias; species Xiphias gladius. The sequence continues at coordinate 19,127,650 of NC_053419.1, read as the reverse complement.
CGGTTATGCATGACAGGGTAAACTGACAGATGCAACTGACAGAAAAAAGCATGTGCAACTTGCATGGAAACAAACATTTTAAAAAGAAAATAGGGCGTCGTTTTAAAGGTATTGCTGAATAAGAGTTTTCTGCTAATCTTTTTTCAAGTATTGTCCGTCTGTATGTGTACCTACACAAGTGTATGTTTGCGTGTGTGTGCGTGCCAGTATGCATACCCAGTAAGCTTATTTGCAGCAAGGTAAGCGGGCTAATTCTGCATCAAGCGACTGAAGGTTCATGAAGTAACTGCTGACATGCCACCATCAAAGGAAAAATGATTCGGAGTGGAGCTTTTCAAGCAATCAGTTTTTAGTGCTTTTGATTTTCGTCATCATCCACACACAGCATGATAGTTTTCATCAGCGCGGATGAGGCACCTGGCTCATATTGTTTGCTAATGAAAATAAAATTGGTGGCTATAGTCAGAGGACCATAAATTAGACGGTTTCACTGGTGATCATAAATAGCAGTTGATAGCAGACGTGCCTCTATCATCCCACACAAAATGAAGCCATCTTGCAAATGAAAGGCAGTGGAAGGCACAGCCAACAGTTTCATGTATCTGTTCATATCTAATGCTCACCCACTCAAGGATAGCCTATTTATTAAGCTTACATTTTGGCAAGGCAGACATCACCTATAAATATAAAACAACAGTGACATTAAATATATGCTTTTTAGGGATCATATTTATTCTTCCAACCATCCAAAATGGACTACTTTAATATGTGTATCAAGTACCTGTGGGATGTACATGGCAACCGGCCGGGCCTCCCGGATTAGGATGGATGTCAAAGCAAGCGAATGGGCCCTAAGGCAAGGCGCCTGCTGCTACGCTACACTTGGCTTTACCCCTGCAATTCTCACTCCAGGGACACAAATGATCAGCTTCTCTTGTGAACCTCAATTCTCCCCTTTCTTCTCTTCCACCTCCTGTTTCCTTTCCTTCTCATATTCCTCTCATTCCTTCTACATTCTAGCCCTCCCTTCCTCCTTTCTGGGCTATGTGGCATGAAATATGATCCGGTTTTCAGATATAGGCCCAAACAGTGCAATTTATCAGAGTTAGAGACATACAGGAGTAAGGCACAGAGAGTATAGCCCTAAACAGCCCCCTGTATAGACCTGACTCCTGTAGGTATTCAGGGGTAGCACCATATCATTTCTGTTTGTTGTAGTGCATATCAAAATGACTCCTCCATTAGAGAAATGTGGGGTATACATGTACAAAAAAAAAACGACAGACAAACATGTACAATAATCCAAGCTCTGCCCATCTCTCTTGTATTTCCCATGCACTTCTGTCTTTGACTGCCTCTTTTACTCTCTCACTCACTTTTTTTTTCTCATCTCCCTGGGTTTCTTTGTTTACTTTCCCTGGCCTGACCGGTCTATAGCCAGAACTCTTTCTGATTTCCCTTCTGATTCTCCATCCATCTAATCTTTGTTTCTCTGGCATCTGCTGCCTGTGGTGCTAGTCCAGAGAACACAAAGACAACAGACTGCCTAAACAAAACAGACTAAAGACCAAGTGGTTTGCTGTAGACCAAGTGTGCTTTATCACTGGCATGTAAAGTCTATCCATATTTTCCCCACTCTCAGCAAAATTGCCCCTGGCGAGTTACAAATAGGGGACAAAGTGACCTTTTAACTCTTTTTCAGCTTCTTAGCATAACCTCTGTGTGCCTTTATATTAACATACTGTCTGAAGTATTTGGATGCATTGCCAGCTCTACAGAGAAGCTGGAAGGATTTGAATAGCTGAAGGACAAAGGGATGAAGATTGGTGGAAAATTGAGAAAAATGCCCCAATGAAGTGTAACAAGACTAGGAATCTACAGCCATACTAGCGGATCTGTGAAGCTTTACTTTGGTACAGTGGTGCTTTGAGCTAAATGCTAACATTGGCATGTTAACATGCTCACCAGGACTATGTTAACATGTTGATGCCATGTTCACCATCTTAGTTTAGCATTTGAGCATGCTAACATTAGATAATTCGCACTAAACATAAAGAACAGCTGAGGCTGATAGAAATGTTTTAGTTTTGCAGAGTGTTCCAAAATAGCTATTGGGTAAATTGAAATTTTGACCAGATGATTGTAATAGAGTCATAAAAAATAAAGCCAGGGTATCACCAAAGTCAGTACGCTTCATCCTTCCGGGGGCCATAGATGTCTGTACAAAATTTCATTGCAATCCATCCAGTACTTGTTAGTTATTTCAGTCTGAACTACAGTGTTGGACTATTGGCATTCAGAGTCATGCTGCATAAAGCAGACTTTTGAAAAAAGGGCCTTTTGAAATTAAATTAAAATTAACTCGTTACTCTTTAAATAAAAATGAGTAATATTTCATAATGAGCTGTTTTTATAATTAATTATCCAATTTATTGTTTACCATGTATATATACTGTATGCTTTATATTCATTAATGTGATTAATTCATTATGTCTTATAAATTATAATTAATCTTTGCACAGGTGGTATTTAATACATGGATACTCAGCTGAATATAAACAAAAAATATAAAATTCATGTTCAGACTGGCAGCCGACCAAATGTAATTTTTGTCATATCCAGATATCACATCAGGACAGAAAAAAATCGAATTCCCTTAGTTTATAAAGATGTGTTTCAACTTGGACGCTCACATTCTTACACTGATGTCCCATCCAGTGTGCAGTTAGCTGCGGCGGTGGCATGAAACATGGCTGCATCTCTTCTCTGTCTGATGTCGTTCGGTGCAATGAAGATTTTCAGACGTCATGCATACATGTATAAGGTGTTACCACAGCAACAAATGCAGATGACACGGACATTGCCTTGACACACCATTCAGCTTGATTACTTGCAAATTACAGTGCAGACAGTCAGTCCTAAAGGTCAAATTTGAGAAACAAATTGGATTTGCCAGGAGCAAATGGACATAGTAATTCGTATAATATTCATGCCACCATCTATAAAGAAAAAGGTTGGCGAGTCAGCTACTGTAAGCTGTTCGCTTTTATAGTGCTATAAATAATTTACCAGTTAGCATGTGTTTTTGAAGAATTACAGCAAGATCTCTAAGACTTAACCCCACAGCATCAACTTCCAGATACATATTTCCAGACAGCCACACCTATAGAGCCCACTGAGGACACCTTTGATGATATGATAATGTGTTATATGTTATATCTGCACCAAGTAGTAATCCACATCAAGTATTCATGCAACCTGGTTGTAAAGAAGACAATAATAATAAATATCATCAACTTAATGGTACCTCTCTGTTAATTGTGTTGTATATAACACAATGTGTTAGTTATGTCTGGCTAATCCTATGGGTGCTCTCGTTGCAATCAGTGCTGACAATATGTGTTCAAGGAAGTGTTAATTGGCTTCGCATTCCTTGCAACGGGACAGTGAGATACATTTCATGTGTGAACTCTATCCAAACATATTCATCTATCAAAGTCATTTAGGGGGGCGAGAGGCACAATCACCAAAAGGGCACTTCTGTATGGATTTTTTTTGCTGTTGTGGAAGGAAACTGGCTAATGAATCTCAATGATTGGCAATTACAGATGCTGTAGTTACGTGCCAGAATCCGCTGAGCATGTCGAGGAGAGAGGCAGGCTGCTGTTACTGCAGTGGGACTACGTCCCCAGGTTCTGTGCTGAGTTGTGTGGAGAGGCTGTTATTGATTCAACTGGAAACAGCTTCTTTATTAAAAACCCACATCTCAACTATCTGGTATAAGGATTCTAGTGGTGTCAATACAAACTACGTGAAAATTTAATCAGCAGTGTCTGCCCAAAGTGACTGCACTTACCCTCTAAATTTAATATGTATTATTTATTCATGCATGCTCCACCACAGCCATCCTGTTGACCTTTGATTTACTAGACCCTTGATCAATTCGTATGAATACACTCAGCTGGCACTGAAAATATGATTCGGCATCACACAGCACTGCTGGCCTCATATAGTACTGAATATACTAAAGATGTTTACCAAGGTCATTCACTGCCAACAGAAAATCTTGCTTTTATTCTCTAAATACCTAATTTTCGTTTTGCTGTAAAAGCGCAGACATGCCTGTATAGGATTTATCATAATCCGACAGCATTGTGAGTTAAAGATCATTGAGCGTTCACACATTTTCATGTGCACAGATATACACATGCAGAGGACTCAAACATATACTGTCCGTTAGGAGGGGTTTTGAATTTTGTCACACAGTCCTAGTTGAAATTATTTGCACCCCTGAATTCTATATACAGAATTTAGAATATCTTCAGAAACAAATGCAATTAAACCATTTTTGTATAATCAAAATATTTAATAAAATGCCCAAAGTTACTGAACAACAACAGAAAGAAGGCTTCCATATAGTAAAATTAAAAAAAAAAAGAGATATAAATTGGCAAAGGCCAACGACATCTCTATTGAAAGAGAGGCAAGAAGACAAGACCAATGTTTGCAAAACCTTTCACAGATAAGCTGCAGTCTTTCTAGGATAATCTTCTGTGGACAGATGAAAAGTAGAGCTCAGAGCATCAGTTTGTTTATATGCGACAAAATGAAGCCCATAAGGAAAAGAACAACCTGCGGTTCTATCATGCGTGTGGGGCTGCTTTGCTGGTGGATGGACCAGTTTTAAACTGGCCAGCAACGAGTCCTGACCTAAATCTCATTGAAAACCCTTGTAGAGAGCTGAAATCTAGCATTGCAAGAATGACTCCTGCAAACCTAAAAGAGCTTGAACGCACAGCAGTGGAAGAGAGGCAGAAACTACAAGCAGACAGGTGCAAGAAGCTTTTAGATGGCTACAAGAAACGTTTCGAGGCTGCCATTGTTGCCAAATCTTCTGCAAACGGATATTAGTGACGGGTGCCAATAATTGTGTCTGGGGTATATTTTGTGTTTGTATTATTTCACTATTATGCAGGGGTTTTTTTTATTTTCTTTTGTTCAGTAAGCTTGGACACTTTATTAAAATATTCTGCTTATATAAAATTGGTTAATTTGCATTTATTTCTGTAGATCTCAGCGGTGCTAAGAATTTCAACCAGAACCGTGACTGGAGTGGACTAACTACTTGGTGTGTCAATGCCACAGCCAAAACATGCTCATACATCAAAGAGTGTCATCCTTTACTGATTTTCTGCTCATTAATGGCCACCATGTGTAAAACAGCCGAACCCAGCCTGTATCAGTAATGAGGTCACAAACTGTCATTTACCAAGACTGCGGGTGATCCAGCGTTGTCGCACAAAATCACAGAAGTTGTATTTCATCTTTAGGATATGTGTAATTATGATATGGTAGACGAATTAAACTGCTCTGTTGCCATGGATGCGAGGGAAACTAAATTGCCTTTGTTAATAAAATACCTGCAAGCTAAGCTGGGGGCCAAGCAAGAATGCTTCAACAATATCCCAGCGAAATGAGGGTTTTGAATGCTTTTTATTGCTTTTAAAGTACTTAATTGACTGCATGTTAAGCTCCATTGATTTAATTTCATTTCAGTTGCCATTTTTTAATTTCTCTTTGTCTTATTGTTTGGCTTTTTCATCACTTTTTTTCCCCATGAACTAGTAACTAACACAACAAAGGTTATTTAATAAATCTATTGTATTAAATTAAACGATATCTTCTGTATTTCACATGAAAAATATAACTTTTGTAAAGCTACTGAAACTAAATTGTTGAATAATGGTAGAAAAAACTCACAGGCATGAATTTGATACATCTATATGTCTGATTTTTAAAAGAAAAAAAGACGAGATGTTGCTTTATCACCAGTGGACTGTCTGTTCTGGTAAGACTGTATAGTTCAATGTCTTGACAGGACATTGTGGGTAATTACGTTTTCATCATCACATTATGACACTTGTTCAAATGTCATTTGTTGGTAGATGGTGTTAAATGTTGTTTAAAGGCAAAATGTGTACTTTTGAAATCTTGGTAATCAAAGGCACTAAACCTTGTCAGAACAGATAAAATGTTGTGTGCATCAGGCTACAGTAGTAGAATGTACAGTATATATTTTCCAGAGAAAACAAACCTCCTATTAAAGCTCTTCCTCACTGAAACAGAATTGAGTGCTTTAATCTTGCCAGCCATCACAAAGCTCTAACTGTGAGATATGTATCTAGGAAGGCATGCATCAGTGCTGTCCACAAACAAACCCAGCCTGCATGGCGTAAAACTAAGTTAGCTGAAGTTGCTTGTTTTATTGAAAAGTGAACCTATTGCTGAAGCATAACATCAGTCTATCTTACTGAAATATTTTTCCCTGCTTTACAGTTTAGACTTCAAGCAGCCGTCATTCACATCTGGAATCTAGGACAAATTATAAAAAGGCAGTTTCAACACAAGAATAAAAAACAAACCAGTCAGAAAAAAAACAGTAAATTAATTTGAAATGTATCTTTCCTCTATTTGCTAATGTGTTTAAATAGTGATATTTATAGATGCAATTCAGGTGCACAACATAACAGTCCTGGTAGCAAATGTGAATGTGTAAAGTGGAATAACTGGTTATGAAAATTCTGTCATCACCAGTTTGAGTTAGCCATGCTTAGAGGCACTAAAGAACAAAGCTAAGACACAGAAATGATTTAGTGAAATGGAAATTCAGAGCAAGTTAGTGAAATGACTGAAAAAGGTCAGAAGGAGAAGCAGAGGAAATGAGAACAAGAAAGATCGAGAGAAAAAAGAACAAACTAAAAAGAGATTCACCAGGATCTTCACTGGCCCAGAAGCAGCTGTCACTAGACTTGTGCCACTCCCCACAGCGCCACAACTGAGCCCATCAGGAATAATGAGCTTTAGAAATCCACAAAGGTCACTCACTGCAAAGATCTTCCTCCTCAGTTCAGCCCAATCAGAAATGCCACCAGTAGAGCTCAAAAAGAAAATTGTATAGTTAGAAGAAGGGGGTGAAACAAATGAAAAAAAAAAAAAAGTATAGACGAAGAAAAGCAGAGCCAAGCGCTCTAAAGAAGATCTTCACCTTTATCTGACAACCTGAGAGCAGAAAGGCAGTGGGGGGCTACAGCGGGAGATGAGAGAATTGAAGAGTGAAGAGAGGAAGGTTGGAAAGAAAAAGGAGGAGAGAAGAGGAAAGGAAAACATTAAGGATGATACGGGAAGATACTAAAAGGAAGGCAGAAACTGTTGAGCTGCGACACTATAAGGCTTTGGTGGTGGGGCAGAATGAGAGAGATGATAGGACTGGAATCATTAGAGGAAGAGCGGGACAAGAGTGAAAATATACTATAAAACCTTAGTGTGTGAAAGTGAGCAATATCAGTCAGGATACACAGAGCTTCTTTAATCCTGGTTAAGTGCTCTGTCCTTCCACTCCTTTACCTCCTAATACTCAGTGGGGGTAGGGAAAGAGAAAAAGGGGGGATGAATAAATTATCTACAGTATATCCTGTAATATAACAATCAGGAACATATGGCATTTAATTGTCTCACTTGAACTTTACAACAGTTAGACTATGTAACACCATAATAATGCACTGCATTTTAAATTCCCAATCTGCAATTAATGTATAGAGCTGTTTCTGCCCATCTGTGAGTGTCCACATGGCCTGAATTCCAATTACTGCTAATGTACACATGGTTCACATTTAAATACAGAATATCTGGACTGCAACTGGAATGCAGAATGTGCGGAAAACTGGCCAAGTTCTGACATTTTGCACGACAAGCCAAATTAAAAGATTTTACGAGCTAGGTTCTACCAGAAATCCATTTGGGAATCATTTTCAAAAATGAATAAAAACTGTGGGATAAAAGACAAATCGCATGACAGGTTCCCCCGAACACAACTGAAACTATCAATTCAATTTAAAGAAGTAGTTTGACATTTTGAGAATTATGCTTATTTTCTGTCTTGCTAAGAGTTACATAGATCATACCACTCTCATGTCTATATGCTAAATAATGTAGGAAGCTACAGCCATGTATAGCTGAAACAAAAAATATGCATATGTTTGCCATTTCCTATATGAAGACCATGTGACGGGTGGACACATTCTCCATGTACCTACTCTTGCATGGCCACATCACTGGGACTGCTTAGGGGGAACCTCTCTTTGGACTGGGGCCCATCAGGCCTCTCGGCTCAGTTTTCACTCTGCGATTAAAGTCCAAAAACAACAACTTCAAATCCGTTCAGCACAGCTGAACATTGCCTGACATTTAGATGGCTCGACTCATTCCAAAGCTCATTAAGAATTATTGAAATTAGCTGTTGTATCCCTGACCTAAAGTATTATCGTTTGGGAGAATTCGGACATGTCCAAAACAACCGCCATGTTTATGTAGATTGAAAACTCGAAGCAAAGACCAGCGACAGCCCAGTGACTACTTCACTTGTCCAGTCAAACATAGGAAGGGTTTATGTTGATGACTGAGTGAAGAAGAGAAATGTCAATTATCTATTACATTGCCTCTTTGAGATGTTTGTCTGAAGTTAAGTCCTTCATGGCGCTGCAAAAACACAGTGAGGCTTTACGCTATGTTCAGACTCAATAGTACTCCACACCAGCAATACTTTATACTTTTTGATACTACTCACGTAGATTAGGAAGTTGCACAATACAGCTGCAAGCCACAGTACAACGATTTCATTCCTACATGCTTAGGATAGGTTTACAGTATACGTTGCTTGAACATAATAGATAATTGACAGGATCCTGCCATAAACTTTGGCTAAAATTTGATGGAGAAGGTTACTCTTCATTCTGTATGTTGTACCTGCGATAAATGCAATGCCTCCCTTCCCCATGTTTTTTATAAAGCAGAAGAAATGTAGACAAGGCTAATGTAATCTAATGTACACATGTAGTCTGCTCGTAAAGAAACTGTCTATAAACAAACAGAAAACAATTCCAAGTGCCAACTGCTCATATTGCTGTATATTGCCATGTAAAATACATGCAGTTAGAGCACGGTAGGATGTTGAAGAAATGTACTATACTAAGTGTAAGTGTACTACAGGAAGGGCCTGCCTGCTGCACCTCCTCCTCCTGCACCTAGATTCCCCAAGCACCTTCACCAGGATACTCTATGTGGACTTCAGCTCTGCTTTTAACACCATCCAAAGGCACCTGATGATCTGATGAAGCTACACCAACTCTGATCCACCTCCTCTACGATTTCCTCTGTGACAATGACTGCACTAGCCCCACACCTACCAGGGCTTACCTCGAACACGCCTCACTGACAACCATTCTGTTCTGGACTACCACAACATCATTGCACACTCCACCCCGTGGTGTGAGTGTAACCACCTTCATCTCAATGTCAGCAGCACAAAAGAAATAGTGATAGGTACCCCGTCCCTCCAGCATCCCATCATCAATAATTACGAAACAGCTGACATGGCTGAAAGCTTTAAATATCCCGGACTAACACTGGACAATAAACTAGGCTTTGACCAGCGTACAAAGGACATTCAAGGTGTCATCAAAGACTATCAGCGATCCAGACACTCAAAGGACTGTATGTCGCCCCCCCATCTCCTCCTACTGTTGTACCAAAGTGTTGTTCAACCCATCCTGCTCTACTGCTCAACCTGTTTCTTCATCAACCTCTCAGAGCTCAAATGTAAGGACAACACACACATTGAAAATACAATAGCACAGGACATCACAGAGCCACTTGACGGCCACTTCACTGTAGTGCCCTCTGGGCACAGGCAGAGGTCTCTAAGGTGCAGAAGGGCACATTTTGGCAAAAGCCTGGTACCAACAGCCGTAGCAGCCTTAAACAGGGTGACTCCCTTAGTTTCATATTGTTTTACCTTACACTGTTATGTGCTATGCATTTTGTTTTCATGTTGTTTTACCTGTCACTGTTATCTGCTCCTGTTCTGTACTTACGTATTGTCATTGTTGCGTGATGATGTGTGTAAAATGATGTACAGTGCTGTGAAAAAGAATTTCCCCTATGGTCAATTAAATCTAACTCACTGACTAACTAACTAGCTAACTACTATGTCTTCACATTTGTTGTCAAGTATGACATCAATATTAGATAAGAGTAGACTCGCTAACTTGCTTCAAGTGCCTTTGTTCCTCTGCCTCCTCCTGAGAGTGTTGCACCTCGGTTGACTAATTGTGTACATAGTTAGGGTGATTAGTAAATAGTAATAGTAAATAGTAATAAATATTTAAATCACAGCTTGAACCTAAAGTATGAATTAAATGTTGGCTGCAGTTTTTTTTAAATTATAATACAGCTTCTTTTTAACTAAATAAATAAATAAATACATCTAACAGCTGTTGTGCAGTATGTGCTGTATAAGTCACTCAGTCAAAAGTGTCTGCAGATACTGTAAACAATGATGATTTGTAAAGCATTTTTCAATGGGCTGCTTAATGAGACACCTAGCTGGACTTACACTCTTATCGATCGTACCGGAGGGCCAAGTTAAGTGGACAAATTGGACAGTAACTAACAAAAACTGACTAGATTTTAAATGGATGTCTAGATCTTTGCTGTTTAAAGCATTTCGTTTAAACAGCAAGGTTATCGTTAAGGGCGAAGACTTAACCTGCTGTACAGTGCCCAATAATCAAATGCAATAAGGGAAACAGCACCCCCCGTCTATTGCATTTACATTTACGTGTCACCACGCTCTTTTGGTCTCAAAATGAAAATGACAATGCAGTCTGTCAGTCCTTACATCCAGGTGGGTCTTTAGTTAGGATGTCAATCATTCTCTGTAGGCAGGACACCATAGGCTACCTACTGGAACCTGACTTTAACCAATGCTACTCCCCCAAGGAGTGTCACCAAAGTGACTTCAAATCCTGATCGGCAAGGCTGTACAATAGGTAAGTAATAGTATTAGCTGATCAGGTGTGCCCTGGTATTGTACCATATAAATAATGTTGGGCCTGTTGCTTGTCTTGTCATTACATTCAGCTCATTTATGTAAATGGTACAAATTACAGGGGGCAACTCCATAGTTCCCCATCTCATTCACCTTTCATTTTCTGTTTACTAGGCAAACTAGGCAAAAAAACATCAACAACAAAAAAAACGCACAGAAAATATCCCCGAAATATGCTACAATAAGACCTGATTGGGCCTGAGTTGCACTGACTGTCTCAGCATGCTGAAATTAAGCACTCTCAGTTGCATGTATTTTATGATCTGAGAATCGATTCCTTGCACAAACACCTGTGGCTTAGTTTTTTTAATAAATTGATTGACACGTACTTGAATGCCCTGTGCGTAGAAAAAATAATCGGTCAGTCAATCTCCATTTCGCCAGGGTATCGCTAGGGATGTGTTTACCACGGCCGTGGTGCGACACTTGGATGGGTATAATACACACAATATAGACATAATTTACATAAGAGTTTAGCCTTGAATGAAAGAAAAGGTGAGGGTAAACAAGCTTATTAGTTAGAAAGAAACTGATGAAGTGGAATGGAGAGTACAGAGGGGTGGAATAATAATGAATTGGATGGCCAAGTACGAGGATGCACACTGATATATGCTGAGGCATGTACTGTCCTCCAGTTGAGTTAAGGATGACTTTTTCCTATGCTACACTGCAGCATCCCTAATGATTCAAACTACAGAAGTGCTTAGATCATCACAAGTGTGCTTTTACACAACATACTCATCCAAAGTTTGCACCAGTTGAAAACATCCACGACACCCACGACACCCACAGACTACATGAGTCGACACAATACTGACAAAGAGGTTTAAAAAAGATCCCCTTTGAGCTGGACTGTGAAAAGTCAGTTTATGAAATGAATGATTTTAAGCAAAAACCTGATATATTGTCTTTATTTTTAACTTGTACAATCTGAATAACTTACCTCAGGTCTCTCTAGAGTCAGAAACAAGACAGCGAGTCTAGCCTAATTAGTTGCACCTGGCATTATTTTCTTCTTACTAAAACATAGAATTGCTTGGGTCTGTGATAATTTATTAACTTTGTCTATAAATTATGGAATTTATGCATGTTATTAAGTTTATACAGACTGGCGAGAAATTGATAGTAAAGACACTACATGCAGCCAAAACAGCTTCAATGCACCTCTATGATTGAACAGCTCCTAAGGCTGGATGAACACCAGTCTTCCAAATGAGATTCCCTCATTTGGTGTATGGCTGATGGTGGCAGAAAGTGTTAAAAAAAAAAAAGCTCATTTCCAGTGGAGCTACTCCGGAGGGTTTCTCTCAATCAATATAGTTTATTTTAATTCTGGGAGACAGCCATGCTTTTTTATAGATTCCTGAGGTCATCAGAAAGCATATGCAAATCCTGTTTCAGGTTAAAGGTTCCTCCTTGTTGATTTTTTTGTTAAGCTTTATTTATTCTGGAAGTCTCCTCTAGATCAAGATTTCTTTTGCAATAGGGACCTGGGAACAAATAACATTCCCTTCAGATCACATCATGAGGTCAGTCGGGCACACAAAACAATCATCACACATGCGTGCTGATTAAAGAAATCATAAATAAAAATATCAGCAGGTACAATTTGGGAACTGTTCTGAGCAATGCAAGCTTCGACTTCAAGATACTTAACTTTTTATTTTCGTTAGTAAGATGTATAATGTTTCTTCTGTATATATGACATTTGTAGGACAATCTGCTGCTCTGGTATAACCAATGATGGCATGGAAAGGGGTCAGAATCAATTGGTTTGAGCTTTTTACACATTTAGGCCAGATTTACTCTGAAGTCATAGAAGATGGTATCATCAGTATAAACATGAACATTACAATGCTGAAAAAAAACGTCCTAGTTAGATATAGGCAAAATAGCACAGGACCCAGTACTGATCTTTGAGATCTCTATCAACATTTCCAGGGTTTTTTTTTTTTTTAAATTGTGTGGAATCTAGGTGTCATCTTCAGAAAATTCTGCTCATTAAAATGTGTGAAATTTTTTTTTGTAAGACTACCATAATGCAGTTGCTGGTAGATTAGAATAGCATTGGGTTATTTTAGATTTAGCAGCATGTTTCTGGTTGGATTAGAAATCAGCCAAGACAGATTTCAAACGGAGCTCTATAAGCTCGTCTTTGGTGCTGGAGAACCCGTTGAAGTTAAGGTCAACCATGACAAGCAGCTCGGAGAAACAAGCACCTCCAGAGAATCACTAATTGCACAGTAGTGGTAGGGTTTAATACCAATATAAGTGATGTGAGCATTACCCCTCAGCAGATACATCCTGGGCATATAGTCACATTCATTAGGCACTGAAGAAGAGTTAAGTAGACATGCAATAAAGCAGTTGTTTACATAAATCAATACCCCACTTCCTTTGCCTTTCCTGTCACATATAAACAAAGTACATGCAATAATACAGCAACAATGGTTACTGTATGTCCTCAACTGGAACATAGGCATCGAGCCAGCCCTCCGTGAGGTTCAAAATATCTTGTGCAGTTTAACTTAACACATGTGTACAGCCTTTTTTCAACTTTGCAATTGCACTTGAAAAGTCAGGTACAAAGTCCCTTAGTGGTATTTAATGTCTTTCAGCATCAATTACGCCATCACAGAGTGCAGGGTGAGGTCATGTGCAGTACTCAGAAGGGGTGACATTTAACTGCACACAATGCACACTGAATAATAGAACTGGGATAACATTTCTGCCAAGTGTTCCCAGGGTCAAACTTTCTACCGTGCCCTCACAACTACTGTAAGAATGATGCAATGACATATACTTTACCTTCAGAGGCCTTGCTGTTGAAGTGCTTCTTTCTGTGGGGCGATATGGGATAAAGGTTCTGTTTTAGCAAGAGAATACATGGAAAGGTGGAAATATATTCAGATATATTCAAGGAAATGTTGGTACCTGTGCGGGAAGGACTGGTCAGAGAAATTAATGCAAAGTGGGACAGCTATCGCGAACACAAAGTTACACATTAAGTACGCACAAGCACATTCCCATAAACACACACATTAGTTCTACTGCAAAAGGAGAGAGCAGACACGTGCAGTGCGATTAAACCAGCGTGTAGGAATTATCACCTTGGAGCTATTCATCACACCCAGAGCATTTCCAGAATACACTGTTTTTGTAATACAACACACAGACATAGACACACTGCATACATAAGTTTACACACATATTCTTTCACTAAGCAGGGAGGGAAGTAGGAAGAGGTGTGCCCAGACCAAACCCTGTCAGGTCAAGCACGTGGCACAGAATTTCTACATTTGAGAAAAATAGGACAGTTACATGAGGGAAAAGAGGAAAATTAGCGAGTGGACACCACAGCACTTAGCCACGGGAGTGATCACAGCCACACCACTGAAATAAGCCTCGGAGAGGTCAGTAGGGAAAACCATTAGCTGACAAATGGCCAGCACTGTAATGTCCGTATAAACTAGGCCTATAGGAATCAGAGGGTGTATATCAGCACATGAAAAGGAATAACAACAGCCTAGACATTATAACTAATGCTTCCCCAGTGATAATCCCGAACTTCTTACTTTGAAATGATCATTAAGATGCACTACTCAGATGTAAATGGGACATTTTGGTCATTTTAGTGCTTTCATTTATGCTTCTAAACTCTAATCCTCTATACTTTTCAGGCTCAGAGCTCAGGCAGTCTCAATGGGATAAGGCCAGTATCAGGCAAAATGATTTTCTCCTCTCACTTTCTGTGTCTTTTCATCTCTGGCTTGTGTCATAATAGCACCAGGTGAAGATACTGAAAAGCAACACTGCCGCAATATTCAGGGCACCTCCGCGGCCTTGTTCACACATACCCCCCCCCCTCCAGTGATAGCCGTGATGTAGGATTAATGTTGTCATTTGCACCTATTCTTTACATTCCCCCAGCCTCTTCTCCATCCGTATGTCCTGTCCCCTCGTGTTGCAGTTGTCTCTGTAGCCTGTAGCCTTCCGTTATGTCCTCCTCCTCCCAGCCTGCTTCCTTTCCTCCCTCCGCTGACTTTTAAATGAGCAGAGCACCCAATGGATACATCACTAATCCCATTAAGCAGACACTGTGAGCCTTAAGGTGAAGTGCGCAGGCATACTTGTGTATATGGATGTACTGTATGTGCATGTAGTGAAAGAAGGGGAGAGAAGGAGGAAAAAGGGCAAAGACTGGAGGTAAGGACTGTGCAATGGTCTGTGTGTATTAGTTTAGAGTTTAGATTGTTGTGTCGGTCACTTACCACTGAGGTCAAATTTGCAAAGACTGAACATAAACACCCACATTCCTCTTTTCCATTCATCTTAGGTGGAATAGTTATTAAATCGATGACCCGGTCTCCCTGCCTGCATGTGTGTATGAGCCTGTGTGTATGTAAAGAATGCATTTGGATCTGTAGAGGCACAAACAAGAACCTTAACTAATGTAAATAATCAGTATTAGTGCCGCCACCTTACTTGTTAACTCAATGGTGGATGTATAGGAATCATTTGACTTCCACAGCACAGGGATGGGGTGATGTCTTTTGGATGGCAGTCGTTATTGGTTGGACTCAGGTCACTACCCTTCCCCAGCCATGAGGAAAATTTACAAGGCTCTAAGATATGTTTCGTTCATTTACACCCCAACTGTGGACTCCCTGCATCCTCACAGAGTACGTTGTAAAGGTTGGCACAAGTGCTTGCCCCCAATCCCCACATCACATTTTTAAAATATTAAAATGTCAAATATTCTGTCCATGCGCTATAAAGATTGCATTTGTGACTTGGAGGAGAACCTTTGTCCCTTTTAGCCCCACCTCCAGAGTAGATGCAATTTTAAGAATTTTTAACGAGATAATTAAACTTTTTTTTGGCGTGGAGGTCTTATCACACACAAATTGTTATTCCAAGCATAGTATTTGTATATGACATAAGTAATGTTTGGAGGGGGTCTTTAAATGATGGAATAACAAATAAACCTTCTTCCACTTTTCCTCTCACCCCATCCGCTCCTTTGCTCTACTCCCCTTTATCCCCTCCATGGTTGTTTATCCCCACCAAGAAAGTGGTATTGTGGTGTTGAAGTAGGGGAGGAAATAAAAAAAATATAGAAAAAGAGATTTGGGATGAAGCATAAAAGTTATTTGTGTCCTTCTTCGTTTCCAAACGTGTGGGGCCCCACAGTCGGGCACACAAATGGGAGTGCAGAACATCGGCTCCACTTACAAACCAACTCAAGCACAGAGCAGCTATGTCCAATTATTGAAGGTACAAATTAAAAGTGCAAATTGCAGTGTGAAAATCTTAAAGTCAAATTTAAATGTAAAACTTGAAGCCGGGGTATGTGGGGCATTCTAATGAAGCCATTGAAGGGGATTAATATGCTGGGTAATTGCTGGATCTCTTCTTTCTCTCTAAAACCCTTTTTTTAATCAACAGTCAACTAATTACTAAACCTAGGGATGTTATGAATAAAATGCTGTTGGTTCCAAGAGGATGGGTGGACAGAGATATAAGAAAATGTGGTCTTCCCTGCTATCCATTCTAAAGATGTGTGTTTTTGATATTGCAGCATAAAGATATTACATAATAACGGAAGGAATCACCGGAGGATGCAAGAGCAGGGGTGAAGCTTACCAACAGGTCAGACACAATAAATATCTACAATCCCTGGTTTGTTACAGGGCCTCTGTCCAGCTGTAGGCCCCTAAATCTTTGAAAAGATTTCTCCCCTTAATGGCACCCCTGTGCAGGAGAGTCATATTACCATGTTTCCAGGTCTCAGGAAACTTTGAAACAGTTTTGTAGAACAGTCTCTAAAATCAATCTGTTTTCTCGGTTCAATGTTCCCAATGCTGGAATAGTAAATTCACTTCATAACAGCCTTGGAAGCTGAGACATCACCCCGGAGTGAACATACAGTGCGGACTAACGTCACAAGGAGCAGAAAAGTGGGCTGAATTATACTGGGCAGCTCCGGAGGCGTCTGCATTATTACCCCTTGACAATGCACTTCCAACGTTGTGATGCCCACAAAACCTCCTTGGTGTTCATTAGTGCAATTTTCAGCAGTGTCGAAAAAAAGTCCTGTTTATTGAAAAAAGTCAAAGGTACAAAACTGTGAATCAAAACTTTAGAATTTATATTCAAGCCCCAGTCAGCACCGTCGTAAGAAACACTAGATTATCATGCTTAAAATTCTGTCCATGCTTGACTAATTCCAGGGTTTACAGGCAGAGGTTTAAGCTTTATAGAGCTCATTAAATACACTCTGCTTTGGACAAGCTCTGTTTGAGTCAGAAAGGATATAAAATATATAGGACCAGTGTACTTAAAATAAAATATAATCATGGCTATTTAAACCTGTGTGTCACGGTTTCTAACCAAACTTTCTAACTAACTGCTGCTACATTTCCAGCTTAATTTCAGTGACATTCATTACAAACCTCTCCTTTCGTCTTAGACCCTGATTCCCTTACCTGAACACCAAATGTGTCCAGCGTGTTTCCTGCCAAAGCCTAACCGGTCACCTGTCTTACACACCTGCTCCCCCAGTCAGAAGAGTCAGGCGAGTTGTTTAAAAAATGTTATCAATCACTCATTACATGTTGCTCATTGAGAAAAATAATTAAACTATTACATTATTTACTAATCACTCAAGGGCAAAAGAAATTAAATTACTCGTTGCATTACCAAAACCAGGTGATTCTTGTATCAAGGGTATCTGACATTTGCAGACCAGCTAAGAATAGAGAGCATGTAAATAGAGTAATTTGGGGTTGACGGGAGTCACAATTCTCGTGACCGGGAGTCACATTTCTCCTCTTTTGATAGAAACCAGCCTTCTTCCCGCACCTCCAGCTCCCGCGTCAAGGTAACGCAGACAGACTAAACTGATACATACCGCTCATCAAACTTCCGGTAGGACGGAGAACAAGCCGACCCCCAAACAGCCAGCTGCTGTCATGGAGCAACGCTGGGATTGTTAAATGTAATGTAGGTTATTTTCTAAATCTCAAATTGTAATCCCCCTATATGCACTCCCTAAAGAGCATTCACACTTTTGCCAGATTGTGTTGCCTTGTTGCAGGAGCTAGCCTTGTTCTGCTTTACTTGCTTGTGACTCTTTGTATGTTTTTGATACTTGCGTACCTGCCTCAGTGTTATGGTTTTGTGTGCCCGTCTGATCCTGCTGCTTGCACTTCACTGACTGCTAGTTTGATCTTCCACCAAGTAAAGACTCTTTTTACTACTCTACCTCTTTCACACGACTCTGCATTTGGGTCCAGCTTGATCAGGTTTTCCTCTCTTTCTGGTTTATGCTAAAATGGCAATGTGAAATCTTTTCACTTAAATGACCACAGAGCTTTTTGTACCACCACTCCGTGAGCTGATCCAAGTGCTGCTCATCTCTGCACAGCCAGAGGATCACCACCACCCTCACCGGTCAAATCCAAAAAGCAATAAACCAGTCATTTCAACAGTAAAACTTACACACTGCAGCAACATTTCCTTGAACAGAAGATTTATAAAGGTCCATTTTTAGCATTTTCAATGTTGCCCAAATATGTTTACTTTGCTTGTAGCTGGTCGCCTTTTACATTCACATCATATTGGGAGAAGCAGAAGCGTGAATTTCTCATTGTGACAGCTTGAAAGCATTCCTGTGTTTTACTCATCTGAACACCCACATCAAAAATCATTTCTATGTATGGATTTTATGTATGAAATCAAATCTAAATGAACTTGACATCTTTTGATTATTTGGCTGAGAGTGAACATGACAGATGATTGTGACGTTGCATCGACTGCCAACATTTTTTGATTCCCTGTACTCCTAGTAACAGACATCCATTATTTTTGATGCCAAACAGCATTATACTCATAAGTAATGTCCATTCATCCATTTGTTACAGCTTTAGACGGTAACTTCAGAGGTGTGATTATGTGCAAAGTCAGTGCAGTATATTGAAGTTTGTATTTTCTTGGATAATCAGGATGTTAGATTCAATGGGACTCTAGACTCTCTCTTTAGTTAATGATCCTATTTTCTTACAGTAGACTACACCCCTGGCCGTTACGGTTTACTGTATTTGTATAATATTTCACAACAATTTATTTAATTCAACATTGACTCCAGTGACTTAGTATTTCACTTCAACAAAGTCGGTTGACTCATTAGAAACAGATTAAAAAAGGATCATCAAAGTCCATAGCAGTAGGCAAGCTTCCACAATCCTGGACCCTACAATTAACATAAACTTTTTTTTTTTTTTTTTACATTATCATTTTACATTATTTAGAAGTCTACACGCCTTTCTGTTAAAAATGTGTCATCTTCTCTGTGGTAGTAATTTGACTGTGAGAAAAGTAATGACATTAGCTCACGCTGACCACATTCACTTGGTATTTTTTTGTATTAATTACGCAAACAGAAAGGTAACCACATCCAAATAGTTTACTCTAATGTATACAAGGAATTCTGCCTGAAGTTGAGCTTGGAGCAGAAAGATGCTGAAAATCCACAGTGCTGAGTTCAACTGACTATTGAAATTTTTTTTTGGTCATGCGAAACACTCGGGTCACTAAACTAAGAAACGTACTAGACGAAAATGAAAAATATTACTAGAACGTCTATTACTTGACAAATATTGCAAATTGCATGTTGCAGGGCATGTTTTCATAAAAAGTCTAAAAAAACTAAAAATAAGAATCTTTTTGCGTAGTGCACTGTATGTTCACCGGTTGTTTTGTGTGTAACAATATTGTAACCAAAACATCACACAACATAAACAGGGTTGTTTCACATAAATGTAATACACTTTTGTCAGGAGAGAGGGGACGTCGATAAAGGAGTGCAATGGCAGGGAATTTCTGTGACGACGTGGCGGTTGTGCAACGCTCATTAGTTTGTCAGATAACGCGTTCCCCGTGGGGATATGGCAGCCGCCTCCTGCATTGCTAAGTGAAGTGCTGACAGCTGTGACATCAAATCACTGTTTGAAAGCGTAACTCATCGCTACGACATTGTGTCATCATAAAAAGGAGGCTATACCTCCTAGTCTCGGTGCAACAAGCTTCACATTATGACAGCCAGCTGCACCAATCTGCAGCATGAAAGAGGTAGGTGGCAGGCGGGGGCTAAAGGATCTGTGGCATTCAGAGAAGGGGGAGACGAGAATGAGAAGCAAGATGCACAGGGAATAGGAGTAAAGAATGTGGGAGGGCAGAGTGGAGTTTTAAGTATTATGTAGAACCGGGGGAGAAAGACATGAGTGGCAAGGAAAACAAAGGACAGAAAAGAAGAACTGAAAACAGATGGATGAGAAGAAATCGGACTGTTGAAGTTTGCGCCGACAGATTTCTGTAATTGCATTTCAAACCAACTCCATTTGAAATTAATATCCTGTCCACATTAACATTCAGTTGCAAAAATGGTGGGGCCGGCATATCAGGACAGTTTAACACTTTGTCCGATTACAGGCTTAGGCGGGGGATTCAAAAGGAGCTGGCCATGCTCCGGCAAACACAGGTCATTGCCAAATCTCACCCAAACCAGCCAGATGGCTGCCAATGGATTTTCTTTCCTTAAGTGCCCTAAACAGAGATGTTTACACTGTGACATTGTGATGTCTACCGTTTTGGGACTGAAAAGGAAGTGACAAGTGAGTTTTCTGTTTTCTAAAGCAAGACTAAGAAATCCTAGGTGATATAAGTATGACACTGAGTCAGAAAAGCGCAACTATATGTATAGAAAGATGTACGTCTCTGCAGTTATGTCCTACAGCTTGTATTTGACATGTGACTTTCAAAGAGAACTGTTTTTTTTATGAAGTCAGCACAGTGATTTTGACAAGCTGAGTCTCATGCTCTGAGTGTGCGGTCTATCTTCTTTCCTTGCGTCACAGGAAAGCATGTGTTTGACTTGTCTGAATGTTTACAAAAACAGTCGGGGGCCCCAGGCAATACCCTTGGGTGCTTTGCAGACCTCCGTCTAGTTTCAGGAGGTCATCTCAAATGCTGACCACAGTTTTGAAGCCAACAATAGGACCTGCTCTGTTGACTGAACTTTTTTTTGTAAGACTTTGATTCTCCAGCTCGTCAGATGTGTCAAAAGTCAAAAACCTTATTCTCTGCAGATGAATTTGCAGGTTCATCCTGATTTGAAAGATCTACACAGGCAAGCTCATGTGCAGAACCCCTCAGACATTTTCCGCATCTCCCTTCCTTCAAACTGTTTCGGTGCATACAATGCTTTATTTACATATCGCTCAAACATGTTGTCGTCCCACGCATCAGTTGTGCTCTCACATACTAAACATGGCATACAGCCAAACAGATTTGAAGCCAGGCCTGCTCTCATCCAGAGCCAACAGAGGCTTTCGCTGCAAATTGATGTGGTCCCTGTTACACTGTCCCTGTCTGAGTACTGATAGAGCCCCAATAAATCAAGGCAATCACAAGAAGATATGGGAGAGACTTTGCAGTAAATCCCGCTAGGATCATAAATGTACAGCATCTAAATGTATCTGTCCACACTGCCTGTCTCTCTATGTTTTCGAGCTATCTCTCTTATGATTGCTTTGTCTCCGTCTTGATTTCAAACGCTTCCATGTCAACACTGATCCTTATCATTATTTTAATTGTACCAGTGCTGATTTGCGCTGTCACTTTAAATATTCACTAGCTCTCTGGACGATTGTGCAAAACTTCTAATGGAATTCAGCAACAGTAAAGTCATTCATAGAGAGAGGATTACAGTGCACAGTATTACACATCACTGGCTGCGGCTCTCCACCGCCACTTGTTGCACTTGTCACTCGTGGGACTCATTCCACTTTCACACCGCAGTTGGTGCTGTGCACCGGTTTACAGAGCGAGAATCCTCGAGAAGCCATCTGGCAAATCGGACACTACAGAGTGTCATTATTTTTAAACTTTACTCATACAGTATCTTGACAGCTTAACATATCCAACGACGGAAAAATTAGACTATTACTGCAACTGAGCCAGCATTCATTGCAATGTTTGCTTTGCCTTTGTGTTGCATTCTGTATGTCCTCATGTCACTGTGTATTATATAATATTGCGTACCGCAAAATTTCCAAAAAGCAGATAAAGAAACTGATATTGGACAAAACTGGCCTTGGCATCAATGTGGAGATGTGCGCAGAGAATACAGCCATTTGTTTGCAATGTGTTTCTAAGCTGCAAAAGGTGATTGTGGAGGCTTGCACTGGTGCATTGGCTGGCACAAAAGACATGCAGTGGCTTTCAGACTCAGCTTCTCCGGCTCAGTTCTGCATTTTCAGATTTGACTTTACTTCACTCAGTCTAAACTGTTGGACTGTTCAAGATGCTATCATGCCAACTAATATGTAATCTGGTGTGCGCTAGAGAGTAGTGAATATTCTGGACGCCCAAATCCCCACATACATTTTTAGGAAACCTTTCTTACTACTTAGTTACAGTCTGTGCGAAAATAGTTGAACAAAAATGTTCTGTTTTTGCTGAAATTTTAAGTCTGTATTAGTGACTACAATGACTTGATAGATATAGATAGGCCACCTTTTAATTCATCGCTGAGTGTAATCAAACACAGACGGATGGGTTACATAGAACCTCAAGCAGTCAGTAAGAATTACAGGGACAGAGACTTTTCATGATGGCTGAGTCTAGAGCAGATCTAGCTGAAGAAGCAGTGCAGCTTTCACTCCTCTGTTTTTGAAAATAAATTGTCCCTTTAGGTCACAGAACTCCCCTGAGCAATCATCCTTTTATGGAGATTACCTGTGCCTGCTGAAATATTCCGCACAGTTTTAGCACCCCTACTCTTCACTGTGAATCACCACAGTCAGCATTTGGCAGATCGTCCTGCTGTGGGGCCAACTGCCAAGTGCATTTATCACCATATCGACGATATTGTATGTTCCTATAAGTGGTGAATACAGATGCGCACTACCTGAATGCCCAGGGGTGCAACAGCTTCACTGCTGCATCATTGAAATGTGTCACGGAAATTTTTTTTTCCTGTCAAATGAGATGATTTTGCCCAGGTCTGCCTTGCATCTGAGGCCAACGGTGGTGCTGTGCTTATGTTGACCAGCAGGTGGAGAAGTTTTATGGACCTCTTTCGGTCCTCCAGCCCCCACCCCTGTCCCTCCTCTGTCTGTCTCATGCTGGCCTTGATGAAAGGAGTTCCTGCACACAACTTTGCTCCACTACATATAGGGAGAACATATGTTGGAGACTTGACAGAGGCAGAAGAGAGAGAGTAGAGGAAAAAAAGCTCTACAACTGGACTTACTTTCTGAAGTTGGATTATTTCTCTCAAGTCAAGGTCTTCATGTGTATCAAAGTATATGAGTGTAAGAGTTTCTGTGTGAAGTGTAAATGTGATTGTAACTGCTTGTAAACATGGATACATCGTTTGCTTTGAGCTCTCTTCTCCTGGCCCTTCTGCTCTCTTTTCATCTACACTGCCACCGCCTTGTTTTGGCCGCAATGGACTCCTGCTATGATGAAGAAGGTGCCCCAAGCCGTTGCATGCCCAAGTTTGAAAACGTTGCCTTCAATCGCACTGTGGAGGTATCAAATGTGTGCGGTTCCCCACCTGAGGACTACTGCATGCAGACTGGCTCAACACGCTCGTGCCACTACTGTAACGCATCAAACCCAGACCTGAGCCACAATGCCAGCCTCCTGACGGACTTCCACAGGAATGAGGAGCCCACATGGTGGCAGAGCCAGTCCATGTACTATGGTGTCCAGCACCCCAATTCGGTCAACATCACCCTCCACCTGGGTAAGGGCACAGCAGAACATCCTTAGTTCCGTCTGACCCCCAGAATTCTTCAGTTTGACTTTCCTAAACTTGCGCTGTAGTTTGTGGTCAGGGTGACTGATCTCAGTCAAGTACGTGTGTGCTCAGGTTTCAATTATGGTCTCTATTCTTGTAATGTTACACAAAATATTCTATTTCATTTCTAAGTGCTTGAATGCTTTTTATGTGCACTGCATTTGCTGTGTCCAGGATGAGAATATGAATATCAGTGCTATATTTAGCGCTCTACTGAATGCAGATAGTTTCCGGGGCAGTTGAATTTAAGTGTCATCAGTTTTTCACTTTTATCTTCTGTGTAAACGAATATGTTGGTTTGTGTACTGCGAGACCATTCTTGGGGAAACTTTTAATACAAAACAGATGTACAACACATGATTTGTATTATTCAGTTGCAGCTCTGAGCTGTCTTCATAAAAAAAAAAAAAAAAAATGTTTTTTTTGGCCCAGACATGGCTTATGTGTGAATACATAGCCACAAGGGCATGTCTGAGAATTTGTTTGGATTTAAAGGGGATGAGGAGGACACACAGTTGCATCTAATATTCCCAGATAGCAAGTGAATGATGGCCCATGTTTACTTTCAGCCCACATACCGCCATAAAGTATCGGTGACAAACCCGTCCAAATCTAGCTGCCACAATGCAGTCACAGCTCAAGCTGATGAGGCTTTTTTTTTTAGGTATGATTTGGGCCAGAACTTGACAAGAATACAGCCACGACATACAGCTTTCATAGAAACATGTCTCCAGCATGATTGGTGCCAGACTATGGCCACAAATCAACCTTTACGTAACCGTTTTAGCTTGAAATCAATCTTTCACCTTATATCCCAGTACATATTCGACACTCATCTTTTGCTACGAGCTTAATTCATTGGTCTCATTTCAGCAATCAAGACGTCTTACTACAACAACTATACTGTACAACTGACTGTAAATGAAACAGAAGCCACTAAATATTTTCAGAGAAATTCCAGGTAAAAAGCAGCTGACAACCTGCAGAAAAGCCTTAAGTTTGACAGGAGTAAGTGAATTATAAGGAAAGGAGGTCTAACTGAAGTTAGTTAGACATTTACATAAAATGCATTTGGAACTCAAAAGATACACTGACTTTTCCTGGTGTTAAATTTCACTAACCTCCCCAGCCAGAGTCATTTTTACGTAGCCAGGGACTTGGTCAGCAGGTGTACCGTCACGTTTTTCCTTCACTTTGACGAAAGCGGTTTTCTAAAAGAACAAAGAAATAGCACCTGAGAAGCTTGGCTAAGTGTTACTTTTATGCAATCAAGTAAAACTTTTGTGTCAACTATCCCATGTTCTGGATAAGGAAAGGTTTTGGCTGTTAAGATCACATAAGATAAATGTTTGGAGTTAGGGTTTAGTAATAGTAAAATGAGAAAACTACCAGCTTAAACAATTTATCTTCACTTGATTTGTCCTGGGACTTGAACCACCACAGTTTAAAGCACATATGTAACCATGTACCACTGCATTATTTCAGTGCTAGTAAAACAATTTGAAGGATTTCCTGCTTCACGCACTCTTTTCCTTTGAGAAAATGCATTCGCCTCACTTTTTGTGCACTGCGTACTTATTTGTATTTGAAGACATTCCTCATTTTCCAAAATTTTATGAGACCAGCTTGAGCCATTAGCATCATTATCCCATTACCATGCTGTGGAAAACTGCTGAAATAGGAGCACATTTGTCACTTCAACTGTATTAAACTGTGCCTATTAATGTTACAAAGAATTAATACAAATCTTTCTACAAAATTACCTTTCCCACTTCCATTTACTTGCTGAGCTTTGTTTGGGTCTGAATGTTCTGGTGTGTGTGTGTGTGTGTGTGTGTGTGTGTGTGTGTGTGTGTGTGTGTGTGTGTGTGTGTGTGTGTGTGTGTGTTTGTAACAGTGAATCGACAAGGGTGTTCACACCAATCTGGGGACCCCTGAAAAACTATTGCTCTGGGCCCCCCTTTGTTAATTAACTTAATTTGATTAATATTTTTGTAAAGAGTGCAGTTAATAAATTGAATTTATTCTCAGTTTGAATACAGAGGTTAAAAACAGCAATTACCTTGCTGTTTATTCTGTCTTGCCTTCGCTAATATCCAGACTACTCTTCTCTGGCTCTGCAAACGACAAGTAGCATAATGTCTAAATACTGAATATAGCAAAAATCAGGAAAACTCAGCAGTGACTCTCCTGTATTGTACCAGAGGCCGATTGCCACCAATCCAGCAAACCCACTACAAATTAACCCACGCAGCCAACACTTACTGCTTTATTTAATCTTAAAGATTAAAATACTAGATTTTAATAAATACGCTTATTGGTTTTCATGACAGGATTCAAATAATATGATAATCTTGGATGATAAATTGACCTCTGTCCGTTTTGAAAATGAATATGTACCTAGTGAGTGAAAGATCTACAGTATGAAAATTAACTTCCAAAGAGTTGACACTTGCTAGAGTAGAGGTAATCCATCACAGTGAGCATTATTAATTCCTTCATTTTCTTAAAGTTACTGTGTGGTGATATAGTTGAAAGCTGGTTGATATATAGATTCCTGAAGTAGTTTGTTTGTGTGCTGGTGGAAAACTGAAAGAGGGAAGCAAACCTACACAGGACTTTTCTCTCCGGCGTTTCATTGACGACTCAAACTTGCCCATCGGTTTGAATGCGAGGGAAAATCTGTTACCTTGAGGTAGAACGTTGACCTTGATTTCGCACGGTGTTTGCTGGAATATACTTCAACGCTCCCTTCTTTAAATAAAGGATAAGTGGATTAAAAAAACAAGTTGATACATTGAAAATTTTTGCCAGTCGTCCAGCAGTAGACATAAGCAACATCTAGGGGCAAATTTTGGGTTTGAACGGTGGATTAAATTGATTACCAGCTTTTCTATAATTTATTGTAGAATTCAGTTGAATTCAGTGCAAAGGTTAAAAGGGTTTCACAGTTAGTGATAAGAATGAGGCTCTACCTTAAGATAAACTTAAAACTGCAATATCTGTTTTTGGCCATTGTTTTGGGGCAGCTGTAAACACAACACTGACATATTATCGCCTTATAAAAGTTGAAGTGGCGAATTTGTTAGCAAGCAGTTGCCTATTTACACATCCAGCAGACAGGGAGCAACATCATCATTCATTTGGAGTCAAGTGTCTGGCCACCTGGCGGATCTAAGTCCGTTCTCCTTCTAGCTCTGTTTCGACTCCACCAGGTCCTGAGGGAAATGTGTGGCTGTAAGAGCTGCTAAATGCTAACTTCATGGTGATGGTGAGAGTGAACCAAAGAGTGAAGCTGAAAAATGAAACAATCAGCTTAAATATGCTCTAAAGCTCAGAAGAGTAGCAGGAGCCTTCAGAGTCAGGGGACAATTCACTGTGGGATTGTCACTGTGAGTAATTTGATCCATTGTTATTATGAAAATATTGATCATATTGATCATATTGATCATCATTACCTTAACTATATCATCTATAAGTACAGTAGCCTACTATGCAAAAGCTTGAGGCACTGAAAGTAGAGTGGGGATGCTTTCAAAAATAGTGCCACAAATAGTTTGTATTTATTAATTAACTTCATACAAAGTGCAGTAGATGGAAAAAAAAACCTTCATCTAACAAGTATGTGGTGTGACTACCAAATTTTAAAAACCTTTAGAACAACACCCAGTCTCCAGGTACACACGTGCACAGTTTTTCAAGCCACTTGGCAGGTAGGTTGTTCCAGACATCTTGGAGAACTTGCCACAGTTCTTCTGTGGATTTAGGCTGTCTCAGTGTCTTCTGTCGTTTCACTTAATCCAAGACTGACTCCGTGATGCCGAGATCGGGGCTCTGTGGGGGCCATAACATCTGTTGCAGGACACCTTGTTCTTCTTGTTGCCCAAGATAGTTCTTTATGACTCTGGCTGTATGTTTGGGGTCGTTGTTATGCCTCAGAATTAATCTGGGAAAGATCAGATGCCTCCCCAGGTGGTATTGCTACCATCTCAACATCTAAAGTACCTAAAACTTTTGATCAGTACTGTATATGTGTGTGTGTGTGTGTGTGTGTGTGTGTGTGTGTGTGTGTGTGTGTGTGTGTGTGTGTGTGTGTGTGTGTGCGTGTGCGTGCGTGCGTGTGTGTGTGTTTTGACTTCCAGCAAGTCAGGGAAGGCAGCTCCTTTTCAAAACTAGAAATTTTCTTGACAGGTCAGATCTCCTCCCTCCTCTTCTGTAGGTGGAGAGTGGGCGCTCCCCATCAAAAAGCTCTGCTTCAAAGGGAACAAGAGACAGGGACAAAATGATGACAGAAGTTGAAAATGTCAGAGCTTTGACTCCAGACGAACTGTTATATCACGTGCTGAAAGCAAGAAGTGCCTCCGTCAAATGTAGAATATTGATTTCCAATAACAAGCAGATGTCTGGCTGTGTTTTGAGGCTTTGTTGTTTATAATCTCTGGCCAGTTCTCTTCCTGGGGAGAGGTGCCAATGCTGCTGCTGCAAAGGTATGTTTTGTGTTGTCCGGAGGGTTTGTTATTCTTCAAACAAACCGAACACCCACAAGTCTGTCTCACTGACTAAATTGACCTTTGCTAGTTTCTGCACTACTCCCAAAACATGTGTTTTCCTATACCTGGTGTCTTTGGATTATTCTACCGGGGCTCAGTGTTCTTAAAAGAAGGAGGATAATGTTTTCGTAACACACAATTTTATGAAAATGAATACCCTTTAGCGTGAGGCATCCTTATGGTCCATATGAAGGCTCTGGGATCCATCTGTGTTGCTGGTGGGGGGTGCCTTCGACATTACTGTTTTCTTTTGCCTCTCCAAAGAAAACAAGCTCTCTCTCAGGGGAATACAGGCAAATGCTGGGATGATAAACACCGCACCAGGATGCAGGGACACATATTGCAGCCAGGTCAGAGTGGGTCTGTGGAAGAGTAGAAAGAAGAGTGGGAGTTGGGCTGCTTCGAGGGGAGTAAACAAAACATAATGAGGAAGAGGGGGGAGGAAAAAAAAGAAAATGCTGGGTGGTTTGCTGGTGAGGAATTGGGGTCAGGTTTTTCCCACAAGACTTGGTGAGAAACACACACACACACACACACACAATAAAACAGCACACATTGATGTCTACAGCTGGTTTTCATTCAGTGCCGTCAAAGAAAAGCAACATCCTGTCTCCGATGTAAAACAATGATAAAAGTCTGCCACAGTTGCCGGGACGCTCTCACTGCCAGATTATTGGTGCGCATACGAGACACAATTCTTTGTGAGAGACTGAGGATTCATTTTTAAACTTTGAGCCGTAGTGAGATTAGAGGAGATAAATCCAATCATCTGTGTATTTGCTGTTCACAAAAATCTCAGCTTAAAGTAAACAGAATGTAAATATTGAGCCAGAGTACTTGTGGTTAGTTTAGTCTAAGCCTGTCACCGTCTGGGCAGACGAGAGCAGCTGTTTAAGGTGATCATGGATAATTCAGAACAGGACAGACGCTGTACTTCTGCAGCTCCCGGCACTTCCTCTTAAAGTAGTCTATGTCCAAGCAGTCCTTTTATTACTGTGCCTCTGCACAATATGAACAGCTTTGGTTTGATTTGCGATGTCACCAAATTCTGGCTCAGCCCTGTGAAGTCACCCAGGGCTGTTTTACTGGGTTTCAAAACTTGTCTTAATTTTCAGTGCTCAAAGCACCTGTCACTTGGGGAACAAAGAGAGACTTCTGCTTCAAACCGAGATGTCCAAACTGTGAAAGAAATGTGTGGATTCTGTCTCAGGGCGAATTGTCTCTTTGGGTACTTTTGCTGCGTGTTATTTTGCTTTGTTAAAATCTAATAGCTAACACCCCCTTCTGCTGTGCCAATATAAACTAGGATCTCCTGAAAGTGAATGAATCACGAATCATTAAACATTATGCATAAACACATACGAATATCCTTTGCAATTAGTCTGCAGTTCATCACAGGGGATATCCAACAAATGTTTCATCTTCTGCATCTTTTATGTTCTTTGCCTCAGTCTCCGCAGGGCTGAGCTCACCTCATGTAGGGAATAAATGAAAGCTAAATGATCATAGGGCTCCTAAAAGAAGGATACCATTAGAGTTTGCTGCAGAGACAAGAGACGGAGATGCCTGTTTCTGACTTGGCAAAGAAAAGCTACGGATGTCATTATGACTGTACCAGAGGATGGCATCCCTCTATGAATGTGCAGAGGGGCTGAGACTTAATATCTAATGATGTGGGGAAAAAAATCCCCAAAAGTGCATTGAAGAAGCCTGCGAAGAGAGTTTTCTACATGTTACTTCTCGCTCTGGTCTCAATATGACTTCAGTTTGTGTCTGCTCAGTTAATCCCTTTTCAAATGGCACAGCATTTGCCAGACTCTGAATGCGTATTCGTACTCAGGAAGTATAACTCTGCGAGTGTCCCTGGTATGGCTCTAGGATTATTGTTTGAAGTGTCCACAGTGAGTAAACACTGGGAGGAAATGACACTACTCAATCATAAAGAAGCATACATGGATTCTCTGTTTGCCTTTAGATTAAGGAATAAGATGACAAGTCTCCCACAAAACCAAATAAAACCAAATAAAACATGTACCTGAGCAGTCCTATCTCCTGAAAATTACATATACAACTCAACTGCAACAGCAAATACGCCAAACATAATTGTTAGCAGATTACATTTTCTACGATCATAATGAGGATGTATTGGTAATTTAACTATTTAGCTGTTAATAAATGTAGCCATTAATTCATTCAAAGTATGCGTTGCCTCTGAACTTATTCCAGCCGGCGATTACATTTCCTATAAAATGTATTTGCAGTTGCAGTTGTATAGAAACGTGGTTTCCAGGAGACAGGGTTGACATGGGAGACTCATGCCTCCACTTATTATGCACCTCGAAAAGTACTTTACAGACATTTCTTCTGTTACAATGCAACACCAATTACAGCGCAACTTAGTCTGATCTGCTAAATCCCAGACACCAGCCCAAATGGAAATCCGGGTATATCTCCTCATTTGCTCCGGATCCTTTAGATGCACAGATTATGCTCTGAAACCCATTTTCCTTTTACACAGATTGAAGTCAAATCACTGTTTTAGGGGGAATACAAATCTATGAAAAGTATTACTTGTCTTTGTCTCAGTTTTTCCTGTTCCCCCAAACGGCCAATGTGCCATAAAACCTCACCTTAGATATATAATTCAGTCAAGAACATTTTTAATTCTATGCCATACTCAGCCCCTCATGGCACTCATTAGCGTTTTGCATGTTCGAGGAATCACTTTTCTGTTTATCAGACTGGTTGCTTATCACACCTCAAATGTTGCATCAGACTATATTTTAACCAGCGATTCGACAATACAGACACTTTTCCCTCCTGTGATTTTGCACTCATTGGCCTATTCTATCCTATAGTTAGTATAAGAAAAAAGACTTTTTTTTGTCTCTTTCCTTTTGACCTATGTTTCACTTCTGAGGTCCATTATGATCTGGATAATAAGACAATAATCCCGGGTACTCTTCTACTCCTGCAGGAATGACATTCATTTACCCTGCATAGAGGCACAGGAAATTAAGCCCGGCCCCATTGTTTTCCCTCTTTCTATAATGCAATTATGTCAGTTTTTTTTTTTTTTTTGTGCTCCTGGGGCCTAACTATCTCCCCACAGTATTTGTCTCTTACATACCCAGCCATGATCTAACTGCGGACTACAATGGATGTAGTTATAACAGTAATTCTTTCCGTGATTCCCATTCAAAGCTCATCATGTCTGTTTTCCACAGGGAAGGCCTTTGAGATAACCTATGTACGACTGAAATTCTACACCAGCCGGCCGGAGAGCTTCACCATCTACAAGCGCACAGCGGAGAACGGGCCCTGGCTGCCGTACCAGTATTACAGCGCATCTTGTAGGAAGACATATGGGAAGGATGCTAAGGGATACATTCGACCCGGAGATGATGAGAGGACTTCTCTATGTACGGATGAGTTCAGTGATATCTCCCCCCTCAGTGGAGGAAACGTGGCTTTCTCCACTTTGGAGGGAAGGCCCAGTGCATACAACTTTGACCAAAGCATGGTGTTGCAGGTGAGGCCACTTTTCATTGTATATTTGTATATAGTACATATACTACAGCTATGATTTTCTTTTCTCCACATATTTTGGTGGACGTGGCTCCACTTTCTTCTGTTACCACTCAAAGCGATTTCGCAGAAAGAAACAACTAAAAAGCTGTCACACACTCTGCTAATAAAGAGTTTGACTGCAAATAAAAAAATAAGTCACAAAAAACAATTTAAAAAACAAATTAATGAAAAAACAAGATTTCCTAGAAGAGACAAATGTTTTTTATATAGATTAAATATGAAAAACACCGACCTGTTTACTTTTTTCAACAACTTCTGGAAAAGGAGTTTGTCTCAGTTTGACATTGTTAACAACTTTGGTCAAAAAAAGAGTTACTTACTACTTAACTCTAGAAACAAGAGCTGATCTCATCACATACATAGCACATTGTACCAGTGCTGTGTAACTTAAGTTCACAACTTACATGTAATGCTCTCCGTCAACACCTCCAGTGTGGATCATCAAACCCGTTTCAACTCCCCAACATTTTTACCCAAACAAACATACTGTAGCCATACAGATATATATGCAGGCCTACAAGCCTTTTCCACAGCAGCTGAGGGGAATCTTATGTTATGTTTAGCTCTGATTAACACTGATGAAGCCTTGAGAGGGCTGTGCTGAATTAATGGCAGCCTCTTGAGGGGAAAGTCTCAGAGGGGTGGGCCGAGTAAAGCATGGCTGAAAATGAGTAAATAAAGCAATTAATGCAGCCACTCCTTTTCCTTTGACAGGGCTGTGAGTATGCATGCATGCATCTGTCCACGCATGTGCTCTGCATCGCTACTGAAATTGAAAAACTTTTAGAGACTTCTTCTAATAATTAATTACTGAGCATCTTCACAGTTGTGTGTGTATATAGCTGCCATAAGGGGAAATTAAGTACTTTATGCAACAGTATTTTTAGGTTTCAGTATCGCTTACAGCAACTTGTAATGGACCAAAATATACAGTAAATGGAACCTTGTCACGACAAATTAAGTAAGTTAGCTAATTAGAGCGGAGATCCTACACAACCATCTACTGAAGGAGGATATATCATGATGTTAAATACATTAATAATAAGAAATACCTCCGTTTCCGAGCAGATGAAACATGTGCATGGGACCAGAAATAGTAGATCAGGATATGAAATTGTGATTGTCCACTTCCGATGAGCAGGGAAATCTAGTTACAACAGATTGTCAATCACAAACCAAAATCATACCAATATTTAGTCAGTCGCTGCTGCTTCATTTGCTTTGGTTCAACCAAATCTGTAGGAGATAGAGTTGGATGATTGTATGCTATATACTACTAATTAGTTTTGCTAAGAACCTGGATTATGTTCAGCTGCACGATCTTTTTCAAGTGAAGGAGGTTTTACCTTGTTGTACCACACAAAACCTGTAGTGGTTAGGGTGTATAATGGGCATACAAAGTACAGGACTTTGACACTAGAGATCGGGGTTTGCGTCCTGAGTCCGGCACGCTGTTAGGTTTAGGCCACAAAGATTCGTTCGGTAAGGTTAGTTAAACATTAATAAAGTAAAGACATCCTGTTTTCTGCCTCCAGTCACTGTGGAGCTCGTAATATTGAACCAAAACCAAACACCTTTCCTTAACCTGTAGTACTTTCGGTGCTTAACCATAGTCATAAAAAAACTCTGCTGCCACGTTGCTGTCAACTAAAGCAGAGGCAACAGCAGTAATAACACAGTAAAACAAGTCATTGGTAGCTCACTGACTGAGGAGGCAAGAAACATAAATGAACCCAGTAGGAGTGACACGATGAACAAACCTCATTCAGAATTTGATTCATTGTTTCTCTTAGAAATCCCACAACCAGCTCCATAGTTTGAACAACAGGGAGTGGACAACAACCTGGCCGAGTGTTTTCATTCTGCATTTTCTTTTCTCTTCCCACTGTCCCTTACACTTTCTGCATTTTGCTATTTTTATTCCCGGTATCTCCAGCAACAACAACAAAACCCTACCCTGTAGTGGATGTACATCTTCAAAAATAATCTCCCATTATTACAAAAAGGGAGCACTATGCTGCGATGATCACAGTCACAGACCACAGTCATGAGCAAAATGTTCCTTAAGACAATGACAATGATGACATGTTTTTCTGTCTAACCTTTCTCCTAAAATATAGTGTAGAAATAGATCTGGAAATACAAGACTACCGCATCTATAAGGAAAGCTGTCCTCCTCCACATCATTAAATAAGAAGAATAAGGTTGTCTTTTGGAGGATCTCTGTGGAGGATATGCAGTGTAAGCCTGCATAACCATAACCGGCTCCCACCTCTATGAAAGAAGCCATCTTCCAAAACATAATAACATAAGAATGAGGGAATTCCTAGAGAATATGCAATGCTCAGCCTTCCATTATATTTGCTGTTTAGTGTACATAACTGTTATAAATCAATTTAAAGATGATTTAGCTATAGCGAACCCAAATCCCAATATTTCTTCCCCAGCTCTCTCTCTATGTTTTGAAACTTCTCTGTGAAACCCGTTGTGTTTCAAATATCTCAATACGACATTAAATGAAAAACTTCTGAATCCTGAATCTAGAAGAGAGTTTTGTTTGTCCACACTGCTGTATTTGAATGCTTGATTAATCCCCAAACAAAATATATTTAACTTGAGCATAAAAGCTATTTTATTTAGGTTAGATTTCAAATAAAATTGTGAAATTATGAATGAAAGTAACTTAAATCTTCAAATAACGAGTTTTGTAGAAATAGTACATCTGTTTATTGTAAAAGTTTATAAATGATGATTTATTGTGACACCGTCATTGTTCTATGTGCACTCTTAAACCTCCTTAAGATATGATTTTAAAAGTAAAACTGTGTGATGCAGCTGACAAGCCCTCAGGGCTACATTTGGTATCTCTGCCAGCACAAATACCTTAATCCCACCCCCCTCTCACCCTAACACACATATGCCTTCTGTGCCTCCATGCCGTCTCCCCATAAAACCCATCCCTCTCTTCAACCACTGCACTTTCAATGGCTGACATGTCTGCAACCCCCCACAGAGTAGAAAGAGAGAGTGATCCCGTTTTAAACTGGGGAGGGAGGGAGGAAAGACAGAACTGGTGAAGCCACAACAGCTCTGAAGCAAACTAAGCTGCACTGAGCAGCAGGATAAAGACATTTTTCTCCTCTTCTTTGCTATGTGAGGTGCCCATGCATCTGCAGCAAGTGAAAAAAATGCACTATTGGATTATCTTTAGATTCACTGAGGGTTGGACACATTGTGTGGCAGGCTGCTGTCAGTAAAATGACGGAATCTGCAAGCCAGACTGGATTTGGCTTCTGAGCTTCAAGTCCGGAGATTCTACGCCATCTGTCTCGCAAGGACAACAAAGAAAGGAGACGAATAAAAAACATATTTTTTGGGCTTAGCAATAGCCACTTAACACACACTCAAAAAAGACCTCTCTGGAAGTACAGAGATCTTCTCTCTCCACCCCATTATTCCCTGAT
Source organism: Xiphias gladius (assembly GCF_016859285.1). NCBI lineage: Eukaryota > Metazoa > Chordata > Actinopteri > Istiophoriformes > Xiphiidae > Xiphias > Xiphias gladius. The sequence continues at coordinate 19,092,232 of NC_053419.1, read as the reverse complement.
TCATCCCTTTTCTTCCTGCTCAGTGTGTATTACATTGCTTCACCTCCTGCGCTGGTAGTTCTACATTTTTTGCATGAGAGCAGTTTTAAAGTGTTTACAAGAAAAGGTAGTCGAAGCCTGGTTTTTCTAGTTCAGAGATTATTTAACTATCCTATTCTGATTAATCCCTTCACAATAGCCCTCTACCACTGTGCTATTTCGGCCTCAATATCTCTGTTATACAAATGTGGATTCTGGCAGGCCGGGACAATAGCAAGCTAGAGTCGAGGTTTGTAAGACATGTAGGATTGAGCCTGGTCTGCTGAAATTTTGTGAAGTGAGCATTATGTATTGTAGTTGGAAATACAGGCTCCATGCAGGAACAAAGTAATTTTTCTCACCACGAAACGATTATGTGGTATTATGGAATTAAGGGACTAAGGATTATGTGAAGGAAGCGTGGCAAGAAACAGGTAGTCTGAGGGTCAGCAATAGTGTTGACCCACAAGAGTGGGTATGTGGTCAGGGTGGTGGACACTTGCCTTAATCTCTAATGATTGTTGATTGTTGTTGTGCAGTCCCATCATGAGGTAAAATATCTTGGTGAAGTGCAGTGTTTTTTACTTAGCCTTGTAGTGGCTGAGTAACATGCCAGTAACATGAAATTATTCCAAAAAAAAAAGCACCTTGTTGTGTGAATATGCCATGAATGTTCACCAGATATTTTAGCCACATGGCTGGGGTTGCTCTACAGATGGCAACATGGGTCACTTGTTCCAGCACTTTGGTCCAGACTAAAATATCTCAACATTCATGGTTCCCAAATACTGCATCCAAAGGGTTTTAGTAATCCCCTGACTTTTCATCTGGTGCCACAATGAGGCTGGCATTTGTTGTTTTGAGTGAAATGTCTCAACTATTTGATGGATTATCATGAAATTTAAATGCTACATCTTCTGGATGAAGTGTATTTACTTTGGTAATCCTTTAATTTTGGCTTCAGCGCCATTATCAGGCCAAAATTTTTTCCAGCGCTTTAGCTTTTGACCAAGTACCTGAAAAACTAACATCCACATGTACTTTTTTTAGCGCTAATAACCAAATGTTAGCATGCTGACATGCTAAACTAACACTAAGGCTGGTAAACATACCTGGTAAACATCAGCAAGTTGTCACTGTAATGGTGAGCTTGTTAGCTACAGACTGGATGGTGACTATGGTGGCCCCTAAGGACAAAGCACGAACAAGAGTGATTGCACAAACATTAAGGGAAACAAGCTCCAAATACAGAAATGCAACAAATACGAAAACACATACAAACAGGGAAAACACAAGCAACAAGGACTGTTACACCAGAATTACTCCGGCAAGCATGGGGGAGTAGCAGCAGCATTCCAGAAACTTTTTTGTGTCCTTCAGGTTTTATGTAATCTAACCAAACCCTTTATTAAGTTTTGATATTTTTTAGGTGAGAAAGAAAACATTTATATTTCAAATATGTGGTCGGTTTATCAAAATACTGTCTGTTTGGCAATTTGCCCCATTGTTGTTGAAGACGTGAGAACCTTCCTGGCAGGTGACGCCAGCAGTCATCCCAGCAGCTCGCAGTCCGGCTCCCGAGATGTACGCCATCCAGCCGGGGAGAACAACCTTATCCTGGCAAACCCTTTGGTAATTTACAGTTGGCTCTGTTGTCCGCCACATTTTGTAATTATTGTTCAAATATATATTATTATTTCTTTTGGAAAATGAAATTTGGTCCCAGAGTTGTAATATAGTATTCGTTGCTGCCAGTGTGTCTGAAGGTAAAACTGAATACATAATACAGACATTATTTCATTGGACACATTGACAACAGCACTGCTTCTGTGGATTTTTTTTTTTTCACTCTGAAAAAGTCTGTTTAGAAATAAGACCCTCTGTAACGTTGCTGCTTATCCAAATCAAACCCATCACCCTGCCCAGCGTCCTGGTACACTTCCCGTGTAGCTATTCTTGTTGCATGTGTTTTCCCTATTTGTATGTGTTTTGAAATTTGTTTTTATTTCTGGATGTGGAACTTGTTTCCCTTCATTTTTGTGCTCTCACTTTTGAAGTTGTCTTCGTATTTTTAGATATTTTGAATTTGGAGGGCATTTCCCTAAAAGGCCACCGTAGTAGACTCCCTAGTCTTGTTGCTGTGAGAACAACATCAAGGGGGCACTGAACCTGCAAAAACTGTAAAGATTTTCACATGGATACTGGACATGTTGACTATAATACTGAACCTTTGACTGGGCTGTTTAATTTACAGTTGTACTTGTACAATTACTGTCATCTACTGTTCTATATGTTAGAGTATCATTCATTGTAGACTTTAAAAGAAAAAAAATACAAAATGAAACAAACAAAAAAAACAATCATAAACCCCAACATTCATTTAGCTTAAATTATTTTTTTATGTTGCGATTTGAATTGTATAAAAGTTAACTCATTAACCCCTTATTTATTCTCACTGAGATCAAGGTGTCTGAGTACAGCATTCATGACAATTTGACAGACTATAGCAACTTCAGATTGAGAGAGTTTTCAATGGATCTAAAACCACTTCACTTACATACATATCACCTCACCTTATTTTGGCCTATGAAAATGGCAGTGCTGTACCAATCAATACCCATATGACTCAAACTTTTAACTGGTTTTGTTTTTTACACTTCAGAGGACTCATCCAAAAAGTCTTCGGTCTGTTTATCTAGGAAAGTTTGATTCCCAGGTGTGTCAGTATATCTGTGATCAATCCTGTTGTATGGAAACATAAGTTGGCAATGGATAAATGCACTTTAGACAAAACAACAATTAACTGTTAACCAAGTTATAAAAAAATCTCTCTATTTGTACAATTAAATAGTTGCTGTCTCTGCAGGTGTGCAACTTTCATTTAAACAACTAAAGCTTCGAAATGCTCCTGTTAATTTTAATCAATGCGCAAAACTACACAAGCTGAGTCTTTCACCCTTGCCTAGTCAGTCGATGAATTTAAAGTTTTTTTCTTACCTGTCGCAGTTTTGAAAACAGCTTAAATACCCTTAAATACCAGGGAATATTTTCAATGTCTCATTCACCTATTGAACCTTAAGATGTTTTTATTTTCATGGTAAACCCATGTAAAGACATAAGGCCTTTATGTGTTTGGGTGGCCAGCCTTAGTTACATTAAAACCTGACTACTAATGGCTTTGCTGGCGGTATTTCAGTATGCTTTGGATGACATTGACCCACTGATTAGAAAGCTGTGGGGGATCAATACAAGCCAAGAATACATAGATTGGGTGGCAAATCTCTCAATGGACCTGCCAGACACCCTCTCTCCTTCACTCCACTGCTCCCTCTCGGCCCTCCTCTTAAACAACAGGATTAGATGACCCATAATAGACTGTGATCTTTTCTCCCATTAGAATAGAAGGTGAATCAATTCCACCATTTCTTTCATTAAATCTCTCATTCCCCTGGTATTTTAAGGGTGATGGGACAGGTGGGTATAGTGAGCAGAGACAAAAACACATCAGCTTTCCTCTTTGATGCAAAAACAAAGCGCGTGGAACACTTAAGAGTATTCTTTTCCACAAAGTAAATCATAAAAATAAAGATGAGACATGCTCTTCTTTCATGGTGACATACTAGTTCCCGCTTGAGCTACACATACTAGAAAAACCAGAAGAAGACATGTAACGCAATACGAAAGGGCGGGGATGAGAGCAGCACTCAAAAATATCATTCCCTCAGCACCATTATTTATTGAATATAAGATGAAAGGTTTAAAAAGGAGGTAGGAGAGGGCAACAGGGAGGGAAGTACATGCAAGCTATTTGTTTTAGACAATAAACACAATCCCTTACACAAATCCAAAAAGCTTTTTCCCCTTGTACTGTAAATAGTGAATAGTTTACTTAAATTCACCAGGATATCCTCTCAGTATCAATGCTGCTTTCCAGGGAGTCCTAGGTACCTTCAGTATATGTGAAAACAAACAATCAATACATATCAAACAGATGGTACAATCTGTTGATCAATTGTACTGGTTTCCAAGGTTTTTTAGTTTCCTTTTAAAAGCCTGTAGACTAGTTTGTTCTTTTGTAGACCTGTCCAACTCATTCCCACCTCTCCAGAACCTTTTTTGCTAACTTTGTTTGACCATTACGGGGGGGGGCAGCAATGTGAAGCACAGATGTACAAAGACCACTGTCAATATAGTAACTTGAATTCTGTCCACTGTGCTGTCAATACCAGGTATTTGCGGAATTTTCTCAGTCTTTATGTGGTTTTCCAGACTGTGACCTGTCATGAGACGAGCAGCTCTGTTAATCACCCACTGAACCTGGTCTATGCTGCAGTAGTGTTGGGAGCCAGGCCGTTCCACAGTATTCTGAGCAACAAGCAACTCATTTTGAGATGACCTCGTTCTTATCGAGCTTCAACTGTAGGCAAGGATCAGATCTAAGTATGTAAACGAGAGACTTGCAGATATTAATCCCATGGTTAATTATAAAGGTATTTCTGGTGCTTCAAAGTTTTTAAAAAGACCGAACAGCATAGAGTTTAGTTATTGAGGGTTTAGGGATAGTTCATTTACTTTAAACCTGCTCTTTTCACAGCCTGTGCTAGCGCTTGCTGACATGTGCCTGTCATTTTCACTGAGTAGTAAATAACTGGATCATCAGCATACATATGGATTCTGCACTTTGTCAACTGTGTTGGAAGGTCATTCAGTATATATGCAGAACAGTAATGGTTCCCCGTGGCATGTCGTAACTGCCACGGTGCAAGGCTGGACGAGGCATTTTGCAAGTGAAAGTACTGACTTCTTCCTTGTAGAAATGATTCAAACCATTTCATTGTAAGACACCATCAAAGCTGAGAATTCTTAGTTCCCCAAGTAAGACTTTGTGCTGTATTTGTGCTGTCTCTTTAAGGCTGATATAATATTTTAAACCACTGAAGCCTCAAATGCCTCTGTGTGAAATGTACAGTAGATTTTGAATAACTTAACTCCTGGAGAAGACGTCATGACACTCTAATCATGTCTCAGTCTCAATAGAGATTTGTGAATCCTGTTATGTTAGTCCACATATCAAGCGCGCATCTGTTGTCATCTCTAGATGAGTGTGGCATTTTTGCTAAATAGCACCTTGGCAGTAATCACACTCCCTGAAGTGTCCTTCATCTTCACGCACTTTTTCATTAAGCAAAACCTTGTCTGTAGGAATATGATTATATTGCGGTAGGCAGGTGATATTGGCTGTTTTTTTTTTTTTTAATTGTGGGAAAGGTAATACATTGAAGATAAGTGTCACATTTTTAGCACCTTTATGAGTCTCTTCTACTTTCAGTTAGCTACAGGCGATGACCTCACATTGTCGTTGTTATGAGTTGACCTTTTCTCATGTCGAACTGAGGTAAAAGAGCTGGAGAACACTAATACCCTGCAGTTGGGTAATGCGGATTGAACTCTTTTATTCCTCAGATTGCAAACCCTGAAGAGCTCTTGCACAAGCAAACGAGAAGCAGGAAAGATTTCAGTCTTGTGATTGTAATCAGTGATAGGCTTCTATGAAAATACATCTATAAAACAAGCCTTAGTCTCTGATTTTGTGAATGCCGCCGCTCAGGTAGAATGTGCTTTTCATAAAGTCGATGTAGACAGAGTAAATGCCCCAAGCACTTTCCTCTCAGTTTTTTTCAGAATTGTTGGTAATAATATTACATTTCTGTTGACATGAGTAGCAATCCAGCTTATGCAGTAAAATCATTCCTTGGAGGTACATAAGAGGCCATAGCCTACCGTATTTTGTCTGTCTGACCATGATTTTTTTGTTTGTCAGATCATCAGGACATTTTAAACAGGGACATTTAACCTAAATATGGACAAGGGATTAATTTTAATTTCCATATCAGGATTAATGAATAGTCTTGAATAAGTCTTGGTGTGTGGTTGCAGACACAGCACACATAATCATTCTTCAGTGGCAGATAATACCATGGACAAATCGCTTCAGGAAATGTTTATTCCTAGAATTCACATTTCAATTGGCTTTTCTTGCAGGGAGGTAAAGATTGGGCATTTGTGTCAGGGGTTAAAACCCCACTCCTTACATACAGATTGTCAGCAGAGCATAAAATGATCCCTGTTCCTCTCTGTGGCATGTCAGCATGCCATTTCTTCTGCATATGGCTCATACAGAGCTATGCATATTTCATGAGGCTTAAAACAGGAATTGCATCCTGCCTGTTTTATTAGCATTTTAATCCCTTTGCAGATTTGCCGCTTGTGCCTGAATCTGAAAAGCGCGTATTATCAATATGGAGACTTCACACGCTTCATCAGCTGCTTTTAAAATATATCTTCTTGTCATTTTGAGAGGTCAGAGCAAAATTACACTGAAAAAAAGACAACTGGTGACACTTAAAGGTGCAGGTGTTTTTGTCTGTCATGTATAGCTATGTCATCTGCACAAATATTGTGTTCTGTGTGATACTAATGATCTAATGAATTGTGTTTTCATTCTCAAATGATTTTGATTTGGAATAAACAACAGTCACCTTGTAACTCAGCATTTAGATGTTTTCTCTAAGGTAATGGCTTACTTCAAAGGGGGTCTGTTGTCAAGTTTGAAAAGCTCTCTTTTTTCAATAATCAGGCAGAAGATGAAAGCTGCTGTATGAATTCAAATTTAATTTGTTCAGTCATCCATTAAAACGGTTTGTCTGTCTCCCTTACCACCAGTCCATCCTCTCTCTCTCTCTCTCTCTCGCTCTCTCTCTCTGTCTCTCTCTGTCTCTCTCTCGCTGAAGAAATCTGTGTGGCAAATTGCAGCAACAGCATTGAATGACAATGAGTATAAGGGGAAAATACATATTGAGGGCACGGTGAACTTAAGCAATTATATTAAAAAGTTATTAACTTTGGAACGAGGGACACAGCTCCCTTTCCCGTCACTGCCTGAAGACAGAGGCTTCAGAGTTCAGGGAAACACACTGAAACAGAGAGGGGAGAGGGGAGAAGAGGAGGAGACAGACGGGGACAGGTACAAAAGAGATTTTAGAGGTGAGGTCGAAGGTTTGTAAGCCCCTGAGCAGAGATGACCTCTAAAACACTGTTTGATATTATCCGAAACATGCGTGAACTGATGTATTGTCTTAAGCAAAGGACTGGCTCACTGCCACTCTTGGTGCCTCTTGCCCATCCCTAACTCAGCATCGTTGTAGAATTCTGAGCCGAAATTCCAAGGGAATGAGAATCAAAGTTAATTAAGCTTTTGCTGTGGCTTGCACAAATAATAAGTAATGGGCTGACTACTAATTAACCCTAAGAAACTGCTTCCTTTCATTGCAGTAAGTGATATTTGAAACTATGACTGCTTTTCCTTGCACAATTAGCGCTGTTCTATCAAGCATAACTAATAACTCTTCAGTATGATAATGGTCTCGTATTCTATGATAAATGGAAGAGAGTATTTGCTTTTTATGGCGTGTAATAATTTTGAAATGCTAACAATGCATTTAAAACATTTTATCGTCTATGTGTGTGTTAAAGCATGAGAGCCGGATGTTGGAAACAATAGCAATGGAGTACCAGTGTCCAGAATGTCCCCTCAATAGTAGAGGTGTGAAACTCAGGCATTTTACCTGTACTGATCATCAGTTTGTGCTAATCATTTATTTAATAATTTCGCAAAAGGGCAGGTCATGACCATTATGTCCTTTCCTTGTTATGTATTGGACACATTAAATTACAGTTTACGTTTGACCACGTAAAATAATCAAATAAAAGTATGTTTAGCTTAGAGACAGACCTTAGAAGTCATAAAACCAACCAAAAAAATGAATCTAAGTGGAGGGCACACTAGTAACAGATCCACAGATTTTCATTCAAAGTACAGTTATACATTGATCAGCAAGTTACCAGTTTGAGTGTTTTGGCTGAATGGTCAATCCACCGTTTTGGTCCCGACTGAAATATCTTAACAACTTTTGGAAAGATTATCATTTATCAATTTTTGCAGACATTCATAGTTCCCAGAGGATGAATCCTACTGATTTTGGTGATCCCCTGACTCTTCCATTAGTGCCACCAGCGGGTTAAAAATTTCTGGTTCAAGTTTAAATGTCTCAACATCTGCTGGGTGGATTGCCATGAATCTTGGTTCAGACATTTTTTGTCCCACTCATGAAGATATGTAATAACCTTGGTGATCCTCTGACTTTTCATCTAGAGCAATCATCAGGTCAAAATTAAATTTATCCAACACTTTGATTTATGACCAAATATCTGAAACTAATCTCAGAGAGCAACAATGGGTAAAGATTATGTACATTCCTCGGCAAAATCAGAATGCTTGCATGCTAATGTTAGAATTTAGCTCAAAGCACTGCAGTGCCATGTGTGAATATAACCTCACAGAGCAAAGAGCCACTAGCATAGCGGTATAACTAAAAAGAAGTGAGTCTAGCATCGATTCTGTCTTGTCATCGTGCAACACTTTGTGGACAAGTTGGTCTCTACCCTTTGTGTACATTAGAGCAGTAACTTCACCATACTTTCACCACAGTGTGTTTGAGTCTTTAGTCAGCTAGTCTTAATCTTCTAGGGGCAAACTTTAGTCATGACATGATAAAGAAATCTATTGCTCTTCATAGAAAAACTTTCAAAATACTGTAAATTGGGTACTGTACAACAGAGTAAAGGTTAGATATAAACGCCAGTCCACCACACTCTGACCTCTGCCCTTTTGCTTTCCACAACATTGCTTCTTTTTGATACTGCTACAAGTTTCCATTTATTTAATTCCTGCACTGATGAACACCTCTCTTGTTGGGGCATGCACTATAATTATCAGGACAGTATGAAAACCTTTTGCTCATTTCACTGCATTTCAGGAGAGTAGGCTCTGTGATAACCCAACGCTGTATGTAGAAGTGTAAAAGTACATCATGGATGACAAGGCAGAAAAGGATGTGCATTTAAAGAGAAGTTGGATATGAAGACATTTAGTAGACATGTTACACATGATTACAATAATTTCTTATCCCATATGTATTCTCTTGCTTTGTTCTTAACAGTTTTCTCTACTAAAAAGTTAAACCATAATTTCTTTTTCCTCTCCATTTCCTCAACCTTACCAACCCTCATTTTACCTTAAAGACTTACCTTGCAGCTAAGTCTCCCATCTCAAACTTCATAGCCCCTCTCATAAACCATGGATAAAAATCATGTCATGTCCAGGTAGTGTAACACAAAATGATGAATGACCAACCATTTTCCCTGGCAGCTGCAGTGCATCAGGGTCATTCACTGTTGTCCAAACCCCATTAGCCAATGGAGCTATGTCAAGGAGGGGCAAAGTCGATAAGCAAGTGCTGGAACAGTAGCCAAGTACAGCCAACTGCACTCAATTCTTCAACAGTGTAGTTACAGTTACTACAAAATAGCAGCTCTGTAGCCTTCAATGGGCTTCCAATGCATAGAACTGTCTCGAAATCCGGAAGTGTACTCCAGCCAGAGGGAGGTAAGGCTTGCAGAGGGAGAGAAAGGAGAGAGGGAAGGTATAAGGTATAGTGTGAGGGCATTTCAGGTAAGAATGTAGGCTACTAAAGATGGGATGAGTTACAGCTGCAGAACAGACAAAATTTTGTTGAAAGAGAGCCACCAGGTGGCCTAGTTAAAATGAAAAAGACCACTTAATTAGAGATTTATATATACAGTGCCACTAATTGCACATTGCTGACTCCATTCTGAAATTCCTCTTATTAGACTTACTGATTAAAGATAAGCCACAGGTGGCACCAAAGACCAGTAGTCATGCTAACACCATCCATGTAATGGTTAAACCAATCAGGAACACATGTGTAGCATATTCACACCAGATGTTCCAATAAGGGGCTATGACCTCTAGATGCCCCAGCAGTATGGCTCTTGGAACTGCAGGCACAGACCACGCAGGTGGTCTAAATCCCAAGACCCTCTCCTTTGAAGCAGGAGGATGGCGGTCATGCTGCTAGATCAAAAAAAGCCCCTAAGAAGAACCTCTTTTAAAGATAACTTAGTTCTAAACTTTTACTGCAGTGCTGCTCAGGCTATTTTAAGCTGAGAGAGATCATGTTAGCTACCTATGAAGCGAGCCTCAGAGGGCTCAGTGTTGTCATCTTTGCTATATTTCTTGCTAATAACCAATCAGGCCATTTCCTCACTTGCTGAACAAAGAGTCAGACTGTATTATTTTACATAATAACTATTATGAAGCTAAAGAATGAATTTGTTGTTACATTTGCTCAATTCTCAGTAGACACTATACAGATAATAATATGGTACTGTATTTTAAAGAACTTTACCAGTTATGTTTTTGGTTTTTGGTCTATTAACTCCAAATCCTGTAATCATTACTGTGTTTAGACTAACTTCTAAAAATACCAAACTTCTTTAGACTATTGTTTTCTGTTCCTTTCTATACAGTATGAAAATCAACATGTAAACACTTAGAACTTTCTTAAGATGTATAATCCATGAAAGTTGACTGCTTTAAGTGTGGTAAATGTTATTAGTTTTGCAGGTCACGAACCAAAATATTGGGTACATTTATATTTTGACCTGATGGTGAAGCTAGGTGAAAGGTCAGGGGTTCACCAAAGTTATTACTATTTATCATGAGGGGTCATGAATGTGTATACCAAATTTCATTGCATACCATCCAACAATCTTTGAGACACTTCACACAAAGCTAGACTAAAAGCCAGGTGACCATCAAAGTCGTGAGGATATATCCTCAGAGAAACATGGATTTCTTGGCCGAATGGCAATTTATCCACTAGTCGTCAAGATATTTCACTAAAAGGCAAAAAAGTCAACATGTTGTTTGTAAAGTCGGGGAGTCACCAAATTCAGTCGGATTCATCTTCTAGGAAACATGAATGTCTGAAAATTTCCATATGGTGTGGCCATATACTGTATGTTATGCTTTCCAAAGTAATAACAAGATAGATAACAAGGTAAAGTACACCTGTTTTGTATGCAGAATTTGTATTGGGTAGGCTAAAATGGATAAAAGCCAGTCCTACCGGATAGGTGTTATCTAATTGGCTTTAGCATTACAAAGACAAACAGTAGCGGCTGAGAAGAACATGAGTGAATGAACTCATCATGCATGTTTTTAGTCTGAGGCCCATCCGCTCCAGTCTCCTTCTCTCCCATTGCCACACTTCAAAGACAACTCTGGGGAGAAGCTTCAAAACGTACTGCATTACAGGCTTTTTCAGGGCTGCCACAGAGTCGCAAACCAGCCAAGAAACACACCAAAAGTTTCTCTCCAGCTATTTATTGTAAAGTTGGTTCACAGGTAAGCGATTCCTCATGTCATTTGTTCTCCCTTTACCTGGCCTCTCTTTTATCTTCCACCCACTATTGCACTTCCCGTTTGCTTTTCCTCTGTTTGTGTTATCCCTCTTCACTTTCTTCTCCCACTCTCCATCCCATCTTTACCTTTGCAGTGGACTCAAACAGAGGAGCTTAAATCATATCATGGATGGGAGCTTTGCCAAGTGCCATCCATTATACTGAAGTAGTGCTGCAGTTTTGTCTCCTTTCTCATGTTTTTTTCATATTTTGGATTTTATCTCAAATTAATCCCCTTCTTTCTTCACCCACCTTTCCAAAGTTAACTTAATATCCTAAACCCTACTCATTATCTTCCCATTACATCTGCTCTCCCCCCTGCAGTTACACCATCACCACAGGCTCCTTTCCTTGATCCACCAACGATACATTCAAACGTTTTCTTTTCTCCGCTCTTTGAACTTTTGCCATCTTACAAATCCTTGCCTCTATGGTCTCTCGCCATTAAAGCCAAGTTTCTGTTCTTCTCGTTCTTACTTCCTGTCTGCTTCCTTTTCTTTCCAAGAGGGGCAGCGGCCACCACACTGCCCCCCCTCTGGTTCTCAGTCATTCCAATTTTTTAAAGTGGGTGACATTAATACAGGTGTTTTCTAACATCTCTCTCACCCTGTTGGTCCTTCCTTCTTCCTTTTTTCTTTTTCAGGAATGGGTGACAGCCACTGATCTGCTCATCTCTCTGGACAGGCTTAACACCTTTGGAGACGAGTTCTTCAAGGATGCTAAAGTGTTGCGCTCGTACTTCTATGCCATCTCGGATTTCTCTGTGGGTGGCAGGTATGACGCACCTAAAAAAGCAGTGTAACCCGTATGACCAACAACCTTTCTGAAATGTTAAAAATGACACACTTTGGAGTTTAACCTTGAGATTTGTCCCATAAACTCTGATTCAGACAAAAACCAAAAAGCTCAAAAACTTTGTAGTGACCAAGTGTACTTTTTTGTATTATGGTCTTTTTATTTTCTTAAATTTTTATGAATTTCTGGCTTTTGTAGTGTCCTACCTCAAACATAATATAACAACAACCCTGTCTCCTACAAAATACATTTCTATAATACTAATTGGCCTCGCCAAATATGTTTTTGAAGAAACATAACTGCTGCCTGAGGATCTAGGGTTGGGTGGTGGTTGTTTATATAAACCACATATTTTGACACCAGAACCCAGGATTCATGTCCAGCATCTCATATGTGGTCATATTTAGCTAAACACTATGTTAAGGTTAGGGAAAGATCACGTTTTTTTTCAGTAAATTGACACTTTGTTCATTGCAAACACCAACAAAACTCTCAAATAATAACATTTTATCTAAATAAAATGTCTTTGTTATGTTGATAAAAACATTTTCGGAAAGACTTAACTGAACATAATTGATATTGTTATTTTTACTGTATATAAGCATAATCTTTAGAACTACAGCTGTTTGTAAAACTGATGGAAAAAAAACCCCACCCTGCTGTCTGTCAGATTGTCAGCAGATAGGCTAAACCAAGATAGCCTGCCATCCTCCTTCCACTTGTTTTGGCTTATAACTCAAAGTAATGAGAGAGGACATGGTGCCAAGGACCAGGCTGCTCCTTGGTGCTGCAGATAGAAGTGGACAATTAAGTAGTTGAGATGAAGCCTTCAGAATGATTCTAAACTTGATCTGACACCTGTCATAAACACTTAGGATCACTGCAGCTGCATGACAAATTACCCATCAATGTCACAACACGTGGGCAGGAGATCCACATGACAACATGTAAGCTTTGTACCGGTGCTTTCTGTATGATTACACATGCCTTTACACCTCAGTGCTACGCCTCAACAACTCGACCAGTCCCAGTCACAGGCGCTGTGAAAGACTCCTTTTGATTTTGTAAAGAATATCAATGCAACCATAACTCAAGGTGGACTACTATGAAAATATGTGAATGTGCTGGAATTGCGGTGGCAACGATCCACATATATCAAAAATGCTGTTTATGCATCTTTTCATTCGGGTTTAACATGAGTATTCAACTTATTGCACATCACTTTTTTTTGCTGAGCATTTACTGCCCATACAGTTCAAGTCAACTCCTTCATAACATATGGAGTTAGAATTATCACTGAGCAGCTCAAATCCACTCCTGCAGAGATCTGATATGTGGATTTGGAGCCACTAGGTTGTTGTCATCTCGACAACAACAGAAATAACTGGGTCTGAGCCTCAGGCAAGCATACATCTGGATCCGGGACAGCTGGCTAATTTTGACAGAGCCTGCCCCTGAGCGTCCCTGTCCCCTATCACAGCCACTCAGCAGAACCAGCGACACTGACAGAAAACAGTACGAACACAGTGAAGCATAGCTGCCACCATGCTTCACAGGAAATGATAGGCTCTCCTCATGCAGAGGGAAAGGCGACTACTTTTGTTTTTTAAAGTTTTAAAACATACACCAATTTGGAGATGATGTGCATACACAAAAAGATATTTATATACGTAAATATGGGCATGTATAGATTTAACACACATGCACATATTACTACTCATAGAGACACTGTACATGCTTGTTGCTGTTTCTTATAATCTGGGACAGTGTGAGTGTATTAGCACTGACTGCACAGATGAATGGTGCAGTTGTTGAAGGGGAATGAAAACCCTACCTCATCTCAGGCCATGTTTATGCCCCTGAAAGATAATAGGAAGTGACAACTCCTTACGGTGGAAATACCTTCTCATTTTTCTCTCTCCTCTGCCTTCTACTCCAATCAATTTGTGCATAAGTAGGTCTATAGTTGAGACAGCGAGGGGAAGCATATATATATATATATATATATATATGTATATATATACAGGAAAAGCTGTAGTCGCAGCTTTTACATGACTATCTGTCTATGTTTCCCTTAGATGTAAGTGTAACGGTCATGCCAGCGAGTGCGTTGAGGGGGAACATGGTGGCCTGGTCTGTTCCTGCCAACATCAAACAGTGGGAGCTGACTGCCAGAGATGTCATCCCTTTTACCAGGACAGACCCTGGGCCAGGGCCACTGGGGACTCCGCCAACGAGTGTCTGAGTGAGTATCCTGCTTCTGGGCCACTGTCACAAACCCATCGGGTGCAGCCTTCTGCAAAATCCACAGGGCAGCGTTGAATTCAAGTGACAAGCGCGGGCTGTCAGAGGTCCCAAAAAATCCATCAGTGTACCACCTTTCATCGGTCTCCAGTCTATCTTAAAATTTTGATTTCCTCGTGTGCAGCTTTTCCATTTGTTGCATGAGTCAGTAGATACTACACTCCATCACTCTGGAAATAAAAAATTACAGTCTGACAATCAGTAAGGCAGTCGAGTGTTTATAGAAATTAAGCTTCATTCATTCTCATCATGCTGTTAAAGTGAATGGTAGTTTATAATGTTGAACCCAGCTTCACACAGCATTTAGCTATTTGTCTGCCACCACATCTTAGTTATTACTTATTAAGCAAAAACAAGCAGTAATGAAATTAATTTTGTGGCTGCATTGCGCACATAATCGTTTAAATATGCCCACATTGTAAAGCCTATGAGTTTTGGTAAGAACAGCTCGCTGGAAGATGTGTGTATATGTGTGCTTCTGTATGTATGGATTAGCTTGAGCGTTATCAGGTCTGGTTCATCGCACTTTTCTGAACGCTGCCGAGGATAAATTGTAATTGGCTGAGGGATAAATACCATAAAAGAGAGCGGCTCGCAAATTGTTTTTGTTTGTTTTTTTTCGCTGAATTATATTAAGCAGCAAGCTTGTTTTAATTACTCTTACTCTTGGTTCCAAGCAGATGGCGTCTTAAACAGAGTACTACATCCAACTTAATCAGTGCATTATATTAATAAATAAACATGCACCATATAAAAGAGACACTGAATGTGGGAGCGTAAAAATGAATGCACAGTGTACTGCACATCTCTATCTGGCACGAAACTCATTTTGCCTCCGTTTGCCACACCAACCTTTTGTATTTCCGTGTCAGGCAGGGGAACAGCCGTCCTAATATTCTCTCTGCGTCCGGGCAAATCATTTTGACAAAGACATAATTTTATTTGCTGATGATTACAATCAGCAAATCTGCGTCGGGGAAATTAAATACATTAAACAAACCAAGTGCTAAAAAGTAAACTAAATGAAAATCTTGTATGGGAATAAATGTGTAGAACTTAGACTTGTAGAATAAACAGTTGAAATGAAGTTGCTTTTATGTTTTAGACAAAATTAGATGATAATCTATGTTTTATTACACAGTCTATGTTCATGACGCATAAACAGTTCAGTCAAAACAAAGGTTAGAAAGGTGTTGATCACTTTTACCCTAACGTTTGGGTTAGAATCTCAAAGAGAATTCACATTGTTTATATGTCTTCAGACAGTCTTGTAAATCTGTAAATAAAAAAGGCTTAAAGGATAACTACCTTATTAGTACCACTTTAACCACACAGGAAATAATAATGATTATAAAACGATTTAGCACAGAACAAAAAGTAATGAGCACAATGCATCTTCATGTTGCAATACAGTATTTTGTTGCATTTTTGTTGTACCATAAAAAAAAAGTGATATACTGTATCGTGTACACATGCTGTTATTTTAATACCGAGAGGTGAGACAATGTCAAGATGGTCCCTCCTCGCTACTTGCTAGTTATGGGAGAGATGTCTTCATGCTAACAAATACAAGCTGAGCTGTCAGAGGGTCTAAGGTTTGAAACATTTGGGGGCTTGAGGGGGCTGACATCCTTAGTTACACCAGAAATCAAAGTCTCGGGACCAACAGCAGCAACCTTTTGCAGTGTGAGACTGCTTTGGCAGCATGTACTGCAATTTTAGACTGCGCTGAAATAAGTTACAATTGATAAGGTGCCTTTTTCAGAATGTATAAAGCAGGCCTTATCAAATAGAATGAACCTGTGCATTACATGCATTTATTTGCTGAGCTTCAATACATTTGATATGTGTGCCGTTTTTAATTGTTGATATATTTGCTTAGCTTGCTGTTTGCCATCAGATAAGGTAAGCTGTTTATACCTGCCATCGTGCACAGCACTGTTAGCACCTGATTGTGTTTTGTTTATGATTCAGTTTTGATCTGGAAAAATCCTGGAGCCACAGAACATAAACACAGAGCCGGGTCTCGTGTGTCACATACCAGGTGTGTTTAATTATTTGGTCTGTAGCCCAGTGGTTGGAGAAAATTAGTAATTAGACTAGAGGAGCATAATAAAGTAGTTTTACTTTTTATACAAATCTCTCTAGTTTTGTATAAGCTAGTACCCTCCATAAATTAACGATGATCATACAGTAGTTATACCATTTCTGATGCCTTTTCATTTTTATGTATCTTATAGCACCATGCTCCTAGTCTGTGGAAAATGTAAAATGCCCATATTAAAATAATCTGAACGAAGAAATACATTGAAGTACAACATACATGCCTTTGCTTGATTTGTTTTAATTCAGGCATTTCAAGTCTTTCGCACCAGCCAGGTTTGACCATGTGGCTAAACGTATTTTTCCAATCATGCCTGCATTCACTGTGGAAATTTCAGTTCTAGCAAATAATATGTATTTATTTAGTCATTGTTATTATCTTGATAGGATTCTTTTAGTGCTGACCACACATTTGCAACAAGGTAATACTGTGTATTCTGTGTACTCATACTGTGTTTTTTTTTTCTTTTTTAATTTATTATAAGCACTGGTAGTAGTCTAAAAGAGCAATTGTGTAACAAGTATCTAGCGTGAAGAAATATGCCTATTGCTTCTCTTGTAGCATTAGGCATATTGTTGTTATTGTTAACACAGCTTTGAAGGAGAAAATGTAGAACTGCGATATTACTAGTACCATGTCATTTTCATGATGGACGTGGTCAGCATTCAGAGACCTGGAAAACGTGCATATTTACATGCAATTAGATGAGAAAAAGTGAGATTTCACTTGGGCATGACTTAAAAATTGAGAGAACTCCCGCACACTTACTGCTGGAATATTTATTTACAACGTTTTGCCTGTTCGACCTTCTTCGGGTGTACTGTAAAAATACTGGGGCACGGTTTAAAAGACTTTAAAAAAACATCTTTGCAGGGTGATAGGAGTGGCGTGGGGAGTTGTTCTGTGAGGTTTGTGAACTTACTTTCATCTTTTTGTCTTTCCTATAGTATTCAAAAGAACTATTTCTCAGTGTGTATAAGTAGTGTGTAGTGAAGCATTCCCTACATTTGCTCTCTCCCTTCTCCCTTTCTTCCTTTTCTCCCCATCTCTGTTCGGTGAAAGTACCTTAACGGCCAACAAAAGCAAGTTGCGCTGCCACATCTCACGCTGTCCAGCAAAGTGCTGCCCTCCGTGCAGTGCAGTGAGTCGAATGAAAAACTGTGAGTTAATTTGGGGCTTTCTTGACTGATGTATTGACTCATCGACTTTCAGCCGACAGCCCTAAATGTATTAATTAATGAGCTTTACAAGTGCTGGTAGGTGGATTTTGCTACCTTCGGACAGAGCTAGGCTAGATGTTTCCCCCTGTTTCCAGCTAGTCTTTGTGCTAAGCTAAGTTAGCCAGGTGCTGACTGTGGCTTCATATTTAGCATGCAGACATGAAAGTTGTATCAATCTTCTCAACTAACTCTCTGAAAGACAGCGGATAAGCATTATTTCCCAAAATGTTTAACTTTTCCTTTAAGAAATGGGCATGTAAAGCTAATTTGCATATAGTCTGAATATATTTTTATCACATAAAAATGCAATAAATAGAAAATCTAAAATAATCAAAACTGCAATCCATGTATTAAAGAATGTAATACAAGAGTAATAATTGTTATTATATTCTAAACTTTTTACTCGAGCAAAGTACAGCACCAACAGTTGAAAACACAACAACAACAGAACTTGACAGAGATATTATAGTTATGTATGGGGAGCACTCATGCAAATAAGAGGCAGCATCTAATTCACAAACACTTTGAAACATCAACTCCAAAAAATGGCAAGTGTCTCTTTCAAGAAAATTATTCTTTAGCAGGGAGAATGAACTATAACAGACTCGTGAACTTTGGAGGGTTAGAAAACCATGAAACCCAAGAAATAGAAAATAATTAAGATAATAATAATAATAATAATAATAATAATACTGTTTATTTGTAAAGCTCCTTTCAAAACTAGAGTTACAAGGTGCTTCACAAAATACAGTATTAAAATACATTATAGGTGCAAAAATAGCCAAAAATGTATAAGTACATGATACATAAAAAGAGGAATTTCAAGAGGTGAGAGATATAAAAAAAAAGATTTAAAAAAAAAAAAGATAAACCTGGAGCTTTATAGAACTTAACACAATAAAAACAAGATGATCTACAGATAATAAACTACTTGTTTTTGAAGAGTTTAAGAGTCTTATCATGCACCATTGAAGAGTTTTATCATGCTCATCTGGCACTGCATGCCATGAATCTAACTGTGAGGATTTGAAACTTACTCTTCAAATTTGTAGTTTTTCTCTTTCACATATTTACTTGCATCATCATATTACATACATTCAGCTTGGAAAATCCAATTGCAGTACACTTTTTGTAAAATGGGTTGTTATCTCAATCAGTGCAGTATGTGTTTGGATATTTATAACTATGCAAACCATATGAATCCAGCATCAAATTTCTCAACGCTTCTCCATTTCAAGACAAAATAAAATAGTGTAGTGTTAGGTAAATGACAATCTACGTCAACCAGAATGTCTGAAATGGCAGTGAATAAGCACAGTATTTCAAACATGTTAAAGTAACCCCACTGGCGACCCTTGATGGAGTGTGTCAGTATAATGTTATAATGCCAATTAGGCACATTAATGTCGTCCTACCATATGATACCATACCAATCTGCTTTAAAGTTACAGAATGGTTCCATCATATTCTTTTACTAAATACCAACTGACAGCAACATTTTTAACCGTTTTCTACCATTAATATGGAATCTTGGACAGACTATTTCCTGTTAAACATGTCCAAGTGGTTGATAGCAAAACCAGATACGCTTCTGTGTTCCAGCTAAAAATAACCATCACTAGTATCCCATTATATCTTGGCCACTAAAGAAAAGTCGCGTGTTCATTGCAATTATTGTGATTTAAGAAGTAAATGTGATAAAGCAGACTGGGCGGACAGCTTCAGATTTAGAACTTCTCTCAAAGAGCAAAAAGAAGAGGAGAAGGGACAATCGTGTGATTATCTCAGCTATTTTTAGTATTGTTGTGTGAAGAGTAGTAGCGGGTGGTAAGTGGAAGCTTTAGGAGGCCTTTTACGCGGGTTTTCATGAATATTTCAGTTTGTGAGTGTTTTTGATAGTAATTTCACTATCAGTCAAGGTTGTTTGTTTAAACTTGATATTAGACTGCTGATTTTACTGCTTGCTGTTTGCTTTGGTGTCTTAAAATAGGTTTGGAGAAAGATGCAAAGGGTTGTGCAAGAGTTTGCTGTTTGCGTGTGTGTATGTTTATGCGTATTTAATGGGATGTCATTCTCATCAAGTTTCTCCCCCTCTGAGACTGAAATCATTTATAGCCCAAGCAATTTGATGTAGGTCTTCATGATTTTCGTTGTTTGTTTGATGCTGTCATCGGCTTAGCCTGAGGCTGTTCCTGTAGGTAGACACTTTAAATGCTTTCTTGCCTCTGATTTAAGGTTGAAGGCTGCAGTTGTAGCTGGGAGACTGTGATCATTTTCTTGTATATCAATAGTACGGTTCACAATACTGAGGATAAATCAGATACTTATCATCTAAGCCTCCTGGCAGTTCTCCTACCATGGAAAATGAAAGATATAGAGGTAGATTTAAGCTTAAAATCTGTTTAATCTCCTCTCAAGCAAAATTGATTTGTAAATGTGCGGTACCAGTCAAAAGTTTGGACATGCTTGATGATGATGATGTTTTTGATTGATAAATTTTTAATCAAAATGAATATATTATATAGAAATAAGATCATTTGAGTTGAGCTGTCATTGACAGCTGTGGTCTCTTTCTTTAGGAATATAATGTATATAATGTATAAACAATGTATATATGTGTATAACTTTGGTACCTTGCTCCACGTAGGCCAGGTCTTTAGCTTTACACCAACGGATCCTCAGTAACACCCAACAAATTCAGAAAATAAGGCAAATGACCATTGCACTTACCTTCTTCATGTATTTGTTCCTCAGCCCTAGCTCTTCTTTTTCTTGGGGTTTAATGCCAGATTAGACCCCATTCGGGGCCCTCTACAGTACAATTATTTGATATAATGGGCCTGGCTCTCTCCAACTTTGCTCCACTCAAGCTCAGCGGGTTTAACTGCTTGACCACAAAATCATCGCGATCGACTGCTCCACTGGAAGGCACAACGCGATGATTTGTTGTTGCACGCGCTTCTGTTCCTTCACTTAAAAATCAAAAATTGTACAACAGAGGAAGCCATGGTGAAAAGTTAGTGTGAGAAAAGGCACGTGTGGCGTGAGATCGGGAAATCTGTGTCAATTACGTCAGTCTCACACTCACGGTGTGAGAGTTAGCATCCCTGATATCCAGTATTCACACTGATAATCCTTTACCACATTGGATTTTCAGCCGGGTATGTGCAGAGTAGAGTGATATAAATCTGAAAGCTACTGCTTCTTTCCAAAAATGCCAAATTGAAAACTCTCAGCATCCATACGCTTCATTTCCTACTGAGTCCTTTCCACCTCAGCTGTCACATGGTGGAGTCCCCATGATCCGCATTACAATTGCTCTCCATGTAGTGGAGCCCGGTCAGCACCTCCAAGTCTGAGGCCATGGTTCTCTGCTGGAAAATGGTGGATTTCTCCCTTCGGGTTGGGACTGAGATTCTACCCTAAGTGAGGGAGTATAAGTATCTTGGGGTTTGTTCACGAGTGAGGGTATGGAACAGGAGATTGAAGTGTGAATCAGTGCGGCATCAGCAGTAGAGCGGGTGTTGAACCGGACTGTTGCGGTGAAGAGGGAGCTGAGCCGAAAGGCAAAGCTTTCAATTTACCAGTCAATATACGTTCCGACCCTCATCTGTGGTCATGAGCTTTGGGAAATGACGGAAAGAAGGAGATTGTGGATACAAGTGGCTGGAATGAGTGTCCTCTCTAAGGTGGCTGGGCTCAGCCTTAGAGATAGGGTAAGGATCTCTGACATCTGCGGGGAGCTCGGAGTAGAGTCGCCACTCTTTTGTGTTGAAAGAAGCCAATTGAGGTGATACGGGCATCCTATTAGGATGCCTCCTGGGCGCCTTCAGTTAGAGGTCTTACAGACACGTCCGACTGGTAGGAGACCCCGAGGTAGATCCAGAATACACTGGAGAGATAATATATCTCATCTGGCCTGGGAACGCCTCGGGATCCCTCAGGAGGAGCTGGAAAACAGAGGGGGGGGGGGGACGTCTGGGCAGCTTTGTTTAACCTGCTGCCACCACGACCCGACTTCAGATAAGCAGCAGAAAAAGAATGGATGGATGGATGGAACATTTGTTATATATTTGGTACATGAAGTAGCTATTTTTGACTTGGAACAGTCTCCATAATATATAGCTGCAACTGCAGGGAAATTTGTTTAGTAGAGGAATGTGACAAAGTGGACAAAAAGATAAAAAATCATTTATAACATGTATATTCTATAAATCCTTAACAATGAATTAGTAAATAAAACCTCATACTGTGCTTGACTTTACTTCATCTACTCAGATCGTTTCAAAACTTATAATCACTGTAACTTTAAATGATGAGCTGAATGAACGCCCTGCCAAGCATTCATTAAATGTATCCAACTAATTTAATTTAGACAGTGTCATCTTATTAGCATCCTTCCCACCATGCATTGTATTTGGATTAAAATGCTCCACATAGACTTCCTTCTTCCTGTCTGATCAATGTTACATGGTAATGGCTTGTCTCTTTATATTCTCATGTTGAAGGTGATTTCTCTGAAGTCACTTTGAGCAGCCAGATGTTATGTCCTTTTCACACTGGTGTGGATCCTAACTAAAGCAAAAGCTGTGATGATTATTTAAAATATGAGTAAATGACCCTGTTACTCCCACAAACCCATACTGTGACAGTGACTGTATAAGTAAGCATGTACTGCTTGTCAATATGACAAAACAGTTGCCAACTGTCTTCTCTTTGCTGTTAAATGGCTAAAAAAAACATTAAAGAGTAGAAACATTTATAAAATGGCATGCCCCAGTCCTGTATATGTCATAGTAGAGTCTGTCTTACACATTCCTTTGGAATGGCTGGAGAGGAGATAGCAAGAATCATAAAATTATGAGGATTTTACAGTCTTGAACAATCCTCTAGTGTTGTAAACAGTGTTGGTGGACAACTGAGCTGACCTTCTTTGCAAATGCGGCTTTTTGCAAGACCTTTTATCAAAAAATCCTATCTTAACATAAAAGAATGAATAATGCGTGAGGTAGGTAGAGGTCTGATTAGTCTGTAACACTACACTAAAGGTCGTACAGATATATATGCTGCATGGGCCCCCTTATAGAGTGGTTTCTTATCACTGCTGATATTCTACTCTCTTGGCTAGTCTGACATCTCATTCGTCTGGCAAATTAGATGTAAAAATGAGAAATCAGTTTGCCTGCAGGGGTTGTGGTCCCTGTCTCCAGTGTGTTCTGCAAAAGTACTGAGAAATTATTCATATTAAGGGCATAACACAATAAGATGGTGGACTGCATCATCTCGGAGGTGCGGTGGCAACCCCAGTTTTGGCCTTGCAAAACCATACACTCCTGCAGAAAACTGACTGATGCACTCACTGAATTTGTTGGCATAATTCAATCAGGGAAATCTTGGTGTAGCCTTAATTTGACATCCTAACAGGTTTCACTGACTGCTACAGTTGCATAAATCCAAGCTTTTTTCTGTCACCAACAACTAAAGAGAGAATAACAATCTATTGTCAATATTCTAGCTTTTTTATTCATTATTATATTATTATTGACACGAACTGGATTCCATATTTTGTTATTATTTACAACAAAGTAAGAAATGATGTAGTAGTTCAGGAAGCAGGAAGTATTTGCAACACAGTAGTAAATTTCCTTTTTTCCTCTTCCAGAGCAGACATTGTCTTTGATCAAATATCTCATAACTCTCTGATTGATGCTGACAAGAATTAACCACTACCATTTTAATTATTGAAAGGATGATACCAGAGCCAAGTCTGAAATCAAACTTGACATTAAAACATTGCATCTCAACGACTTTATTTACCTTTGATTCTAATGATTTTGCCAAAAAGTTTATTTTGGGCTCTGAGGCTGTTCAAATCACAGGAGACAAAGAAGAACATGACTTTCACTGTGTGTCCAGGCTAATCTCTATAAGACAAAACCCCAAGGAGCAATATGAGAGCAGTGTGCATGCCTAAATGGGCATGATATGCAAATGAAAAAGTCCTTGAACGGAGCAGGAGTTTGAAGTAGAACCAGCCTCTCAAGAGAGGTTAGCGCCACTGGCTCATAGTCCAACGCTTTTTCTGCAGGAGGTATTTCTGTAGTGGAGACATCTACTTAGAGTAAAGTTGGTCAGATTCTGTGGTGAAAGTTGATTTTAAATAGTTTAAGAGTAGGGCTGACTTTGGTCTTTAGTTTCTTGACTTACTGTGCTGACCACTGTTACCAGTAAACCACATGTATGACAAAGGATAATTAATTTGAGACTATTCGTATCAGACTGCTGTGACAGTTTGTCACCATTAACACTGTCCCTGTCTCCTAGAAATTACTTTGCTAATACTATGAATTTGTTTTATCAAATACTTTATGAGAGAAATTTAAGTGTTGCCTGCATTATGTTCTGTGGCAGCATCATTTTGTGAGGATGAGTTGCTACCTTGTACTGCATGCAGGAAATAGTGGTGTGGGTAGAGTGGACAGAGGGTGTACAAGGTTCAGGACTTTGATACTGGAGACCAGGGTTTGCATCCTGAGTCCTGCATGTGGTTAGGGTTCAGGCAACTAAAGCACTTTGGTTAAGGGTTTAGGAAAGATTGTAGTTTCGGTTAAATACTGATGAAGTAAACAAGTCGTATCTTGTGCTTCAAGTCACTTTTGACTTTTTCACTACTTAGCCAAAACTTAACCAAGTGCTGTGAGTGCCTATAACCATAAAAACCTTAACAGTGTTTTAGCTGCTAGAAGCGGATATTATACTGCTAGTATAAAAATTACCTTTACCCCATACCAGGCCTAAAGATATGTGACTTTGATTTTTCACCTTAGCATAGTGCAACTACAAACATGTCCCTTTGTCTTTGTAACTGAGAGACATACACATAAAGCTACATATTAAAAATACATATAAAACATTGTTGGGATTGATCTGATGTAAACCAAATAAAATAATAATAATTAAAATAGTGGAAACAAAAGCTTAGTAAAAATCAGATTCTGAAACAGCAGCACCAAGTAATTAAAACATTAGCAAATGCGCATTTGTAATGCCAATCAGAAGTTGCCACAGAATAACAGTGTACATCATGCATTATATCACATTTTATGAGATGTTTTCAGCGTCAACATTAATTTGTACCACCAGAGGAAATGCAACAGAAGCCCAGGCAGTTGTTGACAGTACTGCCAACTGGCTAACAGCTAGCCTGAGCAGCAGTGGCAGCACAACTACCTGGCATGATAAAGATAGAGTGGATGGGAGCTGAAAAGTAGAGCCGGCTGGTCGAATTTGTGCTCTAGTTGCCCACCAGTGCCAATCAGAACTGAGTCATGCTGTAGCGCCTTTCTGTGTGGAGTGTCAGTTTTTGTCAGCTTCTGTTGCCCCATGGGCAGAGGGATTGCAGGTCTGCTAACAACCCATGGAGAACTATCACACAACTCTGCCATTCTCCTCAGGTTTACTGAGCTGTAAAGCATCTTTCAGCTCATTGTTTTAGTTTTCGGGACCACAACATTACTGTTTTGGTTCGCTCTAGCTGCTCTCATACTCCGACGCAGAGTGAAGGTGTTTTCAGTCGAAAAGCTCTGATAAACCCCTGTGCCCATTGTTTGACAAGCCACTCGCAAAACTATCAAATAACTAATTAAATGTCACCCACAGAAAAAGTAAGTCCATTACTTTGTATTACTCAACAGCAAAAATCATTTGTTACCCCATTTGTTATATTATGTTCTTTACTCGCACAGCTGAACTCCAAATGAAACATGAGCCAAATCTCTCATCTTCTGTATTTAACACGTCCAAATAGAAAAAATAAGACATTGTGGTTTAACAAGCAACCGGCCTACGTTTTGGATTTACAATATTTACTAACCATGAACAGCTTAGCTCGTGTGACTCCTTGCAGCACTTCATGGAGTAATTCTGTTATTAACAGTGTGTTACTGGGATTAGGAATTGTACAATAAATTCAAATCCTTATCCCTTACATTACTTGTTACTGACAACAAGTTATCACATTACTGTAACACTGTAAGGCATAACTCTGCTGCCCAGCACCTAACAACAGACAGAAAAAGTTAGCGACTAGCTGGAGAACATAGTGGAGCGTTTAGCAGATAAAAAGCCAGATCATTCCCACAGGAGTTGGTAGAGACCAAAAACAGAGCTAAAAGAGAGTGAATCTTGGTTTTAAATTCCCTAGGTGACCAGAGACACGACTCCATGTAAATGCTAACGTCTGGTGTCTGGTGGATGTGTAAATAGACAATTGCTTGCAAACATGTTGGCCATACGGGGAGTCTAATTACAAAGGATGCAGGCTTTTCTAAGACTGTGTGAACCCTTATTTACTAATTAGAATTTCATTTATGCAAATTAATGAAAGCCAAATGAAACCTAGAACTGTTTATTATATCTCTTTTAAGTTTTTCACCACCAATCCCAAATTTGTACATTAGGTCTTAAAGCAACGGGTGATATTTTTTTATCTTTCAATAAGGTAAACCCTGCTGAGACTTCTTATTAACAGGAAGGAGTAATCATATGGTTATTGCCAGCACAACAGACAGCTTGATTCATAATAAAATGGGCAATTTCACCTAAATCCCCCCTCAGGGTAACTGGTAGACTAAGGAGGGATTTGGTGTGAGGGGTATGAGAGCTGTGATGGTGTGTTATCAGCTGAGTAATTTGCTCTTGTATAAACATGAATTACTGTTATCTAAGTGCCCCTTGACAGCCGATTGGCTCCTCATTAGGCCTGTGTGAAATGAGATTAGCAACGAGCCTGTAAATTATGATCCAATCCCAGAACACATAATCTCTCACACATGTACCCCCCCCTTTTGTCTATTTCTGTCTTCTCTCTTTTTACCTTGTTGCCTCTTCTGCCAACTTCTTCCCCTGCGGCTGCTCTTTCCATATCTCTCCTCACTTGACCTCTTGCTCTTTCTCTTTCTTGCTTTCTTTCCCTCGCTCGCAGAGTGTAACTGTAGTGGGAGATCAGACGAGTGCGTGTTTGACATGGAGCAGTACCGCAGCACTGGCAGTGGGGGGCACTGTGTGAGCTGCAGAGACAACACTGATGGGCCCCATTGTGAGCGCTGCAGAGAGAACCACTACAGGAAATCTCCCGAAGAGCCCTGCCTTCCCTGCAACTGCAATATCAATGGTAAACTGCAGATTCAAAACCCTTAATTGTTTTGATAATAACTTAAGAACCCTAATTACAATCCATGCCAACGTCATTACTCACGACTTTTGTCTTCCCTGGCATGAGCCAATTTAATTATGGTTAAATTGGAATGCTGTATTAGTACAGTAAGACACCATAAGCAAGATTTAGCTACAGACAAAAAGGACTCAAAGGATTAATTGTTGCAAATTTTATGGCCAAATGTTTTTAAATCATTAATAACATTGCATTAATATTTAGTCTAACTCATGGACTACTCAACTGCCAAACCTTGCCTAAGAGTAGAATCTTTTCTAATTCATAATTTATACAATCTTGTTCCTCTCATGTCTTGCACATCTCATCAGATTTATCCTCGCTTTAGCTTTCCAAATGACGATTAAAGAAATCCTTGACTTTACTCAGCCCTGCTGCTGTAAATTAATCCAGTTGACTAACTGAATGTTATCAGTGAAGAGACTTCATGCTCATTATACACAGTCTAATTTTAGGTGAAGGGACATTAAATGTTTGGGCTGCTAATTATATCATCGTCAGGGTAAAGAGAGACAACAAGAGGGAGAACAAATGCGTTAGCTATCTTTTCCTCTGCATTTCCTAAATAGGGTAAGGTGATTGCACAGAGCTGTTGGAGTTCATTATATGGATCAAAGGTTATAGCAGACTCCATTAGACTTCCCTTTTTTCTCATGTCCACAATTCCCCAGCTGGTCCTTTTTCTCCATTAACTAAAGGTAAAGCATGTCAGCTACACTGTTGTTGCAATATTGTATCCAAAATAGGACTCCATTAACAAGTGTTCAGTTATCCCCGATAACATATTATAAATGATGCATTGATCCACTTCATGTAATTTACCAATAAACTTTATGGATTCCGAGGTGTTCCATTTTCTTGAAAATTATCCTATTCTTTCCCTTTTGTATGTGTATCCTCTACATTCTCTTTTCTTTATTCGTCTTGCACAATCCATCTGCTGTCCCTATCAGGCTCCGTGAGTCTGCAGTGTGATGTAGAAGGAAGGTGTGCGTGTCGGGTTGGCGTGACAGGGGAGAAGTGTGACATGTGTCGGTCTGGCTTTCACTCGCTTGGTCCTGGTGGCTGCAGGTGAGCAACACGCATAGTCATACACACAGATGCACAGACATATTGATACGGAAGCCACACAAAAACGAGGCAAATACTGACAAAAATAACCGATTTAAGAATGAATTAATGACAAAGAACTTGTCAAAGAGCTAAGCTTTTAAAAGAGAGGAGAAGTTAGGAGAAACGAAAAGGAAAAGGATCTAACTAGACCGGCTAAGCAGACAGACTTTTTTAATAAATCTTCCCTGTTCTGCAGTAACTATCTAACTTCCTCAAGCCGGAATTTGTCAAACTACAAAGCAGCTGTAAACAAGAGGATTCCCATTACTCTTGGTGACACCACTGTGAATTAGTGGCCCTCTTATCAGTGAGTACCAGGATGTGTCAAATACAGTATCCACCTGCTAACAACCGTTCTAACAACCCAGACCGCTGTAATTTTTTTCCACAGGGAAATATGAACTGGGGGTAAATCAACATTTCAATTTAATCAAGATTTCAACAAACATTTCAATCTAATTCATAACAGGGTATTTTATTAATTCAGTCATTTCATCTCTAAAAGTCCTATATTGTCATTCTCCTCTACATCTTTTGGTCATAATGCACATATTTGCTGAGTTGCTTCATATTGATATCATCTCCTAACTACAAATAATTTCATCCATCCATCTTGTCCATCTGGATGTTCACCCAATCAGATCAATCACCATGGCTCCATACAGTTATAGAAATGTATTTGTCTGCTTTTCATGAAGCAAACTTGATGTAGTTAATTTAAGCCTGAGATTACATAAATCTGGATTGTTAGCATTTTATTTCTAATGGAATCTACATTAGAAATGAAACAAGTTAAACGTTTGGGGGAATCCACAAGTTGACTAAAGTAATTTGTTGGTTATGTGAAGTATATATCCATTATATAAAAATATTAAATAACTACAAAGTTATAAACAAATTATAACCATGGATCCACCCACCGTTAACCATGGATCAGTGACTATGTGTGTTGTGAGAGGGGTCGCTGTAGTAACAAACCCACAAAAATTATTAGCAGCTCCCCTCAACTCGACTGAGCTTTTCTGTGTCTTTCAGCTGATTGTTTTGGTTTCAGCAAGCAGCAAGCAGACCGATCAAGTTAGCCACTAGCTGGTGAACATTGTAGAGCATTTTAGCAACTAAAGAGCCAGATACTTGCCTTAGGAGTTGGTAGAAAACAAAACAGAGCTGAAAGGAGACTGATTATTGGATTTGCATTCGTAAGGTTACCTAAAACATGACTCCAAATGAATGTGAATGTTGTATGTCTCCTGGATTTGTAAAACTCATAAAACTCCAATCCAGTGTTCAAAAAATGCTAAGTGAAAACATGGCAAATATCCAGCTTCACAAAGACCCATCTCTTGCAATACATTTTTTTTTTTTTTTTTTGCATCAAACCAATGTTTTCTATATATTTGTGTTATGCATCTTAAAGGTTTGGCCTCAACTTACAGCAAATTTGCATTACCACAATGGTTTCAGTTTAGTGGATCAGCCTATGAATTATTAAGTAAATCAGAACACCACTCTTTATTACTCTAATCTAAAACAAAGACCGGCCTGCTGCAGCCTGTTTTCAAATAACCACAACTCCAACGTTCGATAACAATTCCCTGCTGCTGCACATGGTCAGTGTTTTGGTTGATCATCCAGCCATCCTGACCAACAGGAGAGCAAGATCTGGTGTTTGAAGACCCCTTAGAACCAAGCCAGAGACCATGTGGTCTCCTCCATATGTGACCATGGTGACTGGATCCAGCCTCGTTGCCTTCAGAAACTTCAGAGAACAGCTTCAGCTGCAACCAGCCCCTCGGAGAAACTTAGCCTCAAAAACTTCTCTGCTTTCCATCACAGATAATTGAATGCTTAAAGCTTTATATCTAAGGTTAGTGTAGTTTAGTTTTGCATCGAGTACACTTTCCCATGTTAATCTGGTGTCCCTAACCAAAACCTCCATGAACCCTTTTTACTGTCACCAACTACTTATTAGTAGGCTATTTGTAGATCATTGATTATTCAACTTAGTAATACTTGGTAATTCCAGTGCTTCACTTTATTAATGACATTGTATTATTTAGTGTGTAGTTAATAAATGCTTCCATTTATTTAAAGAGCTAAATTTTGTTGTTTTCTTGCAGAGAAAAACTAATCACCGGTTGGAAAAATAGCTCACAATTGTCTCATTGATGGCTGATTGCAACTGTTCTCTGCCAGACTTGGCAGTCTGAATAAGAGCAAAATAATACATCTATTGACATATATTATATAATATTGTTTTTCTATATTTGCACTTAGGTCTGATTTTGATCGTTTCATTATGCTGCAAGAATAAGCTCAGTGGGTTAAATTGATTTTAAGATAGGCAGAATTGCTGTCATTCCAAAGATATGAGAGTGATTTACCTCTGAGGCTATGCACACTCACATACTCAGACTGGGTGTTTCTCTGCATCCTTTGTTGGAGCTTGCAGATGCACTGACCTGTTGCATACATTTTGATGATGAAAAGCAAATTCCAACTTCCTATGACCTGAGAGCTCTCTTACAAAGTATGTGTGCACATAAGC
Organism: Xiphias gladius; assembly: GCF_016859285.1. Classification (NCBI taxonomy): domain Eukaryota; kingdom Metazoa; phylum Chordata; class Actinopteri; order Istiophoriformes; family Xiphiidae; genus Xiphias; species Xiphias gladius. The sequence continues at coordinate 19,061,513 of NC_053419.1, read as the reverse complement.
CTGCATTTAAATGCCTATAATAGTGCACGTGTGTGTGTGTGTGTGTGTGTGTGTGTGTGCGTGTGTGTGCGTGCGTGTGTGTGTGTGTGTGTTTGTGTGTGTGCACACGCGCGCGGGCGCGGCCATGTGAGAGGTATGTCGTAGTGTTTATATTCATAAGAAGTCCATCCTAGCTCTCCCTGACCCCCTCTACCTGCCGGCTGAATGCTAAGTTGTGACGGTGCTGAATCGCATATCAATTACTGTTTTGTGTTAATATTATTTCTACCACCGCCTAACTGTGAATACTGTGACAACAGGTATTGGACTGACTTTTAAACAGACAAACATACATTCAGTTTTTACTTTGACAAACAATGTAGATGAAAGGTTTTGATATTTATTCTTGTGACTTTAAAGCTGCTCTAATAAATATTTGTACATGAACAATGGATGTAATGACTGCATGTAACGTGAAAGGGGTCACTCATAGTGATGAACCCACAGAAAAATCACCAGGCTCTGCAGTTTCTCTCAGCTCTACAGAGCTTTTAACACCTCTCTGCTAATTGTTTTGATTTTACAGCCCCCAACTTAACTGTTTAGGTACACTCTCTCCACTCTCATTAATGTTCTTTCCAGCCGTAATATGCAGCTTTTTTCAGCTAATAGCTGTAAAATCCTACTTTACATTTCATTTCCAGCAGAACAGACAAATTTAGTGACTAGCTTGTGAACATAGCGGAAAATTTAGAAGCTAAGGAGCCAGATATTTTTCTCAGGAGCTGGTGGAGACCAAGCCTGAGCTAAAATGAGAATAAATATTGGACTTACATTACCCAGGTAGCCAGAAACAAAACTCCAAATGAAAGTTACTGTTGCTCCATATGTGATGGATGTGTAGGCAACTGTTAGCTAACATGTTTGCCATATCAGATCAAGAGGCGAGAATATGTAAGTGTTTCTGTTGACACAAAAACATTAGTAATGCATGTTTAAAGTGAGGCTCGAGGTTAAGGCAGCTTTATTGAAAATCTACTGAATAAGATGTCACTTTTAGTCTTTGAAACTCATTCCCTATTCTGAATATCACAAGTTTTGGTAATAACACATTTATAAATCAAAGTGTACAATAGTGAAATTTTAGACTTTGCCCTTAGTTCAATAAGAATTATTCTCACAACAAAAATTTTATCAATACACACATGTTTGCATGCACACATGCTAACACGCATGCACACACGCAACCCTTTCTCCCATTCATGCAGCAAATCAGGCTGATGAGTTAAGCTGTGATTTACTCATACCACTTGAAAAAAAGCAGAGAAGGCTTGCCTTGGGATATTTGATTTGTAATACCACCTCATTAAAAAAATAGATTCTGTGTTACAGTTTCAAACAAAAGTAAGTCATCAGTGAAGGTGATCAAACACATTTTGACATAATCCAAGACACTGCTGACCCATACACCTACTCACTTGCTTTTATCGAGGTTTGCACGGCTTTTAAATTTTGTATGATGGATTGTGGATGGATCAAGCATCTCAGCGTTGATGATTTATTACAAGAGCACTTGTGCTTTTTGATTGGGCGCAGCGATGACAGAAGCCCACCGACAGGGTCGGCTAGTTATTAGGGAGAACCAGGTTCAAGCCTCAAGACAAGTATCCATGTTGTTGAAGTCTCCTTGAGCAAGACACCCCACTGGTTGCAGAGTTGTTGTTCTGTAGCCGTCCATCTGTGATCTGGAGGTGGGGGCAAGCGAATAGGGAATATCCTTATGGAAATCAGTGGAGCTATCACATTGAATTGCCCTTGACGTTAACATTCTTGGTTCTTCTCAGTCAACACATTTTCTCACACATACACATGTCCGTTAAATGTAGTGGATTTAAATCTTTCATCTACACATCACATTTCGTTTGTAGGCTGTGTGAGTGTGACCCCAGCGGAAGTGTGGACAACTGCTCTCCTCTGGATGGACGTTGTCACTGCAAGCTAAACGTGGAGGGGCAGAGCTGTGACAGGTGTGTTATAAGTTTGTTGCTTGTGTCACCTATGTGTTTCCATGACCTGTGGTTACCTAGGTAACCGTTAAAGTCCTGCACAATAGTACATCTGATGTAATTATTAACAATTCATCCCTTTATGTACAAAATATAGTGTTTTTGATAATGCCTGATGTTTAAAGTCTTGATTTGAAGAAAAATAAATAATTTAAATTATCATTCCTAGATTTAATAGTATTGTGAAATTTGCTTGTTTGTTGTAAAATATAGATTAAGTACATATTACATCCAGCAGATGAGTCAGCACATCCTACGGGTGCAGCAGAATAATAAAAAGAAGGTTTGGGAATAGTTTGTTTAAAATTTGCTCTAAGTTTTGGGGCTATCAATCATTTTGCCTCTTAGGACAGTGAATATGATTGTTATAATATGTCAATAACCAAGTCTCTGCTTCTCCCTGTCTGTTTCTATCTTGTTCCTCTGGGATGCAGGATCAAACAGATAAACTCCCTGTGACATTAGCAATACACACAGCCCCAAGTCTCCAACTACTGAATAATTCTCTGCTCCCTGTTTGTTGACTTTTTTTTTTTGCTGATTTCATGGCTCATTGAGCAGGCCCCTCTCCTGTGTAATGTGACGAGTGTAGTGGCTGATTTTTAGCAGTGTTCCTTTCCTACCCATATGCCAGCGAGTGTCTGTAGGTCAGAGCTCAGGGTCTTTGCACCTGAGCTCCATTCGGTACCTTCTTCCTTAAAACTGCAGTATTCAGCAACCAGCCTACCCGACTGCTGCAGTCAGAACAACTTAAAGAGATTAGTAAGAATAACACTACAGCAAGGATGTAGTAAATAGCTGCAATGAAGCGTGTGTGTACCATCTGCATGTTAATAACTTTTTATGCATCAGGGTGTGTTATGTATGTGTGCCCACAGATGCAAGCCAGGCTTTTTCAACCTACAACAAGTAAATCCAGCAGGCTGCCAACCTTGTTTCTGCTTTGGCCACTCGCTTGCCTGCTCCTCGTCCAGTCACCATGCTTCTACCAATATCACTTCTGACTTTATTGAAGGTATTGTCTCAGGTCCTATTGTTACTGTGGGATCGTTTTATTCCACAGTGACAAGATACTTAGTTAAAATTAACAAGACCATTAATGTTTCTTTCGTTCTCTCTGAATTCTCACCCGCTTCATTTTCCTTAACTACCATGTGTTTTATTGTGCTATTACTTATATAACCAAACTAGAATGGGATTCAGTAGGGCGCTTACGCCAATGTCAAAAAACACACACAAGATTTCAGAGAATAGAATGCAAATTCATAGTAAATGTTTCAGGTCTGCCCCAAAAATGTAATGGGTTCTTACCTGGCTCATGCACCATCCCTCCACCAAGTTTGGAGCAAATCGGTTCAGTACTTTTTGCGTAATCCTGCTGACAAATAAAAAGACGGGGCGAAAACATAACCTCCTTGGCGGAGGCAATGAAAAATAATCACAGATAATAAAACCAATACAAAATGATCTGGATATGTCCAGTGTAGGAACACAAATGTTTAAACTCTTTCTGAACACCAGTATTTACCATATCCTGATCTTGTGTGATGCAGAGGAGAATAGCCATGAGTCATGTTTTGAAATGTCTTCTTTTACCTCCAGATCAGGATGGCTGGTTGGGAGAGTTCTCTGGGGGACAGGAGTACCCCCTGCTGTGGAAGGAAGGTGAAGTCTACCTGCTACCTCTTAGTGAGGAAGATATTGGCTTCTTCAAAGCTCCCGGTGAGTCACAAACGAAAAAAATTGAGATCTGAATTCATCCATGAGGTCAGATCGTTATCTCAGGTTGGGTCAAATGGGTGGGTTATTGTCCCCATGAAGATGCTTTAGTATTGTTGACAGTTGTGTTATTAAATAATAAATCCTCCAGTTTTTTCTCTTCTAGCAAATATGTAAATGATATTAGTGTTAGTAGAGCATCTGTAATACCCATAGCTTGTTCCTGTTGTACCTCCATGAGATTAATCAGGGTCTTTGGCAGTGGGTCATGCGAAAGTTATTCTGAAATGATCTCTCCCAATCCTGTATCAGAGCCATTAGAAGATAAGGGAATAAGATGGCCCAGCTACAGGACTTAGGGGGCCCATTTCTATCAGCTGTCCCGACAGTAAAGGCCTGATGGAATTGGATGTCTCGGCCATGCTGGAGAAGCAACAAAGTGAAAATTGGCTTGGTTTCTTCTTGTCTCCACTAAGTCGGTTCTAGGCATCAACTCACAGCCCCTCCAGCCACCATGCAGTCCACAGCCAGAAGCAAAACAGGAGCAATCCCATTAACTCCGCATCCTGGAGGTTTAATGCCCAAAACGCGCGAGCACAGAGAACGACTCCATTTGGAGGCGTCTTTTTTTAGCAAGATGAAATGCTCACAGCTGAAAGAGGATGCGACAAAGCCTGGCGGTTAGGCAAAATTTGTAGAATGTCATTATAAATGCGCTGATAAGTCATTGATGTGCATGTTTGACTGTTGTGTGTGTGATGTGTGTATGTGTACATGTGACATGAGCGTAAGTCCATAATGAATGCTTGCATGCTCTGCCGTATAAATGTGTAATTATAAATGTACATAGTTAACAGAGTTTTTTAAAGTTGCTTTCTTCTTCAGACAGTCAATAGTGACGTCTCTGTAGGCCACACAGATTAGTGGCCCAACTGGCCAAGAGCAGCTTTGTGGCAGCCTGCTTATCTACTTCGCCCAGTGTTTGTTTATGTTGTTTCTCCACATAATAAATGCACAAATCTATTGCCTTGCCATCCCTATTAATGATCTCATTTTCTCCTGCCATTTTTTTTTTTTTAGTGGTGCATGTGTATAGTTACTTTAAAGATTAGACTAGAGCGGCAGAGGCTTTGGAAGTAGCTCTGGAATTCTCCCTCACACTGCCACTGCCTCTGCTCTTTTTACTTTTAATTTGTATTTATGCTAAAATCCCTCCACTGTGTTCTTCATCAGAGTAAGAAATAATTCTGAGTGACAACTCCATGTCAGACATCATACAAACTGTAATTTCGGTTTTTCCCATGAATGTACTTTCCACCATAGTTTGTCTTGGGCTTAAACTGCCACATGGGGGACAGGATTCAATCATTGTTTTTTTTTTTTTTTTTTTTTTTATTGAACTGTTGAAGCAAGTGAGAACAGTGTTTGGGATCTGCGTAGCTCACCTGGCTCCAGAAATATTAGCTGATGCTTGGACAGGGACAGGACATCACAGATTCTCTCCCTGAAGTGACACAGAGTTGTTGGACCGGACAGGGAGAGTGCCAAATAGTGTGAAAGGAAAAAGGGAAAGGGACAAAAAATTTCACTTGACTTTCCTGAATTCTCCATGACAATCAGGCCAACACTTGCTTACGCCAGTCAGGACATCAGAATTGCAGCCTCTTTTTCACTGCATGAAAACATTTCACTTTTGTTAACGTCTTAAATTGTCCTCCCCGATATTTTCCCTTCACTACTAGCGTGTCAAGTAATAAATCTATGTAGGTTAGTAATGTATATGTGAATGTGCATGTACTTTGGAACACTGTTCCTCCGAAACATGTGCATTGCCACTTATCCTCTTTCAGATCCTGGACATCTGCTTGACAGAGTTGAAGTCCGTGAGGCAACTCAACTGAATGAACACTCGAGCGCAGCTGCCAGGAACTATCATAGACAAACAAGTATCTCCCTAAACAGTTGCCCTGACCTGCCTGTGAGAACCGTGCTCGCCACTTGTATCTGCTGGACAGGAACTGTGGCTCTCTTGGCTGAGCAGCGTTCCATGCTGAAGGGGACATCATCTAACATGAGTCCCTACAGCCATCTGTTGAGAAGCTTGCAATGTTGATCCTTTTCATATCTGCAGCACAGGCCAACCTGCTAAGCCTGAAGCAGCAGGGAGACTGAAAGAAAAGAGGAAAGAAGAGGGGAAGATAGACAGAATTTTAATGAAATAACCCTCTAGTAGAAGGTAAGAGAGCAGCATATGGCTGCTCTTGTGTTCAGTTGAGTAGTGGAAGGGAGAAAGAAGAGCAAAGATCCATGAGAGCAGCTCCAGGCTACCTGTCACTCTGATTCAAGCGGCAGTTGCAGCTTCACACAACCTGAGTGCTACCTGCACCCAGGTCTGCACGTAATCCAGGCTGGAGGCCTTGTCATATGGAAGAATAAGCAAAACAGAAAGGAGATGCAGCAATGGGAAATGAGAAAATTGAGTGTAGAAATAGAAATAGGCAGGGAAGGGAGAGAATAAAAAAATGGAACATGGACTACAGAGAAACAGACGCAGAGGTAAAGTCACCTGTGCTTGAGTTAGGCTCGAATGGGAGAGAAAAGAGTTCAGTATGCTTGAACGAACTCCGGTGTATGATGTGCCGTCTGACCACATTTTGAGCGAAAATGTTGATACCCATTCCAAGTGGCCACACTCAATGGCCTGGTAAAAAGCCTGCCATCATAGCCCCCTACTGGCTGCATCCCACTGCCTCCCAAATCTCCCTCCCGAGAGCTCGCTGTCTTCAGCATTCTCTGTTGACTTGACACAATGAATCATTTTGGCAGTCTCCTAATTCTCATTCATGGTGTTGCACTTTGTTGCGAAAGAGAGCTTTAGAAAGAAATTCAAACTCTGACTACTTTCTCACCTCCGCACCCCTGACCAATCATTGTGTAGATCTAATTGTTAGATTGTCTGTTCCAGAAGGTCAACGGAAATTGCTTGGACACAGTCCTGCCAATTCCAAAGTCGGAAAAGTGCAGGATGAGGTAATTTCAGATGCTGTTAGACAGTTTGGCAAGCACTTTGATTAAAGCTCCTGGGGCCCTTAGGCTGTTCAGACCAACATAATTCAGACCAACCAACACTCTCGTTCATTTCAGGCCAAAGTATTGGCACAGTGGAGGTGCCAGTGCTGAACGCTCAGGCAAAAACATATGGCTCAACTTGCAACAATTCAATGCAATGTCATTCCACAAGGAATAATGGTGGCCAGGCAAATATAATCATAAATTCCTGGTAGATTACTTTATAACACGAATGACATATTTCTGCTGAGGAGTGTGTTCTAATTGTCAAGACAGGCTAAAACAATTGCATCCACAACAACTTTCCAGAGTTGTAAAACTCTCTTTCTTTATAAAGACATATGTATCACTGAAATTGTACTTCCTGGAACTTTTCAAATGCCCCTGTGGCAACACGCCCACACCAAGAAAGCACCTTGTATTTTAATGAAGTACTATTTTTGGTCTAAACACCCACCAATGAAAGAACAGTATGACTCCTTCATTTACATTTGTGCCAAACATCCTTTGTGTGGGTTGGATAAGAACCCTCAGAGCTGAGACGCGTCCTCTGAGTTGATCTTTGCTCACACTCTACCCCAGGTTCACTCTGTTCCACACTCCACTTTGTCCCCTGTTACTTCCACTAAAGAACAGAGATAAATCATTACTACCGGTGTCACAGGTGTATTGAATGTTCATGTGTATCAGTCTGCATATGCATTTGTGATGTATATTGCTTTAGCAGTTCCCTTGAAAATAAATGACACGTTCTTCCTTTCACGTAATCAGGTTTCAGGTCACATATATTGTGACTGCAGGTGGTGCAGTTTAGTGTTGGAGTCGGTGTCCTTACAGTATTGGATCTGTTTAAAAGTTTGAAGTTTGTCCGCCCAGCCTTTGCCCTCAGACTGTCTGCATGGTGGTCGATCTTAGAGGATCAGTGGGACTTGTGTTTGCGCGAGGTGGCAGTGACTTAATTGAAATGGAGTGGCTTTAATTTGGTTGGAGCAAAGTCTAAACCCCCTGATTGATCGTGAGATCTGCCATTCTCCAAAAGTTATACAGGCATCTATTACTTGTTGTGATGGCAGCTTTATGTGTTCCCGGCAGAGTGTCAACAGCAGCACATCCAGTGGACTTCAGATCATTCTGACAGACTCAGAAACAAAATGGAAATAGAGTGGCACAGACTGGAGATTTTGTATATTTAAATTTTTTTAAGTTCCCAGAGCCCATGTTGACATCTTAAAATAGCTTGTTTTGTCTAACAGTCCAAAACCCAAAGATATTTAGTGTAAAATGACAAACAACAAATCCTCACTTTGGAGAAGCTCAAAATAGAGAATGTTTGGTATTTTTGCCTAAAGAATAACTTTGAAATATTGGGATATAAAGATACTTTTACTTGGGGGGGGGGGCAGCTCAAACAAAAGGTAAAAATAAAAAAACAACTACTAGCAGCTCTGAAGCTCACTAATAAAAACGATATATCCTGTTTAATCTGGTCAAAAACGGAAGTTGAAGAAGAAGTTGTGGTTTAACGGTGGGATTATAAACGGAACTATTTCTTGGCTTGGCGCAGTGAATTCCTGGAGTCTGCACTGGTTGAGTGGAACATAACCCCCATAAAACCACAACTTTTTATTTACACACTTCAGTTTTTCTAAGGATTAAACAAACAAGATATTTATGTTTTCC